>NC_062544.1:36140397-36453485 GCF_016906955.1 Phacochoerus africanus | reverse complement strand
AGCCATGGTAATGCCAGATTCAAGCCACGTTTGCAGCCTACACCACAGCTCATGGCAATGCCAGATCCTTAACCAACTGAGCAAGGCCAGGGATTGAATCTGCATCCTCATGGATACTAGTCAGATTTGTTTCTGCTGAGCCACAACAGGAACTCCACTATACTTCTTTATCCATTCACTTGTCAATGGACATTTAGGTTGTTTCCATGTCTGCTGCAAAGAACACTGGGGGTGCATGAATCTTTTTGAATTGGAGTTTTCTCTGGATATATGCCAGGAGTGGGATTGTAGGAACATATGGTAACTCTATTTTTAGGTTTTTTTGAGGGCCGTCTCCATACTGTTTTCTATAGTGGCTGCACCGATCTACATTCCCACAAACAGTGCAGGAGGGATCCCTTTTCTCCATACCCTCTCCATCATTTGTTATTTGTAGACCTATTCATGATGGCCATTCTGACCACTGTGAGGTTGTACCTCATTGTAGTTTCTATTTGCATTTCTCTAATAATTACTGATGTTGAGCATCTTTTCCTGTGCCTGTTGGACATCTGTATGTCTTATTTAGAGAAATGTCTATTTAGGTCTTCTGACGGCTGTTTGATTGGGTTTTTTGTTTTTCATTACTGAGTTCATTTTATGTTTTTGATGTTACAGCTTACATCATTTTATAATGTATATCCAGTAACAAATTATTTTAGCTATAGCTGTTTTTAGTACTAATGTCCTTTAAATTGTAGAAAGTTAAGTCACTAACATATGACCATATTACAGTACTAGAGTATTCTGAATCTAACTATATACTCACTTTACCAATGTGTTGTGTATTTTTATATGTTTTTGTGTTACTAATTTGCATTTTTTTGTTTCCCCTGAAGAATTCCTTTCAGCATTTTTTGGTAAGGCAGGTTTTGAGGTGATAAACTCCTTCAATTTTGTTTTTTTGGTCAAGTTTTTATCTCACCCTCACTTCTGAAGGGCAATCTTATTGGGTAAAGTAGTTTTGGTTGGCATTTCTTTCTTTCAATACTTTGAATGTATCATCTCACTGTTCCCTGGCCTGTAAGATATCTGCTGACAAATCCACTGATAGCCTTATAGGGGTTCCCTTGTATAAACAAGAAATTTTTTTCCTCTTACTGCTTTTAAAATTCTTTGTCTTTGATTTTAGATAGTTTTATTACAATATTCTTAGAGAAGATTGCTTTGGATTGAAATTATGGGGTGACCTATTAGCTTCATGAACTTGGATGTCCAGATCTCCCCCCAGCTTTAGAAAGTTCAAAACCATTATTTCTTTAAGTAAGTTTTCTGCCCCTTTCTCCTTCTCTTCCCTTTTGGGCCTCCAATGATGCATAGATTGTACTTTTCTTTAATGGTGTACTATAAGTCCAATATGCTTTCTTTATTCCTTTTCAATCTTTTTTCTTTTGTTCCTCTGACTGGATAAATGCTCTTTCTTTGAGCATACTGAATTTTTCCTCTTGGTGTTCACTCTGTTATTGAATCTTTCTACTGAATAATTCAACTTAGTATATTCCTTAGCTCTGAAACTTCTGTTTGATATTTGTTCAATTTCTCATTTTGGTCTTATATTATTTTTCTGACTTAGTTAAATTATTTATCAGATTTCTCTTGTGGCTATATAAACATCCTTAGAACAAATTATTTTGATTCTTTATCAGGCAATTCCTACCTCAGTTTTTCTCTGGAATCAGTTACTGGACATTGACTGTGTTCCTTTGGTAGTGTCACGTTTCCCTGATTCTTTGTAGTCCCTATAGGTTTGTGTAACTGCGCATTTGAAGAATCAGTCACCTATTCTACACTTTATTGACTGATTTCAATAAGGAACCGTTTTTACTCGTGCATGGGGTCATGCTGACATATACTGTGACACCAGGTCTGGTGGTGCAGCTCACCAGCTGCAACAGTGTGTGATGGCTCCAGGTCCAGAGGGGAGAGGGCGTGATATCTTGTCAGTGTAGGACACTGGGATCAAAAACACTGACAATTGTTTGGCCCTTGATGAGCATTGTAGGACATCCTCAGTGGCTGCAAGGTCTGTTCAGATTCTCAGCAGCACATCCAAGTCCAGCAGCTAGGGACTGTGGCTGACAGCACTGGTATTCGAGGCCAATGGTTTGCTCACATTCAGCTGTGGTGAGGGTGGGGTGGAGCTGCAGGTGCCTACTTAGTGCTAGGGCCAGTAGCAGACACACAGAGAGTGGTCAGTTGCATGGGCCTGGGCACACCTGCAGCACATTGTAGTTGCAGGGGTCTTGGCTGTCACTGTGCACTAACATGGCTGCAGGGTCTCACCACAGGCACACAGCAGTGGAAGCCAAGAGTTGGACTGGAGGCTCAGATCTAGCATTTCTGTAGCTGTGGTGTAGGCTAGCAGCTGTAGCTCCAATTGGACCTCTAGCCTGGGAACCTCCATTGTCATGGGTACGGCCCTGAAAAAAACTAAAGTAAATCCAGAGGATGATCCTCAGTCACAGTTCAGTTTAGAGATCGTATTAATGCATCACCTCTGCCTCCTTAGAATATTCTCTTCCTTTGGCTTCAGTGACACAAACTTGAGCGGATTTTTCCCCCCATCTGTCTAACCACATCTTCCCAGATCTTTATTGAGTACTCATCTTCTCCCTTCTCTTTAAATGTTAAGAGTTCAATTCCTTTTCTCAAACCTCACACTTCTTCCTTTGGTGAACTCACCCAGTCTACCATCACTGAGTAATCTTATCCACTTTTAGTTATCTACATAGTTATCTATACACTGAAGCATTTTCCTGCCAAATCTGGACCTCCAACACAGATTTTGTTGCTAAACCATACAGCCACGTACAGGCATACCTCAGAGATATTGTGGATTTGGTTCCAGACCAGTACAATAAAGCAAATATCCCAATAAAGTGAATCACAAATTTGGGGGTTTTCCAATGTATACATAAGTTATGTTTATACCATTATGTAGTCTATTAAGTGTGTGATAGCATTAAACCTTAATTTTAAAATAATGTGGTTGGAAAAATGGCATCAATAGGCTTGCTTGACAGAGGGTTGCTACACACCTTCAATTTGTAAAAAATGAAATGTCCACGAAGCACGGCAAAACACAATGAAATGAAGTTTGTCTATACAGCTTCCTACTAAGCATCTCTATTTAGATGTCATTTAGGCATTTTATATATTCTAAACACAATACACAGTCTACATGTATATGAACTTAACCCTAAACTTCCTGCATTCTCTGTTCTTTAAAATGCACCACAGTTCACTTGTTACTCAGTCCAAAAACCTAGATGTCATCTTGAAGTCCTCTCTCATTTTTCCATCACCTAATACCATCGTTATGCCTTATATTTTTGCCCAATCCATTCCTTTCCACCTACACTGCTAACACTTATTTCTTGCCTGGGTTACTGCAACAGCTTCTTAACTGATCTCCTTTCTTCCAGTCATACTCCTTTCAAGTCCATTTGCAACTGTGCAGCTAAGTTAATTTTTTTTTAATTCTGGTCAATTTATATTAGCTTCAGGTATACAACATAATGATTCAGCATTTTTATAGATTACACTCTAAACTTATTACAAAATATTAGCTATATTCTCTGTGCTGTACAGTGTATCCTTGTGTCTTGTGCACTTTATACATAGTACCTCCTACTCTACTACCCCTATCTTACTGCTACCCCCTTCCCTCTCCCTACTGGTAACCACTAGTTTGTTTTCTGTGTGGTCTGTTTCTGTTTTGCTGTATTTGTTCATTTGTTTTATTGTTTAGATACCACATATAAGTGATAACACATAGTATTTGTCTTTCTCCATATGACTTATTTCACTTAGCATAATACCCTCCAAGTATACCTATGTTGTCGCAAATGCCAAGATTTCATTCTTTTATGGCTGAATAGTATTTCACTATATATACTACATCCTTATCCATTGTTGTTGGCACTTAGGTTGCTCTCATGTCTTGGCTATTATATATAATGCTGCTAAGAACGGTGAAGGTACATTTATCTTTTTGAAGTATCGTTTTCATTTTCCTCAGATACATACTCAGGAGTGGAATTGCTGGATTATATGGTATTCTGTTATTAGTTTTTTGAGGAACCTCCATACTGTTTTCCAAAGTGGTTGTGCCAATATACATCCCACCAACAATGTGCTAGGGTTCCCTTTTCTCCACATCCTTGACAGCATTTGGTATTTGTGGTCTTTTTGATGATAGCCATTCTGGAAAGTGTGAGGTGATAGCTCATTATGGCTTTGAGTTGCATTACTCTGATGATTAGTGATATTAAGCATCTTTTCATGTGCTTTTTGGCCATCTGTATATTCTCTTTGAAAAAATGTCTATTCAAGTCTTCTTCCCATTTTTTAAGTCAGGTTTGGTGTTTGCTATTGAATTATATGGGCTGTTTATATGTTTTGGATACTAACCCCTTATCAGTCATATCATTTGCAAATATTTTCTGACATTCAGGAGGTTGTCTTTTTGTTTTGCCAGTGGTTTCCTTTGCTGTGCAAAAGCATTTAAATTTTATTAAGTCCCATTTGTTTATTTTTGCCTCTGTTTCCTTCACCTTGGGAAAAAGATCCATAATAATATCACTATGATTTATGTCAAAGAGTGTTCTGTGTTTTCTTGTAGGGTTTTTATGATTTCTGCTCTTAAATTTAGATCTTTAATGCATTTTTTAGGTTTTAGTTTTGTTTTGTTTTTGCAGCATATGGAAGTTCCCATAGCTGCCTGCCTATGCCACAGCCACAGCAACTCAGGAACCAAGCCACATCTGCAAACTATTCCACAGCTCACAGCAACACCAGATCCTTAACCCACTGAGTGAGGCCAGGGATCGAACCCACATTCTCATGGATACGAGTCGGATTCATTACCATTGATCCACAATGGGAACTCCCATTTTTTAGTTTATTTTTTGAATATGGTGGAGAATATGTTCTAGTTTCATTCATTTACATATAGCTGTCTAGTTTTCACAGCACCATTTATGGAAGAGACTAAGAGACTATCCTTAGTATACTTTATTGTAGATTTATACTATCCTTAGTATACTTTGTTGTAGATTTATTTATTTCTGGGCTCAGCAATGGTATGTGCTGGTACCATACCATTTTGATTACTGTAGCTTTGTAATATAAAGTTAGGATATCATTACTTCTAGCCTAGTTCTTTTTTCTCAAGATTTCTTTGGCTGCAGTTGACTTTTCTAACTCACAGATTAGGTCTTACTACTTCCCTTGTTCTTCTTCCCTTCAGGATAAAATCTAATCCTTATAGCCTGGTTTACAAAGCCCTACAAAATCGAGCTTCCTCTTTCTTTACCTTCATTTGTCATGTTGAGGTCATGTTGAACCACCTATATATCTTCTTCTTTTCCGGGCCTTTGGACATGCTGTCTTCTTTACCTGGAATGCCTGACTGTCCTTTCCTCTTTCTCCTTCTCCTTGATTCACCTAGTCAAAGCTTAATTTATCTTTGGGTCTTAGCTTTGATCTCACCTCCTCTAAGACACCTTTCCTGTCTATGCATTGTCTATTAACCACCCTTCATATCTTCCCACCCATAAGTATTTGCCCATACTGTTTTCTTTGCCTTTAGTCCCCCTTTCTTCAGCCCTGCTTTTCACTTAGCAAAATCCCAGCTTGTTTCATTTCTATAATCCCCTCACAGAGAGTTTTCTGCCTGTTTTTAAAAGTTAGATTCTTGTTTAGATACTGTGCCATATTTATAGTTCCTAAATTCTTGCATGACAAATATTTATGCCTTCTCTCTCCAAAAAGATTGTTATAATAATATTGTTTTATTGGTTCTAACTACTTTATATGCCTTAACTACATTGATTAGCACAATAACTTAGTGGGGTCGGTATTAATAAACTCATTTTACAGATAAGGGAACAAAATCACAGTTAAATAATCTGTCCACTTTTTGGTCCCTGTATTGCTTCATCTAGTGCCTGGCGTATAATAGGGCTTCAAAAAATATTTATTGATTTTAGGTGTAGCAAGATCTCTACAGAGGAAGAGTATTTGCATACACACCATAGTATTACCATTGGGATGTTGGAGACGGGGGTTGTGAATAGCAGGCACAGAAGGCCATGGGGGAAAAAATATAATTAACTTTTCCTTTAAGTATTTTTCAGTTGTTTCACTCATTACAATTACTGATCAGAAATATTTTTTTTTTTTTTAGGTCCGCACCCGCGGCATATGGAAGTTCCCAGACTAGGGGTCAGATTAGAGCTATAGCTGCTGGCCTATGCCACAGCAACATGGGCTCCAAGCCACATCTGTGACCTACCACAGCTCACAGAAACACCAGATCCTTAACCCACTGAGTGAGGCCAGGGATTGAACATGTATCTTCATATTTTCTAGTCAGATTCATTTCTGCTACGCCACGAAAAGAACTTCCAGAAATAATTTTTAATCTATCCTGTGTTTGCCTTCCATATTTCCTTTTTGAGAAAATGTCTGTTTTCCCCTGATTTTTAAACTAGGTTATGTTTTTCTCACTGTTGAGTTTTGAGAGTTCTCTATATAATCTAGATCCAAATCTTTTATTGGATGTATGACTTAAAAATATTTTTCCCATGCTCTGGTGCCTTTTAAATTTTTATTATGTTGGAGTTCCCATTGTGGCTCAGTGAGTTAAGAACCTGACATAGTGTCCATGAGGATTTGGGTTCAATCCTTGGCCTCGCTCAGTGGATTATAGATACAGCATTGCCTCAAGCTGCAGTGTAGATCTCAAATGTGGCTCAGATCCAGTGTTGCTGTGGTTGTGACACAGGCCTGCAGCTGCAGCTCCATTTTAAAGATCATGCTTTTGGTGTCAGGTCTAAAAACTCTTTCCCTAACCTAAGGTCACACAGATTTTTCTCCTACGTTTTCTTTTATATGCCTTGTAGTTTTACATTTAGATCTCATCTATTTTGAGTAAATTTTTATATAAGATATGAAGTTCAGGTTGGCTGGCCAGTTGTTCCAGTGCCATTTGGTAAAGGACTATCCTTTCTCCATTCAACTGCCTTTGCAACTTTGTCGAAGCTCAGTTGACTATATTTGTGTTGGCTTTTACCTGGACTATTCTTTCTGTTCCATTAATCTATACCACAGTATCTTTTTTTTTTTTGTCTTTTGTCTTTTTAGGGTTGCACCTGCAGCATATGGAGTTTCCCACACTAGGGGTCAAATTAGAGCTGTAGCTGCTGGCCTACACCACAGCCACAACAACACGAGATCCAAGCCACGTCTGTGACCTACAGTACAGCTCATGGCAATGCTGGATCCTTAACCCACTGAGCAAGGCCAGGGATTGAACCTGCATCCTCATGAATACTAGTCGGGTTCATTAACCATGAGCCACTGTGGGAACCAACCTACACCACACTATTTTGATCACTATAGTTTTATAGCAAGTTTTCAAATCTGATAGTATATTTCTTCCAACTTTATTCTTCCTTTTTCAAAATTGTTCTGGCTATTCTAGTTCTTTGCCTTTTAATAGAAATTTTTAATGTTTTTTTAAATATCATATTGTTTACTTAAAGCGTTGTATTAGTTTGATGTGTACAGAAAAGTGAATCAGGTATACATATACATATATCCATTCTTTGTCAGATTCTTTTCACATATGGGTTATTACACAATGCTGAGTAGATTTTCCTGTGCAATACAGTAGGGTCTTCTTACTTATTTCATATATAGTAGTGTGTAAATGTTAATCTCAACATCCTAATTTATCCTGCCCCCCAACATTTCCCCTTTGTTAACCATAAGTTTAGTTTCAAAATCTTTGAGTTTGTTTCTGTTTTGTTAATAAGTTCTTTTGTGTCATTTTTATCAGATTCCACATATTAGTGATCTCATATGATATTTTTCATTTTCTGTCTGACTTACTTCGCTTAATCTGATAATCTCTAGGTACATCAGTGTTGCTGCAAATGGCATTATTTTGTTCTTTTTTATGGCTAACATTCCCTGCATATATATTCAATATCTTATTTATCCTTTGCTTTCTTGATGGACATTTAGGTTGCTTCCATGTCTTAGCTATTGTAAATAGTGGTGCCATGAACATTGGGGTGCATGTATCTTTTCAAATTAGTTTTGTCTTTTCCAGATATACGTCCAAAAGTGGGATTGCTCATATGGGAGTTCTATATTTAGTTTTTAAGGAACCTCCATACCGCTTTCCTTGGTGGTTGTACCAATTTACACTTCCACCAACAAAGCAGGAGAGTTCCCTTTTTTCCACACCGCCTCCAGCATTTATTGTTGGTAGACTTTTTGATGATGGCCATTCTGACTGGTGTAAGGTAATACCTCATTGTAGTTTTGATTTGCACGTCTCAGAGTTCCCATTGTGGCTCAGAGGTAAGGAACCCAATTAGTATCCATGAGGATGTGGGTTCTATCCCTGGCCTTGATCAGTAGGTTAAGTATCCAGCATTGCCATGAGCTCTAGCGTAGGTCACAGATGTGGCTTGGATCCAGTGTGCAGGCCGTGTGGGTTTAGTGTAGGCTGGCAGCTGCAACTCCATTTCGACCCCTAGCCTGGGAACTTCCATGTGCCACACATGCGGCCCTTAAAAACAAAATTCATTTCTCTAATATTTACTGGTGTTAAGCATCTTTTCATGTGTTTTTTTGACCATCTGTCGGTCTTCTTTGGAGAAATGTCTTTTTAGATCTGACCATTTTTCAACTGGCTTTTTTTCGTAACGTATATATAAAGCTGTATGAGATGTTTGTATGTTTGGAGATTACCCTTTTTTTAGTCACTTCATTTGCAAAAATTTTTCTCCCCTTCTGTCAGTTGTCTTTTCATGTTTTTTGTTTTTATGGTTTGCTTTGCAAAAGCTTTCGAGTTTAATTAGGTCTCATTTATTTTTGTTATTATTTCCATTACTCCAGAACATGGATCAAAAAAGATATTGTGCCTATTTATGTCAAAGAGTACCCTGCCTGTGCTTTCCTCTAAGAGTTTTATATGCTCTGGCTTTCCATTTAGGTCTTTAATCCACTTTGAGTTTATTTTTGTCTATGGTGTAAGAAATGTTCTAATTTCATTCTTGTACGTGTAGCTGTCCAGTTTTCCCAAAAACACTTATTGAAGAGAATGTATTTTCTCCACTGTATATTGTCTCCTTTGTCATAGAGTAATTGACTATATATACATGTGTTTATTACTGGGATTTCTATCCTGTTCTACTGATCTATATTTCTGTTTTTATGCCAGTACCACACTGTTTTGATAATTGTAGCTTTGTAGTATAGTCTGAAGTCAGGATGCCTTCTTCCTCCAGCTCCATTTTTCTTTCTAAAATTGCTTCAGCTATTTGAGGACTTTTATGTTTCCCTACAAATTTTAAAATTGTTTCTTCTAGTTCTGTGAAAAACACCATTCGTAATTTAATAGGGATTGCACTTAATTTGTAGATTGACTTGGGTAGTATACTCATTTTGACAATATTGAATCCTCCAATCCAAGAGCATGGTATATCAGTCTATGTGTGTTACCCTCAATTTCTTTCATCAGTGTCTTATAATTTTCAGAATACCGGTCTTTTGCCCCTTGAGGTTGGTTTACATATAGGTATTTTATTCTCTTTGATGCAATGGTAATTGGGATTGTTTCCATAATTTCTCTTCCTGATCTTTTCTTGTTAATGTATAGGAATGCAAGCTATATCTGTGTACTAATTTTGTATCCTGAAACTTTCCCAAATTCATTGACGAGCTCTAGTTTCTGATAGCATCTTTAGGATGTTCTACGTATAGCACCATGTAATCTGCAAACAGTGACAGTTTTACTTCTTTTCCAATTTGGATTCATTTTATTTTATTTTTCTTCTCTGATTACTGTAGTTAAGACTTCCAAAACTATGTTGAATACAAGTGGATATTCTTGTCTTGTTCCTGATCTTAGCAGAAATACTTTCAGCTTTTCATCATTGAGAATAACATTAATTGTGGCTTTGTCATACACGGGCTTTATTATGTTGAGGTCAATTCCCTCTATGCCCAGTTTCTGGTGGGTTTTTATCATATGTAGGTATTGAATTTTGTCAAAATATGCATTTTGCAGATGACTATATGGTTTTTTTCTTCAATTTGTTATTATGTATCACACTGATTGATTTGTGGATACTAAAGAATCATTGCATTTGTGGAATAAATCCCACTTTATCATTGTGTATGATCCTGTTAATGTATTGTTACATTTGGTTTGCTATTTTGTTGAGAATTTCTGTATCTTATTGGCCTGTTTTTTGGGGGGTTGTTTTTGTTTTGCTTTTTGGGGCCACACTTGTGGCACATGGAAATTCCCAAGCTAGGGGTCAAATCAGAGCTACAGCTGCCAGCCTATGCCACAGCCACAGCAATGTGGGATCCAAGCCGTGTCTGCAAACCTACATCACAGTTCATGGCAACGCCAGATCCTTAATCCACTGAGCAAGACCAGGGATCAAACCTACCTCCTCATGGATACTAGTTGGGTTCATTACTGCTAAACCACAACAGGAACTCCTGGTTTTGGTTGTTGGGTTTTTTTGCAATTTTCTTTTTTTTTTTTTTTTTTTTGGTGTCTTTAGCTTTGGTATCAGGGTGATGGTGGCTTATAGAATGAATTTGGAAGTGTTCCTTCCTCTGTAATTTTTATGAAAGCACTTCAGAAAGATAGGTGTTACCTCTTCTCTAAATGACAGAATTCACCTGTGAAGCTATCAGGTCCTGGACTTTTGTTTTTTGCAGGTTTTTAAATCACAGTTTCACTTTCATTAATTGTGGTAGGTCTGTTCATCTTTTCTACCTGGTTCAGGCTTTGAAAGTTGTACCTTTCTAAGAATTTGTCCATTTCTTCTAGGTTGTCCATTTTATTGGCAATTTGTAGGTTGTCCATTTTGTTTGCAGTTGCTTATAGTAAGTCTCTCTTATTTTATTTTTATGGATGCACCTTGGCATATGGAAGTTCCTGGCTAGGTGTCAAATTGGAGCCACAGCTGCAGTCCTACACTACAGCTACAGCAACACTGGATCTGAACTGCATCTATTAACTATGTCATAGCTTGTTGCAGTACAGGATCCTTAACACATTGAGCAAGGCCAGGGATCAAACCACATCCTCACAGAGATTACACTGGATTCTTAATCCACTGAGACACAACAGGAACACCGTGTAGTTGTCTCTTATGATCCTTTGTATTTCTGTGGTGTCAGTTGTAATTTCTCCTTTTTCATTTCTAATTTTATTGATTTGAGCCCTCTACCTTTTTTGTCTTGATGAATCTGGCTAAAGATTTGTCTATTTTGTTTACCTTTTCAAAGAACCAGTTTTAATTTCATTGATCTTTTCTGTTATTTTGTCTCTATCTCATTTATTTCTCCTCTGATCTATATGATTTCTTTCCTTTTACTAACTTTGAGTTTTGTTTGTTCTTCTTTCTCTTTTTGATGTAGGTGTAAGGTTATATTTTTTATTTGGGATTTTTCTTATCTCCTGAGGTGAGATTTTATTGCTGTAAACTTTTGTGTTAAATCTACTTTTTTGATGTGCTCCCATAGGTTTTGGATTGTCATATATTCATTGCCATTGGTCTCTAGGCTTTTTTTTTATTTCCCCTTTGATTTCTTCAGTAATCCATTGGTTGTTTAGTACCATATTCCTGAGCTTCCATCTGTTGTTGTTTTTTTCCTTGTGGTTGAGTTCTAATCTCATAGTGTGATCAGAAAAAAATAAAATGCTTGCTATGATTTCAATTTCCTTAAATTTACTGAGGCTTCATTTGTGGCCCAGGATGTGATGTGATCTGTCCTGGAGAACATTCCATGGGCACTTGAGAAGAATATGTATTTTTCTGCTTTCAGTTGGAATGTTCTATAAATATAAATTAGGTTTATCTGGTCTAAAGTGTCATTTAAGGCCTGTGTTTCTTTATTGACTTTCTTTTTGGATTATCTATTGATGTGAGTGGGGTATTAAAGTACCCCAACATTATTATATTACTCTCAGTTTCTCCTTTTATGCCTGTTAGAAGTTGCCTTATATATTATGATGCTCCTATGTTGGGGAGTATCCTTTGTTTCTTGTAACATTCTTTATTTTAAAGTCTATTTTTTCTGATATAAATATTGCTACTCCAGCTTTCGTTTGATTTCCACTTTCATGGAATATCTTTTTCCATTCACTTACTGTTACTCTATCTGTCCCTAGATCTGAAGTAGTGTCTTCTACACAGCATATATATGAGTCTTGTCCTTGTATCCATTCATCCAGTCTGTGTCTTTTGGTTGGAATATGTAATCCATTTATAGTCAAGGTTGTTATTGATATGTATGTACTTATTGCCATTTTCATAATTGTTTTAGATTTATTATTCTTGGACTGTTTTCTTCCCATCCTCTTTTGTAGTCTTGTGATTTGATGACTATCTTTAGTGTTGTATTTGGATTGATTTTTCTTTTTAATGTGTTTGTCTATTGTTTTTTGGTTTGTGGTTTCACAGGTTTTGATATAGTATTCTATATACATACAAATTTGCTTTAAGTTGCTGGTCTCTTAATTTCAAGTGCATTTCCAATATTCTGCATTAGTTCTCTTTTTATGATTGCTGATTTTGATATCAGAGTTGTCTATGGACAACTTCCTACTTTTATTTTATGTTTGCCTTTACTGGTGAAATTTCCCATTCAAAAAAATGTGTTTTTCTAGTTGTGGCCTTTTCTTTTAAACCTAAAGAAGTTCCTTTAGTAGTTGTTTTAAAACTGGGTTTGTTGGTGCTGAATTTTTTTAGCTTTTGCTTCTGTGTAAAGGTTTTGATTTCTCCACTGAATCTGAGTGAGAGCCTTGCTGGGTAAAGTATTCTTAGTTATAAGTTTTTTTTTTTCCCTTTCATCACTTATATCTTATATCATCTTTATATCTTATATCATCCTTACTGTAATTATCCTGAATTCTTTTTTAGGTACATTGCCTATCTCCTCTTTATTTAGTTGTTTTTGTGGGTTTTTATCTTGTCCCTTTGTCTGAAATATTTCTCTATCTCATTTGTCTAACTTTCTATATGTTTGGTCCACTTTGCTCAGGCTGCAAGATTTTAGTTTTTCTTGCTTCTGATGTCTGCCTCCTGGTGGGTGGAGCTGTGTCTTGTCCCTCTGGTGTGTATGGCTGTGTCAAGGATTGTGTTCAGAGGTGTCTGTGAGCTCAGTATGACTTTCAGCATGTCTGGGTTTAATATTTTTTTGGTATGAGGACTGTTTTTAGTTTGGATGCCTGCCACCTCTTTCCTCAGTATATTCTGGCCATTATCCTCTTATTTGAGGTGTGACTTGTGTTGTAGTGACCAGAGCCTGTACTGAGCCTGAGCAGGGCCTCCTATTTGCTCTGTGGTTGTCAGAGTCTGCTGCCATTTGCTGGGGTAGAAGTCCCCAGATCTGTTTCTCAGCTGTGTTTATAATCTGTGATGTGAGGTAGGTGGGGAAACAGCACCCTCAGTGGGTCAGGAGCTACTGAGTATTCCTCTGATAGAGCTGTTCACCTAGGATTCTGCTCTGTTGTGTCATCTTTCACCCATTGTGTGGGCTTACAAATTATACTTTTTGGCACCACTCTAGGCCCCATCTTAAACATGGGTATGTCAGTAATTGGCCCTGGTTTCTCTCAGGTTTTCACCAGTCCTCCAGCACAGATCCCCTGAGGTCAGGACCCAGGACTGAAGTATTCGTGCACCTGGGCCCACTGTGTGAGCTCTGAAGGCAGCTCAGACTCTAGCCTGGTCCAACTCCTGCATATAGGCACCCACAAAGTCCACAGGTCCTTAATCCAGACCCCTTTCAGCCATGAGAGCCCTCATTGTCCATCTGGATGTTCCACCAGCACTGAGTTTATAAGGCTGGCAGTGGATGTGTAAATCCACAGTTTGTACATCTGAAAGGTGAGATTTCAGTTCTTCCTTCTTAGTTATAGGGCCCCTGGAGCTCAGCTGTGGTTTCAGCCCCACCTTTAATTGTGGGCAACTCACCAGCAACAACTCCTGAGGCAGCAGGTGCAAGGAGCCTATTCAGGCGGGAGAGTGGTGGGACAGCAATCAGGGTGCATGTGGAGGCAGGTAAGGCTGTGATTAGGGCCACATCTAGGTGCCCGTGGGCCTTTCCCAGTGGGAGGGGATCAGGTCTGCAATAGAGGGACATTATCCATCTCAGAGAGGAGCCTCTCCAGAGGCAGGGTACTGTGTGGGGAAAGAGGCTGCGATGGCAGCTTCACCTTTTGCATGCTGCTTAACAATGGCACTTAGCCTCCATGATGGCCTGGGTCTTCTCCCCAAACATTCCTGGTTGTGATGCTCTGCCCTCCCAGTCCTCCAGGTTGTCTTGCACAGCCAACATAGCACCAGGTCTGTTTTCCAAGCCCCACACTCCAGCACTCAGCCACTGCCTGTATCAACAGATGCACATTCTAGGCTGGGACACACAGGGCAGTTGCATGGACCACCTGGTTATGTCTCATTCTGCCCTGCCTGCCACAGACCAGCTGTTGTGCTTTCCTCCAAGCCTCTAAAGCTCTTTTCCTGTCCCAGTTGGTCTCCACACCAGTGAGGGGAATCTTCCCAAGGTGGCAATCTTTCCTCTTTTTCAGAAAACTTCCTGGGGTGCAGATCCCAACTGTTTCCTCCTCTCTTTATTTTTCCCTTTCATCCTATCCAGTTACATGGAGATCCCTCTTGTAATTCAAGGTGTTTGTGTTCTTCTGCCAGTGTTCAGCAGATGTCCTGTGAGGACTGCTCCATTTATAGATGTATTCCTGATGTATTTGTGGGAAAAAGATGAACTCCCCATCCTCCTACTCTGCCATCTTGATCCTCCCTGCTGTTCTATATAAATTTTAGAAGTATTTTGTATGTATCAACAAAAAATTTTTGGTTTGATTTTTATTTGAACTTCATAAGTTTATTGATGACTCTGTGAAGTCTTAAAATCTTTTACTATGTTGAGTTTTCCACATCATGAGGACATATGTCTACCCATTTATTTAGGTCTCATTTGATTGTGTTTCATCAGCATTTTGTATTTTTCAGCATGTGTTTCCTGTACATGTTTTGTTGGATTTATATCTGAGTCTTTCATGGAGCTATTATAAATGTGGGGTTTCTTTTTGCTTGTTTGGATTTTGGGCATTTTTTTGTTAGGTTTTTTTGGGGGGTTGTAGGGTTTTTGTTTGTTTGTTTGTTTGTTTGTTTTGGTTTTTCCATTGTTCACCAGAAAAAGATGATTTTATTTGTATGTTGAAATATTTACCTCATATCCTGCAAATTTGCTAAACACAGTTATCAATTCTCAGAGGTTTAGGGCCTGGGGTTTTGGGTCACCAGGAGAGGTTGTTTTGTTTTCTTTGTAAACTCCTTGTATTTTCTACATAGATAATCTAGTTGTTAATATAGGCCATTTTATTTCTTCCTTTCCAAACTGTAGGCCTTTCATTTCTTTTTTGCCCTGTTATACTGGGTAGGACTTCCAGTGTAGTGACTAGGAATTGTCAGAGAAGTTCTTCCCTTGTTCCCAGTCTTCAGGAAAAGTATTCAGTTAAGTACAATGTTAATAGATGCTCTTAATCATCTGAGGGAGTGCCCTTCAACTTCTAATTCTCTGAGAGGTTTTAACATGAATGATGTTAAATTTTGTCGAATACTTTTCCGCACTAATTGATATGATGTGATTTTCTTCTTTGATAATAGGGTATATTACACATTGATTTTCAAATCTTGAACTAGCTTTGCATTCACATAATAAATCTATTTGGACATGTTATCTTTCTTTTCTGCTAGATTAAACTTGCTCATATTTCATCAAGTATGTCTATGTTCATGAAGGATGCTAATGTATAGTTTCTTTCTCATATGCTATATTTTGTCTTTTAGGGGCATCAGAATAATGCTGGCCTCATAAAATGAGTTGGGATTGTTTCCACATCTGATTTCTGGAAAAAAAAATTATCTAGAATTGATATTATTTATTATTTTTAAATATTTTGTAGAACTTGCCAGTGAAACCATCTGAACCTTGAGAGTTCTTTTTCAGAAAAATTTTTAATAGGCTTTATTTTTTTAGAGAAGTTTTAGATTTACAGCAAAATTGGGTAGAAAGTGCAGAGAATTCCTGTATTCCCCCTGTTCATACACACATAGCCATCCCAAATTATGAAGTCCCACACCAGACTAGTACATTTGTTACAGCTGAGGAACCTTCATTCACGCACCATAATCACTCAAAGTCCACAGTTTACATTAGGGTTCATTTTTGGTGTTATATATTCTAAGGGTTTGGACAAATGTATAATGACATGGATTCACCATTTCATTACCCTACACAATAGTTATCACCACCCTAAAAATTCTCCTCCATGCTCTGCCTATTCATCCTCCCTCTCCCACTAGCCCTGGGGTCTTTTTACTGTGTCCGTAAATTTACCTTTTCTGGAATGTCATATTCAGACTCATACAGTATATGGTTTTCTTCAGATTGTATTCTTTCATTTAGCAGTATGTATTTAAAGTTCTTCCATGTTTTTTCATAGCTCTATAACTCATTTCTTTTTAGTGCTAAATAATATTGCATCATCTAAATGTAGCACAGTTTATCTCTTCACCCACTGAAGGACAAACTGGTTTCTTCCAAGTTTTGGCCATTATGAATAAAGCTACTATAAACATCTATCTGTAGGTTTTGTATGGACATTAAGTTTTTGGATAAATACCAAGAAGCATGATTGCTGTGTCTTATGGTAAGAGTATGTTTAGTTTTAGAAGAAACTGCCAAACTGTCTTTTAGAGTGGCTGTGTCATTTTGTATTCCTACCAGCAATGAATGAGAGACTTTCTGATGTTTTACATCCTGACCAGCATTTGGTATTCTATTTTGAATTTTGGCCTGTTAAGTGTGGTGTGGTACTGTAGCTTTAATTTTCGATCCCCTAATGACCTGTGGTGTTGATCATCTTTTCACATACTATTTGCTATCTGTATATCTACTCTGGTGAGCTGTCTACTAAGGTTTTTTTGCCAACATTTTAATTAGACTGTCCATTTTCTTACTGTTGAGTTCTAAGAGTTCTTTGTATACTTCAAATAATAGTACTCTAGCAGATATATCTTAGGCAGATACTTTTCTCCTTGTCTCTGGTTTGTCCTCTCATTCTCTTGATGTTCTTTTTCAAAGAGCAGAAGTTTTTTCATTTTAATGAAGTCCAGCTTTCTTTTTTTTCCTTAGGTCACACCTTTGATGTTGTATCTAAAAGGTCATCACCCTGTCCGAGACCATGCAGGGTTTCTCCTGTGTTGTCTCCCAGGAAATCTTTTGCATTTTACATTAGATATATGATCAATTTTGAGTTAAATTTTGTGAATGGTGTAAAGTCTATGCTTAGTTTTTTGTTTGTTTGTTTTGCTTTTGGAGTGTTTATATTTTCACAGGCTTTCTCTTTTGGCATGTCTTCAGAGTTATTTTAATGTGAAATCTCATCATTTCTTTTAAAACTGCTTGTTAAGTATATTTTTAGCCAATTATTCAGATTAATTAGTAATATTATACAAAATAATTGATGAAGTCACTTATACTTGACTTTGAAGTAAATATACCTCTTTCTTTATGCTTTTTTACTTTTGTCCTTCCATTGGTGGTATGAGATTAAGGTAATTCTGGATCTCACCAATTCATTCTTGAAGGAAATATTTTCATGTGCTGTATTTCAGGCACCCTGCTATCTGTTCTTATACTATCTTCTCTTGCTCAACCCTCCAGGAGCCTCATAGGTTAGGGACCAGCTGTGGTGGATTTATTTCTTATAACTAACTCCATCAGATAATTGGTATTATTTTCACTCTAAAAATGAGGAAACTGAGGTTCAGATTAACTAGATTACTTGACAAAGGTCACACAGTAATAAACAGTGAAGCTGTTGGTAGCACATGATAGCCTGGGCTGCTTCCAGAACCTTTTGGAAGCTTCTACCAACAGTGATTTCAACATGAAATAAAAAACAGTAGGATGAGAAAAAAAATTCAACTTACTTTCCGAAAGTTTTAATTCTAAACAATAATATTGGGGATGGGATTAAGATGCAGGGTAGCTGGACTAGAGTTCACCTTCTGTCATAAAAGCAACAAAATTAGAATTAACTGCTAAACAGCCTTCAATAGAATAGACCGGAAATTATCAAAAAAGATACTCTACTCCAGAAGACAAAGAAGAGGCCATGTCAAGTGGTAGGAGAGCTCCACAGGACTGGGGTAATCAAAGACTCCTCTTAAAAGGCGCACACAGGCTTTCATGTGCACTGGGTCCCAGGGCAAAGCAGAGACTCCATAGGAATCTGGTCCATACATGCCTGTGGTTCTTGGAGGATCTCCTGGGAAAACGGGGTGACTGTGTCTGCTTGTTACAAAAGGCCATTGGAAGCAAATGTCTTGGGAATAATCATCAGTGTGAACTCCTCTTGAGGTCCGCCATTTTGGAAAAATCTGGCCTCACCCATCAGGGCTGAGAAGTCCCAGGCCAAACAATAAACCAGGTGGGAACACAGCCCCACCCATCAGCAAACAGGCTGCCTAAAGACCCTCCAGGCACACAGATGCCTCTAATTACACCCAGAGACAAAGCCCCACCCACCAGAGGGATAAGAATCAGCTCCACCTACCAGTGGGCAGGCATCAGTCCCTCCCATCAAGAAGTCTGCAGCAAGCTCCCATACCAACTTCAGCCACAAGTGGGGCAGACATCAGAAGCAAGAGAAGATACAAGCCTATTGTCTGCAAAAAGGAGACTACACCAAAAGTCTATACAAAGTGAAAAGGCAGAGAATTCTGACTCAGATGAGGGAATAAGAAAAAAAAAAAAAAACAGAAAAACAGCTAAGAGATCTGGAGATTACCATCCTCCACAATAAAAAAAAGATTTTAGACTTATGATAGTAAAAATGATTCAAGATCTTGGAAAAAAAAAAACTGGAGGCAAAGATTGATAAATTAAAAAAAAAAAACATTGAGCAAATAAATAGAAGATTTAAAGGTTAAGCAAGCTGAGGTGCAAAATACAGTAACCGAAATAAAAAATTAACTAAAAGGAACCAAGAGCAGAATTAAGGAGGCAGAAGAACAAATAAGCAAGGTGGAAGGCAGGCTGGTGGATATCACTGACACAACGAAAAAGAGAAAAAGGAATGAAAAGAAATGATCAAAGTCTAAGAAAACTCTGGGACAACGTTAAACGAACCATCCATATTATAGGGATGCCAGAAGGAGAAGAGAGAAAGGGCCACAAGAAATATTTGACAAGAAAATAGCCAAAAACTTTCCTAACATGGGAAAAGAATCATTCACTCAAATCCAAGAAGCACAATGAGTAGCCTATAAAATAAACCCAGGAAGGAACAGCCTGAGACACATTAATCACACTGACCAAAGACCAAAAAATATATATAATTTAAAGCAACTAGGGAAAAGAAATAACATACAAGGGAACCCCGAAAAGGTAATGGGCTGGTTTTTGAGCAGAAGCTCTGTAGGCCAGAAGGGAGTGGCACAATACACTTAAAGTGATGAAAGGAAAAAAACTCCAGGAGTTCCCGTCGTGGCTCAGTGGTTAACGAATCCGACTAGGAACCATGAGGTTGCGGGTTTGATCCCTGGCCTTGCTCAGTGGGTTAACGATCCGGCATTGCTGTGAGCTGTGGTGTAGGTTGCAGACGTGGTTCAGATCCTGTGTTGCTGTGGCTCTGGCGTAGGCCAGCAGCTACAGCTCCGATTTGACCCCTAGTCTGGGAACCTCCATATGCCGTGGGAAGCAGCCCAAGAAATGGAAAAAAAAAAAGATAAAAAAGAAAAAACCTCCAGCCAAGATTATTCTACCCAGCAAGGCTCTCATTCAGATTTGAAGGATAAATCAGAAGCTTTATAGCCAAGCAAAAACTAAGAGAATTCAGCACCACCAAACCAGCTTTACAACAAATACTAAAGAAACTTCTCTAGGTGGAAGAGAAAAGGCCACAACTAGAAATAAAAATATAGCAAACAACAAGGCTCGCCAGTAAAGGCATACATATCATAAAGACAGGAAATTATCCACACACAAATATGCTACCAAAAGCAGAAAATATGTGGAGAGGAGAGTCCAAATGCAGGATACTGGAGATGCACTTGCAATTAAGAGACAATAGCTTAAAACAATCTTGAGTGTGTGTGTATGTGTGTGTGTGTGTGTATTCCTATATCAAAAAATTTTAACTGCAAACCAAAAATCTATAATAGGTACATGCACAAATAAGAAAAAGCAATCCAAACATAATACTGAAGACAGTCATCAAACCACAAGAGAAGAGAACTAGGGAAGCCAAGAAAAAAGACCAAAAAAAGTAATTCCAAAACAATAAAATGGCTATTAAAACATACATATCAATAATTACCTTACATGTAAATGGACTAAATGCCCCAACCAAAGTACACAGACTAGCTGAATATATACAAAAACAAGACCTATATATATGCTGTCTTCAAGGGACCCACTTCAGTTCTAGGAAAACATACAAATTAAAAGTGAGAGGATGGAAGAAAATATTCCATGCAAATGGAAATCAGAAGAAAGCTGGAGTAGCAATACTCATATCAGACAAAACAGACCTTAAAGAACATTATAAGAGACAAAGATGTTACATAATGATCAAAGGATCAATCCAAGAAGATGATATAACAATTATAAAATATATATGCACCCAACATAGGATCACCTCAATATATAAGGCAACTGATAACAACCTTAGAAGGAGAAATTGACAATAATGCAATAGTGGGGGTGGGGACTTTAACACCCAACTTACGGCAGTGGACAGATCATCCAGACAGAAAATCAACAAGGAAACACAGTGCTTAAATGATGCATTAGACCAGATGGACTTAATAAATATTTATAGAACATTCCATAGAAAAGCATCAGAATATACATTCGTCTCACATGCACACAGAACATTCTTTAGGATAGGTCACATTCTGGGCCACAAATCAAGCCTCAGTACATTTGTGAAAACTGAAATCATATCAAACGTCTTTTCTGACCACAACACCATATGACTGGAAATCAACAAGAGAAAAAAAACTACAAAAAACATCAATACATGGAGACTAAACAACATGCTACTAAACAATCAATGGATCACTTAAGAAATCAAAAAGGAAATTTAAAAATACCTGGAAGCAAATGACAATGAAGACACAACAATCAAAAACCTATGGAATGCAGCAAAAGCAGGTCTAAGAAGGAAGTTCACAGCAGTACAAACCTACCTCAGCAAACAAGAAAAATATCTAATGAACAACCTAAATTTACACCTAAAGCAACTAGAGAAAGAACAGAGTTAGCAGAAGGAAAGCATAAAGATCAAAGCAGAAATCAATGAAATAGAAACAAAGAAAACCATAGAAAAGGTCAATGAAACTAAAACCTAGTTCTTTAAAAAGGTCAACAAAATTGATAAATCCTTAGCCAGATTCATCAAGAAAGAGAGAACTCAAATCAATAAAATTAGAAATAAAAAAGGAGAAATTACAACTAACACCACAGAAATACAAAGGATCATAAGAGACTGCCACAAGCAAGTATATGCCAATAAAACAGACAACTTAGAAGAAATGGACAAATTCTTAGAAAAGCACAATCTTCCAAACCAAGACAAAATAGAAAAGATGAACAGACCAATCACAAATACTAAAATTGAAACTGTGATTAAAAAACTTACAACAAACAAAAGTCCAGGACCAGATGGCTTCACAAGCAAATTCTATCAAAAATTTAGACAAGAGGTAACCTATCCTTCAGAAACTATTCCAAAAAACTGCAGAGGAAGGAACACTCCCAAACTCATTCTATGAGGCTATCACCCTGATACCAAAACCAGATAATGACACCACAAAAAAGAAAATTACAGGCCAATATCACTGATAAATAGAGATGCAAAAAATCTTAAATAAAATACTAGCAAAATGAATCTAGCAATACATTAAAAGGATTTTACACCATGATCAAGTGGGATATATCTCAGGGATGTGAGGATTTTTCAATATCCGTAAATCAATCAGTGTGATACACCACGTTAACAAACCGAAATATAAAAACCACATGGTCCTCTCAATAGATGCAAAAAAAGCTTTCGACAAAATCCAGCACCCATTTCTGATAAAACCCCTCCAGAAAGTGGGCATAGAGGGAACCTATCTCAACATAATAAAGGCCCTATATGACAAACCCACAGCTAACATCATTCTCAATGGTGAAAAGCTGAGAGAATTCCCACAAAGATCATGAACAAGACAAGAATGTCCAGTCTCGCCACTACTATTCAATATAATTTTGAAAGTCCTAGTCATGGCAATCAGAGAAGAAAAATAAAAGAACTCCAGATTGGAAAGGAAGAAGTAAAACTATCACTGTTTGCAGATGGCATGATACTATACCTAGAAATCCTAAATACACTACCTGAAAACTGTTAGGGTTCATCAATGAATTTGATAAAGTTGCAGCATACAAAATTAATACACAGAAATCGACTGTATTTCTATATACTAACAACAAAAGCTTAGAAAGAGAAATTAGGGAAACAATCCCATTTACCATCACATTAAAAAGAGTAAAATACCTAGGAATAAACCTAAAGAGACAAAAGACCTGTACTGTGAAAACTATAAGACACTGATGAAAGAAATCAAAGATGACACAAACAAATGGAAAAATAAATTGCCAAAATGACAATACTACCCAAGGCAATCTACAGATTCAATGCAATCCCTATCAAATTACCAATGGCATTTTTCACAGAACTAGAACAAAATATTTTAAAGTTCGTTTGGAAGCACGGAAGACCCAGAATCGCCAGAGCAATCCTAAGAAAGAAAAATGGAGCTGGAGGAATCAGGCTCCCTGACTTCACACTGTGCTACAAAGCTATAGTCATCAAAAACAGTATGTACTGGAACAAAAACAGAAACATAGATTAGCAGAACAGGATAGAAAGCCGAGACTTAAACCCACACACCTAGTTAATTAATATTTGACAAAGGAGGCAAGAATATACAATGGAGAAAAGACAGTCCCTTCAATAAGTGCTGCTGGGAAAACTGGACAAGCTACATGTAAAAGAATGAAATTAGAACACTCCCTAACACCACACACAAAAATAAACTCAAAATGGATTAAAGATCTAAGTATAAGACAGATACTATAAAACTCTTAGAGAAAAACATAGGCTGAACACTCTCTGATAAAAACCACAGCAGTATCTTCTCAGATCCACCTCCTGGAGTAATGATAATAAAAACAAAAATAAACAAATGGGACTTAATTAAACTTAAAAGTTTCTTCACAGCAAAGGAAATCCTAAGCAAAACGAAAAGACAGCCTACAGAATAGGAGAGAATATTTGTAAATCAAGCAATAACAAGGGATTAATTTCTAAAATATATAAACACCTCCTGCAGCTCAATATCAAAAAAACAACCAACCCCATCAAAAAATAGGCAGAAGATCTAGACAGATAATTCTCCAAAGAAGACATACAGTTGGCCAAAACATACATGGGAAGATGTTCAACATCACTAATTAGAGAAATGCAAATCAAAACCACTAGGAGGTACTACCTTATACCCGCCAGAATGGCCATCATCAAAAAGTCTACAAACAATAAATGCTGTAGAGGGTGTGGAGAAAAGGAAACCCTCTTACACTATTGGTGGGAATGTAAATTGGTTGTGACCACTGTTGAAAATAGTATGAAGATTCTGCAGAAAACTAAAAATAGAGTTACCACTTGATCCAGCAATCCCACTCTTGGGCTTCTATCCAGAGAAAACCATGACTCAAAAAGACAGATGCACTCCAATGTTCATTGCAGCACTATTTGCAATAGCTAAGACATGGAAACAACCTCAATGTCCATCAACAGAGGAGTGGATAAAGAAGATGTGGTATACATATTCAATGGAATATTACTCAGCCATAAAAAGAAGTGAAATAATGGCACATGCAGCAACATTAATGGACCTAGAAATTATCACACTAAGTGAGGTTAGGACAGTGGACCCAAATGTCATATGCTATCACTTATGTGTGGAATCTAAAAAGGATACAATGAATTTATTTGCACAACAGAAACTGATTCACAGACTTTGAAAAACTATGGTTACCAAAGGAGACAGTTTTGGGGGCAGGGATAGGCTAGGTGTTTCAGATGGAAATGTAAAATTAGGTTGTGATGATGGTTGTACAGCTATAAATATAAAATTCATTGAAAAAATAATAATCATACCTGTTTTCTGAAGCTAGTTTCAGCTTATTTATATCATCCCTTCTCATCTTTACTTTCCACATTCCTTTAAAGAAATGTACCATCATAGGGGTTCTCTGTAATTGCATATCTTGAATTATCTCTGAATTATACAGTGGGCTATTAAAACATGATGCCTGGTTCAAATCCCTCGTCTGACAATGACTGCTGAATGGCCTGAGCAAGCACCCTTTCTTTGCAAGCTTCAATTTCTTCACCTGTAAAATGGAAACAACAGTATCTACATAATTATTATTAGTGTTAAACAAGATAATTCATGTAAAGTCATGAAGACAGTGTCTGACTCTTAGGAAATGCTCAGGAAATACTAGGTGAGAGCAGAGGAGGGTGCATTGTACTGGGGTAGTGCTGGGAAAGACTGACCAACTACTCAAGCAGCACAAACTAAATAAACTAAATTGGCAATTTGTGCAGTTCCCATCGTGGCGCAGTGGTTAACGAATCTGACTAGGAACCATAAGGTTTCGGGTTCGATCCCTGGCCTTGCTCAGTGGGTTAAGGATCCGGCGTGGCCGTGAGCTGTGGTGTGTGTTGCAGACATGACTCGGATCCCGCGTTGCTGTGGTTCTGGCATAGGCCGGCGGCTATAGCTTCGATTCGGCCCCTAGCCTGGGAACCTCCATATGCCACGAGATTGGTGCTAGAAAAGGCAAAAAGACAAAAAAAAAAAACCTAAATTGGCAATTTGTTAGTTATACAGTCCTCTCGTTATAATAACTTCAAAGAAAAAATAATGTATAAAAAAGGCATATGTTAATTTACTTCAGTTATGTTATCTGTGACTTAGAAAGAATGAAGATATTTTCATTAAATTTCCTAGTAGCACTCATTGATTCTGTTTTTAAATCTGTTGAGAAAAGTCACTAAGTATAGTAAAACAAGTTCTTTAGCTAAATCCAGATTATAAAATGCTGAGGCTGGCAGAGGTCAGCTGATGTAAATTTAGCATTCATAGAGAAAGAGCAAGAGAGTGGAGAAGATTACCTTTTCTTTGCTGGGAATATATCCTCATAGATTGCGGACTCTCTCCAAAATCTTTTTTGTTCATTTATTTTTTCAGTTGACAGCATTCTGGAACAGACAAAACTGTGTAGGCATAAGTAGTTTATTTCTATTGAAAAGTAAGTTTAAGAAGCAAGCAAAGGTACTTGGGAGTAGCTCAATGTAGTTAAAAAGTCCTTTTACAAGGGTAGTAACAGACACCAACCAAGCCAGTACAAAATGAAAGAATGAAAGCTGCCATCATACACAAGCAATCAAGAAATTCTCAACAAGCATTTTGATACTTTAACCATATCTAAAGTTAAATGATGCTTGAAACAAGACAGAAAAACCCAAGCAGTAATATTCCAGGCAAAATTTAAAGAAAGAAGGCACATAAATTGTACATAGTTTTGTTTGTATGTCTCCAAAGACAGTTTTAAACAATGTAAAAAATCGTTTTTAAATTTTTTAAAACATTTTATTTCATAAAGTTATTAGATAAAATTAATTCTGCTATATTGATTTTTTCAAATAGCCTAATTTGGGTTTATAATACATATTCATCATTTTTTTATGTAATGATTTTTATTTTTTCCATTATAGCTGGTTTACAGTGTTGTCAGTTTTCTACTGTAGAGCATGGTGACCCAGTTACACATACATGTATACATTCTTTTTTCTCACATTATCATGCTCCATCATAAGTGATCCATATTCAGTATTTAAAACACTGAAAAGGGAAAGAAAGAAATCACTTTAATCTCATATCCCACAGATAATTATCATTGATGTTTTCATCTACAGTGGAAAAATTCATCCAGTTTTTCATTATAAGCCTTTCATCAATGAATAATGCAGTAGTTAAATATTTTGCAAATCCACTGTTATTTCCTTAGGGTAAAGGATTTAAACTGCTGAGCCAGGTATTAAAATTTTTTAAATTTTAATTCAGGTATAATTTACAAATAAGAAAATCCAGAGTTCCTGTCATGGCACAGTGGAAACAAATCCAACTAGGAACCATAAGGTTGCAGGTTTGATCCAGGGCCTCGCTCAGTAGGTTAAGGTTCCACCATTGCCATGAGCCATGGTGTATGTTGCAGATGCAGCTCAGATCCAGCATGGCTGTGGCTGGTAGCTACAGTTCCAATTCAACCCCTAGCCTGGGAACCTCCATATGCCATAGGTGTGGCCCTAAAAAGACAAAAAAGAAAAGCACAGTTCTTACCTGTTCACTTTCGTAAGTTTTGATAATTTTATACACCCATGTAAATCCCACCAAATCAAAATACAGACTATTTACATCACACTAGAAAGTTCACTTATGCCACTTTTCAGCCAGTCCACTCCCCCAACTCTTTTATTTTCTGTCAGCTCAGTTATGCCATTGATTGTATTTTTGCTAGACTGCATTTGAGAAAGTTGTATCAGGTATACCTGTTCCAGCAATGAATGAGTTTGCTGGAATCTCCTTACTCTTAAGTGAGTATTTATGTGTTTTAATATAGCCCTGAAAAAAGATACAGTATCCTTTGCCAGTTTCTACTTTGCATTATTTAGCATTTCTTTGTCCCCTGGTAAAACAGACTTTAAATATATTAACTGGCCATTATTCCATAAATATGTTATATCACATTGTTTTAGTGATGATAATTATATAATCTGACTATATATTTCTTGTTGATTTACCAAAGTTCTTAAATATTACGGACATTTTTTTTAATATTTTACCAATTTGTCATTGCCTTGCAATTTACTTATTGAGGTTTTCATTTTGCTTTAATTTTTTGTTTTTGTCTTTTTTTGCTTTTTCTTTGGGCTGCTCCCGCGGCATATGGAGGTTCCCAGGCTAGGGGTCGAATCGGAGCTGTAGCCACCGGCCTACGCCAGAGCCACAGCAATGCGGGATCCCAGCCGCGTCTGCAACCTACACCACAGCTCACGGCCACGCCGGATCCTTAACCCACTGAGCAAGGGCAGGGACCGAACCCGCAACCTCATGGTTCCTAGTCGGATTCGTTAACCACTGCGCCACGACGGGAACTCCTCATTTTGCTTTAATTTTAACACAGTTTTAAATTTGCATTGCCACATCTGCCCATCTTTTTCTTCATGTTTTCTGCCCAGTGACAGTCATTCTTTAGGTCTTCATAATCTCAGGATTATATAAATACTTGTTATAGTTTTCTCTAGTATTTTATGTTTTTTTTATTTTTAATTTACATCTTTAATCCAGCTGGAATTGATTTATTATACTTAATAACTTTTTTCTCTAAATTGCTAATCACCACAATTGAATAGTCCTGTGTTTTCCCCATATTAAACATGTCTTTACAATGGAATAAGGTCTTATGCATATGTGGGGAGGTCAGTTTCATTATTTTACATGGATTTTTCTGTCTATTCCTGTGTCAATACCTCACTATCAAATTAATGTAGCAATATAACATTTAGTATCTGGTAAGCAAATTGGACATTTATTGTTCAACATTTGTATTTTTACTTTAAAAACTTAAACAACTGGATAATTTGCTATTCTTATTTTCTTTTAGTTAATCACACCTGGAAAAAGCTTAGACAATTGACCATGGAATCAATAAAGAGCCCTCATTATTTACCAGGTGGCTGCTACCTGAATTGTGGCCCTAGTGCCAGGAAGGAAGTAATCAATCCTAGACAAACCCCTACCTTCAAAGTAATGGAAAAGATTGCATGTGGAAAAATAAGTAGCATGAGGAATAAAAAAGAACAAAATCTAGGATATTTGATTGCCATTTTCTGGTATAGGTATATAAAAGTTTTTATGAGAAGTTTGATCAGGATTTTTCCATCTCCCTGCTACTGAACACAATACAAAGGATCAAGTCATAGAGTAGACAACATCTCACTTTTATTTTACATGATGTGAATTCCGAGGACATTTAGGATGGGCATGTATAAATGCAAGTCACAAAACCCTCTTCCAGAGACATTCATTAACAATCTTTCTACCACCTTCCGTTTTGGATTATTAATCTTGCTCTTCCTGGCACTAATGGAGATAATCAAGTTACATTTAATAATAATGTACTATTCTTTGTGTGCAGATAGTTCAGTTGACCATGATAAATAAAACACTGGGCTTAACCTGTTTTACTGAGTAGAACCAAGTCAAAGTGAGAAGGTAACTTCTACTGAACATTTTCAAAGTGCCAACTTTTTTTAAACCTATAAGCTAGGTATTCTTTTTTTTTTTTTCTTTTAATGGCCTCTCCTGCATCATATGGAAGTTCCCAGGCTAGCGGTCATATCAGAGCCACAGCTGAGGCCTATGCTACAGCCATGGCAATACCAGATCCAAGCCACATCTGCGACCTATGCCACATTTTGCGGCAACACCAGATACTTAACCCACTAAGCAAGGCCAGGGATCAAACCCATATCCTCATGGAGACTACGTTGGGTCCTCCATCTGCTGAGCCACAATGGCAACTCCACGCTACATATGCTTATGCCTAGATTATATGGGAAGAATCTGAGGCAGAGAAAGTTTATGTAACTTTGGTCAAGATCTCATAGTTAGGAAGTGGTGGATTTCATAAACAGCCAAGTCATGCTTGGCTCAATAGTTTGATTCTGTTTGTTTTCAAAAACATTATCTCTTGTGATTTTTTTTTTTTGTATTTTCTAATAAAGCAGTGTTTTTGTTTGTAGTAACAAAACTGTAGTAACAAAGCCAAATATTAATTCTTGATGAAAAGTTGTCTGGCCACCTTTAAATCATGGAAGATGTTAAGTTCACAGCCCCAGTATTATAATCCCTGTATTATTTGAAGAATTATAATTCAGAAAGTTATTTGAAACTTGTATAACTTGAATAAGAAATGCTGCCCACGTTTACCTGTAATTTTTCATAGGAATATAAACAGAGTGGTTGAGTATGGAATATGGAGTCAAACCTGAATTTGAATGTCAACTTGTGAGTTTCCTAGCTGTGTGATCTTGGGCAAATTAAGTAATCTTTCTTACCCTTTTGTTGAAGTGTAAGTTGGACATAATAATAGTACTTTCCTCATAGGCTTATTTGTGGATTAAATGAAAAACTGTTTTTAAAGGATTTAGCAGGATGTCTGGAACAAACAGTGCTCCAGAAAATGTTTTATTGTCATTTTCAGTGTTGTCATTGATATTTTTAAGAATTTTCCTATATTTGACTACTGTTGGATCAAGATGACAGTCAGCATTTATACCATTTCTATAATGTTTGACAATTTTTATGACCTTTTCCTGATTAACCCATGTTACCATGGGTAAAAAGTTTCTATCATAATTCTTTTTTTTTTCCCCCTTTTATGGCTGCACTGATGGCATATGGAGGTTTCCAGGCTAGGGGTCAAATCGGAACTACAGTTGCCAGCCTACGCCACAACCACAGGAACACAGGATCCGAGCCGCATCTGCAACCTACACCATAGCTCATGGCAATGCCAGATCCTTAACCCACTGAGCGAGGCCAGGTATTGAACCCACAACCTCGTGGTTTCTAGTCAGATTCGTTTCCACTGTGCCATGACGGAAACTCCCATAATTCTTAATATTCAGAGATAAAATGAAATTGAGATCTGGTATTTTTAGGGAGAAAAAGTCATGCCTCAATAATAAATTGTAGGTTTTCTTCCTTGAGGCCAGTACCAAAAAAAAAAGTGAGGTGGAGGAGAGATTACCAATAGTAAATATAACTTAAATATAAAGCAGAAGAATATCATCACTTGGGAGAGCATAGAATTATAAGCTCAATGCAATGTTAATGTTTTCCTTCCATTTCTTCCTCTTAGCCTAGTTCTAAGGCAGTAATAAAATGAAGGAAGAAAGAATATGATTATAGCCCAAGTTCGCTACTTAGTGTTCATTTTATACAGGACAATAATAATGCTGCAGAAGACCAACATGGTTCTGTATAAATATGTCCTTGTCAGAGTTGCTAAGTCTGGAAAGATGATTATTTTATTTTTAAGCCCTCTATACAATCCCTGAAGTCACCTCTTTTTCGGCCTTCTTCTTCTGGATGAAGAAAACTCTTCTGTATTGACTCTGTTTCATACTGTTTGCCCTGAAATAAATTTCTGTCACATTAGGGACATTTGCTTTGTTCATGTTTTGAGACGGGCAGATAGCCATGTACCCCAGCTGTTTACCAGGCCTTTTTGATTGGGAACTTCATCTTCTCTGTGTTGTTTTATAAGTTCATTGGCCATAGATTAAATGTTACTGGCTGAGCAGTTGGCTAAATCTCGGGGCAGGTGAGAATGCGTATTACAGATTTATTCTGGAAAGCCTCTTAAATCTTTCCACCTGTGTCCTGCTGAGTGTGAAGCAGGTTAGATAGGCAAGAAAGCTGAGAAAACCACATTCCCCTGTTGCTCAAGATATTTTAAGAATTACATCTTTCACATTTGCTTCAATAATATGGAATATTTATTCAAGACAGGCTATAATATTTGGAATTTTTTCTTTTTAACTACAGGAGACACAATATATTTTTTAAGTTGGCTTTTCAAAATCCCAAAATGAAGGAGCCGTATTAACATTCCTTCCAAGTTCAGAGCAGAGGAGGTTTTTCCCATCCGAACAATGAACAGTAAAAGAAAATATACTGGTTTTCATCTTTTTTTTCTTTTACCAGAGGCCAGTCTCTATTTTCATCTTTGTTTGATTTACCTAGTGCTTTATTTTCCTATATTTTACATATTCCAATATTTTTATCTTGCTCCTACTTCTTCCTATGTCAATTTGTAAATCTCTCTTCTGAGTTTTGGCCATTTATGTCTGCATTTTTCTATGCTTCCTTTTAAGTCACTGTTTCAGCATCCTATTCTGATCTCTCATCTTTTCCTCCTTGATTTCTTGCTCTTCTGTTTCTCAGAAATCTCTGCCCTGTGCTACCGTGCTCTGAGGGACAAGAAGAATGCCAGCAACCTTGTTTTCCTGGACTTTAAAAACATACATACTTTGATCTCTAGATTTATTCATGTTTTGTCTGTCTGTTCATATAAATTATTGTGATGGCTCCTATCTACTTCATGTTGAAAAAAGATTCACACTTTTTTCATATGTGCTGGTACATTAACCCTTTAACTTTTTAATTCCTATAGAAACTTTAAACATTTTGAGACAAGAACCCTAATTTATTGGTCATCAGTGATAGACATAAGTCCTAAAAATGAAAAATTCTTAAGGTTTTAACTTAAATATTGTTTTCACAGTTAAAATACATAAATGAAATCATCCAGTTACTGTTTCTAAATGTACTCTAGAAGTCAGAAGGAAGTATCAGTTTTTAAGCAAAATTTCCTTCTATATATATATATATTTTTTTTGGTCTTTTTGCCATTTCTTGGGGCGCTCCTGTGGCATATGGAGGTTCCCAGGCTAGGAGTCAAATTGGAGCCATAGCTGCCAGCCTACTCCAGAGCCACAGCAACGCGGGATCTGAGCCGCATCTGCAACCTACACCACAGCTCACCACAAGGCCAGATCCTTAACCCACTGAGCAAGGGCAGGGACCGAACCCGTAACCTCATGGTTCCTAGTCAGATTCATTAACCACTGCACCACGATGGGAACTCCATCCTTCTATATTTTAAAGTGTGCTGCGAATCAAAGAAAAAATAGTCAGGTTTTTTTTGTTGTTTTGGCTGTGCCTACAGCATGCTGAAGTTCCTGGGTCAAGAAACAAACTCAAGCCACAACAGTAACCCAAGCCCCACCACCAGTGACAATTCCTAGTCCTTAACCACAAAGCAACCTAACTCCTATTTGTGATATTTATGGTTGATAATCTCATTATTCTCCTTATAGCTAGTTTAATTCATTTGATATGAATCTAAAAGCTTATAGTTTTTACATTAGTTGTACTTTTGTAGAATTATATTAAGTGCCAAATGTTTGAAACATAGTTACCAAATTCTCCAGAAACTGTTTGGGTCTTTATTTTTCATTAGAAGCAAAAGTACTTGTAAAAGTATTAGATGTATTTAGACTTGTAAATTTCTAGGCATGAACTCAGAACCAAGCTTCAGCTTAGTAAATAACGTCAATAACTTTTCTTTAGTTGCTTATTTGTAAAATAGAATGAAACCAAGTTACTTGCAGGTCTAGAAAATCCCAAGTTGTCTACCAGAAGATCTAAGCAATCAGCATTGGGCCAGACATAAAATAATCCACAAAACTAAATAGCTGCTCTGAAATAATCACTTAGAAAACAGTTTAAGTGCACCATATTATAGGGATAAATAGATGGGTATACTGTGTTTATAGAATGCTTAGCTTTTAACAAAAACAAAATTATCTCAACATTTTACAAATATAATATAATCCAAATAAAAATACCAGTAGAAGGAGAAAAATACCATATAAGCAAATATAACCAAGAAATTTTTAGATAAAAATAGTAGGGAAGCATAACTCCTCCCTCCTCAGTGTGGATGGCACATAGTGACTTCCTTCCAAAGAATTTAATGTAGGAGTTCCTGTCATGGCTCAGTAGTTAATGAGCCTGACTAGTATCCAGGAGATGTGGGTTCAATCCCTGGCTTTGCTCAGTGAGTTAAGGATCTGGCGTTGCAATAAACTGTGGTGTACATCACAGATGCCGCTTGGATATGGCATTGTTGTGGCTGTGGTGTAGGCAGGAAGCTACAGGTCTGATTCGTCCCCTAGCCTGGGAACTTCCAAGTGCCACAGGTACAGCCCTAAAAAAGACCAAAAAAAAAAAAATTCAACATAGAAAGCAGGGGGGTAGAGGAGAGAGTAACTTTAGAGAAACTTGACAAATATTACCTCAGCAGGGTTATCAAAGCCAACATCAACATAAATCATGCTGATAGTATATACTCCTGATATAATGTAATGAAAATGATCTTTATCCTAATAACCCAAAAGCCCAGTCTTATTATGAGAACATCAGACAAATTCCAATAATGGGGCATCATACAAAATTCCCCTCCAGGTACGTCTCAAAATTCTCAAAGTGATCAAAAGCAAAGAAATTCCCAGAAATTGACACAGCCAAGAACAGCTTAAGGAGGCATGATAACTAAATGTAATGTGGAGTTCTTTATAAGGTGGGATTAGTTGTTTAGGAGGTGGGATCATTATGGCAGAGGACTAAGATGTGGCACTCACTGTCTCCCACAAACACATCAGAAAAACCGTCTACATGTAGAATGATTCACACATAAATCTGCTGAATGCTGGCAGAAGATCTTAAATGTCCAAAAAGTGCAACAAACCCTGCACATAACTGAACAGAACAAAAGGGAAAAAAAGAGAGAGAAAAGGAATCAGGGCAGGGCTAGCACTCCTGAGAGGGAACTGTGAAAGAGGAAAGGAACCCACACTCTGGGAAGCCCCACCTAACTGATGAGCCAAGACATAGTGACTTCAAAGCCTCCGAGAAAAGCACAGCAGCTATAATGAGGTGGGCAAAGCAGAGAGAGAGCCTCATAGACTATCAGTATCACGTCCTGGAACACCACAGCCTGAGATGCTTGGAAGGGGGCTGGGTGCTGAGACTCGGGATCTGGAGAGGGAGTTCAGTTCCAGAAAGAGGACTAGGGTTGGCAGTGTGCAGACAGCCCAAGGGGTTGGGGAGTGGTGCACCAAGGGCTAGGGAGTGGAATGCCACAGCTCAGGATACCCAGGAGGAGGCAGGGCCCCCAGGAGGAGCAGGATGCCATTGTTGGGGACATCAAGAGAAGGAGGAGCAGACCACCAGAGCAATGTCTTTCTCTGAGTATGCATGGACTCAGAGAGCAGGACCACAGGAGGTGAGGTGCATCTTGCACAAGCTAAATGTGATGGGGCACCTCTTGTATGCTCTATAGGTGGTAGGGCAAACCACTAGTCACCTCAGACTCCAGAGGTGGGCATGGCCCACCACCACTTTGGGTCTGTGAACAGGCAGCATGTGCAGACCCAGTCACCTCAAATGTTGGTAGAGGAGGGCACTGTGACCAAGCATCACCCTTTGTTGCCCTCCCTCCCCCTAAGAATGCACACACCCTGCCACTGCCACTGCAGAATGCTCTGGGTGCTGCCTACAGCTACCTGAGGGTCACTGCCACTTCCCAGGGCCCAGCAACCAGACACTGGCTACTAGCTCTGCCCACTGCTTCTGTCTCTCTGGAAGCATGCACAGCACCCTATCAAGGGAATAACAGCCTGCACACACTGAGGAAGGAGACAGCAGGCATTGAAATCAAAAGCAGCCCTCATGCCAAAAATAAATAGTAAGCCCCCACAAAATACCCAGGGGCACTTTCAGATATAAATAACCCTCCAAGACTATAGTAGTTATTTTCCCTAAGCTCACAGAGTAAGAAAAATATAAGCAAAATGAAGAGGCTTTGGAACCATTACCAGTTAAAAGACAAGAGAATTCACCTGAAGGAGCGAACATGATACAGACCTCTGCAGTCTAACAGTAACCGAGTTCAAAAAGGATATAGTGAAAATACTGAAGGAATTAAGGGTGAATATGAAGGAATTAAGAACAGATATGAACAGTAATGCAGATTACCCTAGGAAATAAAAAATATAAGGGGGAGCCAATAAAAAATAGAAAATTCATTTGCAGAGACTCAAACTGAGGTAAAGGTACTAAAGAGCAGAATGAGTAATGCAGAGGAATGAATTACTGACTTGGAAGATAGAATAATGGAAATCACCTAATCAGGATAGCAGACAGAAAATGAAATGAAAAAACATGAAAATATCTATGGGATAATATAAAGCAGGCCAATCTAACCATAATAGGACTCCAGAATAAGAAAAATAAAAGGGGATTGAAAATATATTTGAAGAAATTCTGGCTGAAAACTTTCCAAATCTAAAGGAAGTAGATATCAAGATATAGGAAGCACAGAGGGCCCCAAACAGGCCCACACCAAGGCATATTATAATAAAAACGGCAAAAGTTAAAGAGAGGATTCTAAAGGAAGCAAAAAACAAAAAACAAAAACAAAGAATTATAAGGGAAGCCCCCATAAGGCTATCAGCTGATTTCTCTACAGAAACATTACAGGCCAGAAGAGAGTGACAAGATTCAGAGTTCTAAAAGGAAAAAATTTGCAGCCTTAGAATACTCTACCCAGCAGGAATATCATTTAAACTAGAAGGATAAATAATCCAACAAACAAAAACTGAAAGAGTACAGCAATACCAAACCCATTCTAACAGAAATACTGAAAAGCCTCCTCTAAATAAAAAAATTTTTAAAAAGAAGAAGAAATAGGATGGAGGAAATCACAATTGGAAAGCAATCACTTAAGCCAGTAAAACCTATTGTAAAAGTGACAGTGAACACAAGGAACAACAAAAGGATAAACATGAAATTTTTCTTTAAAAGACATCAAAATCATAAAATGTGGGGAAGGAAAGTAAGAAAATCTAGACTTGTTTTTTTTGTTTTAGAATGTGTTTGCGCCTATATGACTATCAGGCTACAAAACAAGCAGATATGGAAAGGGGTTAAAATACTTGAAAAACAGGGCAACCACAAATAAAAACGAAACAATACATTCATAAAAACTAAAAAGAAGAGGACACAAGCATAAAAATAAAAGGAAGTCAACCAACCAAAAAAATGAGAGGAACAAAAAAAAAAAAAACATAGAATCAACTGGAAAACAAGGTTTAAAATGGCAATAAATACATATTTAGCAATAACTGCCTTAAATCTCAAGGGACTGAATGCTCCAACCAAAAGACAGAGAGTGGCAGACTGGATAAAAAAGCAAGAGCCTACAATATGCTCTCTATCAGGCACTCACCTTAGGCCAAAGGATGCATATTAATTGAAAGTGAAGAGATGGAAAAGGATATTTCCATCCAAATGCAAATAGAAAAGACAGGAAAGCAGGAGTTGCAATAATCATCAGACAAAATATACTTTAAAATGAAGGCCATAAAGAAAGGACACTATTTAATGATAAAGGGATCCATACAAGAAGAGGGTATTACACTCGTCGATATATATGCCCCTAATACAGGAGTACCCAAATACATACAACAAATACTAACAGACATAAAAGGAGAAATTGATGGGAATACAATAATACTAAGACACTTTAACAGTCCACTCTTAGCAATGATCAGATCCTCTAGGCAGAAATTCAATAAGGCAACAGAGATCCTAAATGACACAATAGAAAGTTAGACTTAATTGACATTTTTAGGACATTATACCCTCCCCCCCAAAAAAAATCAGAATATGCATTATTTTCAAGTGCACGTGGAATATTCTCAAGGATTGACCACATACTGGGGTACAAAACTAACCTCATCAAGTTCAAAAGTATAGAAATTGTTTCAGGTATCTTCTCTGACCACAATGGCATGAAACTAGAAATCAACCACAGGAAAGGAAATGAGATAAAACTGACTACATGGAGGCTAAACAACATTCTACTAAGAAACCAATGGGTCAATGAGGAAATCAAAAGTACAATTAAAAAATAACTTAAGACAAATGGTAATGAAAACACAACCATTCAAAATCTATGGGATGCCACAAAAGCAGTTTTTTGTTTGTTTTTGTTTTTGTTTTTTTTGTTTTGTCTTTTTGCTATTTCTTGGGCCGCCCCTGCGGCATATGGAGGTTCCCAGGCTAGGGGTCCAATCGGAGCCAAAGCCACCGGCCTACGAGCCGCATCTGCAACCTACACCACAGCTCATGGCAACGCCGGATCGTTAGCCCACTGAACAAGGGCAGGGATCGAACCCGCAACCTCATGGTTCCTAGTCGGATTCGTTAACCACTGCGCCACGATGGGAACTCCCACAAAAGCAGTTTTTAGAGGGAAGTTCATAGTGATACAGGCCTCCCCCAAAAAACAAGAAAAATCTCAAATTGACAACTTAACCCACCACCTAAATGAATTAGAAAAACAAACAAAACCTAAATTCAGCAGAAGGAAGGAAATCATAAAGATCAGAGAGGAAATCAATAAATTAGAGATTCACAAAAACAATAGAAAAAAATCAATTAAACCAAGAGCCGGTTCTTTGAACAGGTAGACAAAATTGACAAACCCCTGGCCAGACTCACCAAGAAGAGGAGAGAAAGAACTCAAATCAACAAAATAAGAAATGAAAAAGGAGAAATCTCAACAGATACTGCAGAAATGAAAAAAATAATAATAAGCAAATACCATGAACAATTATATGCCAACAAATTTGACAAACTAGAAGAAATGGACAACTTTCTAGAGACACACAGCATGCCAAAACTTAATCAAGGATAGATAAGAAATGAAATTGAATGTGTAAAAATATGTCATGAAAACACTACCTACAAACAAAAGTCCAGGACCAGATGGCTTCACAGGCAAATTCTACCAAACATACAAGGAAGAACTTATACCCATCTTCTTAAACTTTTCAGAAAGACTGAAGAAGGAATAATCCCAAAGATATTCTATGAAGCCACCATCACCCTAATAACAAAACCAAAGATACTACCAAAATAGAAAATTATAGGCCAAAAGCTTTGATGAATATAGATGTAAGAATTCTCAACAAAATTTTAGCCAACCAAGTCCAACAACATATAAAAAAGATCATACACTATGACCAAGTGGAATTCAAAAAGAAAATTATATGGAACCATAAAGACCCAGAACTGCCAAAGCAATCCTGAGGAACAAAAACCAAACAGGAGGCATCACTCTCCCAGACGTGAAACAATATTACAGGGCTACAGTAAACAAGACTATGTGGTACTAATACAAAAGTTGACATACACACCAATGCAACAGACAGATAACACAGAAAAAACCCAGACCACCTATGGTCAATTAACCTTCGACAAAGGAGGCAAGAATATAAAATGGGAAAAATACAGTTTCTTCAGCAAGTGGTGTTGGGAAAACTGGACAGCTGCATGTAAATCAATGAAACTAGAACACACCCTCACACCATGCACAAAAATAAACTCAAATGGCTTAAGGACTTAAACATGAAACACGATAGAACTCCTAGAAGAGAACAGAGGTAAAACATTCTCTGGCATCAAGGCAAAACATTATCTGACATCAACCTTACAAATGTCTTGTTAGGTCAGTCTCCTAACACAATATAAATAAAAATAAAAAATAAACCAATGGGGAGTTCCCGTCGTGGCTCAGTGGTTAACGAATCCGACCAGGAACCATGAAGTTGTGGGTTCGATCCCTACCCTTGCTCAGTGGCTTAAGGATCTGGCGTTGCTGTGAGCTGTGGTGTAGGTCACAGACGCGGCTCAGATCCCGCATTGCTGTGGCTCTGGCATAGGCCGGTGGCTACAGCTCCAATTGGACCCCCAGCCTGGGAACCTCCATATGCCGCAGGAGTGGCCCTAGAAATGGCAGAAAGACAAAATAAATAAATAAACAAACAAACAAACCAGTGGGACCTAATCAAACTTAAAAGCTTTTACACAGCAAAGGAAACCATAAAAGATCACAAAAAGACAACCTACAGAATGGGAGAAAATAGTTTCAATCCATGGAACCAACAAGGGCTTAATCTCCAAAATAAACAAACAACTCATACAATAGGAAAAAAAAAAAAAAACAACTCAGTTGAAAAACAGGCAGAAGATCTGAATAGACATTTCTCTAAAGACCTACACATAGCCAAGAGGAACATGAAAAAATGCTCAACATCATTAATTATTAGAGAAATGCAAATCAAAACTACGTTGAGGTCCCACTTCACACCAGTCGAATGGTCATCATTAGTAAGTCTACAGAAAACAAATTCTTTAGAGGGTGTGGAGAAAAGGGAACCCTCCTACACTGTTGGACGGGATGTAAATTGGTACAACCACTATGGAAAACAGTATGGAGGTACCTCAGAAAACTAAATATAAAACTACCATATGATCCAGAAATCCCACTCGTGGGCATATATCCTGACAAAACTTTCGTTGAAAAAGATACATGCACCCCTATGTTCACTGCAGCACCATTCCCAATAACCAAGACATGGAAACAACTTAAATGTCCATCGACAATGACTGAATTAAGAAGATGTGGTACATATACACAATGGAATACTTCTCAGCCATGAAAAAGAATTAAAATGTCATTTGCAGCAATATGGATAGAACTAGAGACTCTCATACTAAGTAAAATCATAAGTAAATCAGAAAGAGAAAGACAAGTATCATACCACTTATATCTGGCATTTAATATATGGCACAAATATATATCTACAGAAAAGAAACAAACTCATGGGCATGGAGAACAGACTCGTGGTTGCCAAGAGGAAAAGGGAGGAAATGAGATGGACTGGGAGTTTGGGATTAGTAGGTGCAAACTGTTACATCTGGAGTGGGTAAGCAATGAAATTCCACTGTATAGCACAGGGAACTGTATCTAATCACTTGTGATGGAAGATGACGGAGGATAATGTGAAAAAATATATTTATTTATTCTTTTAAAATATAAAATTTATTATATTTCATATAATAAATAACTGGGTTACTTTGCTGTATAGCAGAAGTTGATAGAACATTGTAAAAAGATAAAAGCTAAGTGTATTGGTCTCCTAGGGCTGCCATAACAAAATGCCACAGACCGAGTGGCTTAAACAATATATAGTCTTGGAGTTCCCGTCGTGGCGCAGTGGTTGACGAATCCAACTAGGAACCATGAGGTTGCGGGTTCGATCCCCGCCCTTGCTCAGTGGGTCAAGGATCCGGCGTGGCCGTGAGCTGTGGTGTAGGTTGCAGACGCGGCTCGGATCCTGTGTTGCTGTGGCTCTGGTGTAGGCCTGTGGCTGCAGCTCCGATTTGACCCCTAGCCTGGGAATCTCCATATGCCGTGGGAGCGGCCCAAGAAATGGCAAAAAGACAAAAAAAAAAAAAAAACAGTATACAGTCTTATAGATTTACTTGCCAGCAGGTGTGATTGCTGTTGAGATCTCTCTTCAGGGCTTACAAACAGCTGCCTTCTTGCTCTTTCCTCACATGGCCTTCTCTGTGTGCATGTGCTACTGGTGTCTCTACCTCTCACTCTTTTTGGGGGGGGTCATGTTTTTTTTGATGTGTGATTTATTTACAACCTTTTGTTAGTTTTGGGTATACAGCAAAGTGACTCAGTTATATATATACTTTTTTCAGATTCTTTTCCAATTCTTATTACACAGTAATGAATATCATTCCTTGTGCTAATCACTAGGTCCTTGTTATTTATTTTATATATAGTAATGTGTATATGTTAATCCCAAACCCCTAAATTCTGCTCCCTCTTTCCCCTTTGGTAGCCATAAGCTTGTTTTCTATGTCTATGAATCTATTTCTGTTTTGTAAAAAATTTTTGTATCAATTTTTTTATATTCTACATATAAATAATATTATATGATATTTATCTGTCTCTGGTTTACTTAGTATGTTGATCTCTAGGTCCATCCATGTTGATGCAAGTGACGTTTCATTCTTTTTATGACTGAGTAGTATTCCTTTGTGTGTGTGTGTGTGTGTGTGTGTGTGTGTGTGTGTGTGTGTGTGCGCGCGCACATCAGTCACTTCTTCTTCATCAGTCACTAGACATTTAGGTTGCTTCCATGTCTTGGCTAGTATAAATCGTGCTACTGTGAATTTGGTATGCATGCACCTTTTCAAATTAGAGTTTTTGTCTTTTCCAGATATATGTCCAGGATGGATTGTTGCATCATATTGTAACTCTTTTTAGTTTCTTAAGGGCCCTCCATACTCTTCTCCATAGTGACCGCATCAATTTACATTCCCACCAACAGTGTAGGAGGGTTCCCTTTTCTCCATACCCTCTCCAGTATTTATTATTTGTAGACTTTTCTTTTTTTTATTTTTTGGCTGCTCTGCTGCATATGAAGTACCCAGGGCAGGGATCATATCAGACCTCCACTGCCAACACTGGATCCTTTAACCCACCATGCCAGCCGTGGATTGAACCTGCATCCTGGCTCTTCAGAGATACTGCCAATTCCATTATGCCATAATAGGAACTCCTATTTATAGACTTTTTAATGATGTCCATTCTGACTGGTGTAAGGTGACACCTCATTATAGTTTTTCTTTGCATTTCTCTAGTAATTAGCAGTGTTGAACATCTTTTCATATGCCTATTGGCCATCTCTATATCCTCTTTGGAGAAATATCTAATTAGATCTTCTGCCCATGTTTTGATTGGGTTGTTTTTTGCTATTGAGCTGTATAAGCTGTTTGTATCTTTTGGAAATTAGTTCCCTTCCAGTTGTTTACAAATATTTTCTCCCATTCAGTAGGTTGTCTTTTTGTTTTATTGTTTCTTTGACTATGCAAAAGCCTTTAAGTCAAGTTTAAGTTTAATTAGGTCTCACTTATTTATTTTTGTTTTTATTTCCATTACTCCAGGAGACAGATCCAAAAAGATGCTGCTGCAATTTATGTCAAAGAGTATCCTGCCTAGGTTTTTTTCTCAAGGAGTTTTATAGTATCCATTCTTACATTTAGGTCTTTAATCCATTTTGAGCTTATTTTGTATATGGTGTTAAGAGAATTTTCTAATTTCATTCTTTTACACATAGCTGTCCAGTTTTCCCAACACCACTTACTGAAGAGACTGTCATTTGTAGTATAGTCCAAAGTCAGGGAGCCTGATTTCTCCAGCTCCACTCTTCTTTCTCCAGTTTGCTTTAGCTATTCAAGGTATTTTGTATTTCCATACAAATTTTAAATTTTTCATTCTACTTCTGTGAAAAATGCCATTTGTAATTTTATAAGGATTGAATTGAATCTGCAGGTTGCCTTCTGTACTATGATCATTTTAACAATACTGAGTCTTCCAATCCAAGAACACAGTCTATCTTTCTATCTCTTTGTGCTATCTTCGATTTCTTTCATCAGCATCTTATAGTTTTCAGCGTATAGGTCTTTTGCCTCCTTAGGTAGGTTTATTCCTAGATATTTTATTCATTTAATGCCATGGCAAATGGAATTGTTTTATCTTCCTGCTAGTTCATTGTTAGTGTATAAAAATTCAACAGATTTCTCTACATTAATTTCATATCTTGCAGCTTTACTGAATTCACCGATGAGCTCTAGTAGTTTTCTGGTAGCATCTTAGCATTTTCCATGTATACTATCATGTCACCTGCAAACAGTGACTGTTTTACTACTTCCTTTCCAATTTGTATTCCTCTTATTTTTCTTCTTTAATTTCTGTGGCTAGAACTTCCAAAACTATGTTGAATAAAAATGGCAAGAATGAGTATCCTTATCTTTTTCCTTATCTTAGAGGAAATGCTTTCTGCTTTTCACTATGGAGTGTATAATGTTGGCTGTAGGCTTGGCATATATGGCCTTTATTATGTTGAGATAGTTCCCTCTGTGCCTACTTTCTGGAGAGTTTTTATCATACATAGATGTTGAATTTTGTCATAAGCTTTTTCTACATCTCTTGAGATGATCCTATGGGTTTTATTCTTCAGTTTGTTAATGTGGTATATCACACTGATTGATTTATTGATTGACTTAAAAAGTCCTTGTGTCCATGGGATAAATCCAACTTGGTCATGGTGTATGATCATTTTAATGTATTGTTGCATTTGATTTGCTCATATTTTGTTGAAAAATCCTCATCAGTAATACTGCCCTACAGTTTTTCTTTTGTTGTGGTGTTTTTTGTCCGGTTTTGAGCATTGTAATGGCCTCAGAGAATGAGTTTGGAAGCATTAAAAGATCAGAGCAGAAATGAAATAGAAACTAAAAAAGAGAGAGAGAGAGAAAGTCCGTGAAACCAAAAGCTGTTTCTGTGAAAAGGAGCAAAATTAATAAACCTTTAGTCAGAGTCATTGAAAGGGGGAGAACTCAATCAATAAAATCAGAAGTGAAAAAGGAGACATTATAACCGATACCTAGATATACAAAGAACTGTAAGAAACTGTTAGGAGCAACTATACACTAATAAAATGGACAAACTAGTCGCCCAAGCCTGAACCAAGAAGAAATAGAAAATATGAACAGACCAGTTACCAGTACTGAAATTGAACCAGTAATTTCAAAACTCCCAGCAAGAAGAAGTTTGGGACTAAATGGTATCACAGGCAAATTCTACCAGATGTTTAGAGATGAGTTAACACCTATCCTTCTGAAATTACTCCAAAAAATTGCAGAGGAATGAACACTTCTTCCTCTTCTTTTAAGGACATCAGTTCTCTTGGATTAAGCCTCCACTGTTGTGACTTCATTTAATCTTAATTACCTCCTTTAAGGACCTGCCTCCAAATACAGTCCACAGTGTATTTCAGCATATGAATTTGGGGGGAATACAGTTTTAGTCCATAACACTAAGGAAACCTAAATGAACTATGGAATTTACTTACTAAAATGTCAGTATCAGTTCATTAAGTTTAAGAGATGCACCACAGTAATAGGGAAAATTGGCTTAGGTATATAAGGGAACTATACTATCTGGTCAGTGTTTCTATAAATCTAAACCTCTTCTAAAAATAAAATTCTAAAAAATAGGAAGGTTTTTTTTTTTTTTCCAAGAGTAAGAGGATAATGATCTTTCCTGGTAAGATTCCAAAGTTATGATAATTAAAACAATGGGATTCTGTATAGGGTAAGTTATTCAAGAAATGAAATTGGGACAAGTAGCTATTTGAGGAAAATACAATTTTATCTGACCCAGGTTCTAAAAGAAATTTATAAATTAATAAAAGATTAACGAGTGAAAAAAAGAACTATAAAAGTGCTAGAAGAAAATATAGGTGGCTATTTACATAGTCTTAATTTGAGGAAAGACTTCTTAAGTATGACTTGAGAGACTTTAAAGGAAGACACTGCTCACTGGGACTATATTAAAAAAATGTAAAGTTCTATATAGAAGGGAAGAAGTAAACAAAAGGAAGGGCTAGATAGAGGGGAAAAGAAAGGAGATAGGTGAAGCTTAAAATTAAAAAATGACAAACTAGAAAGTCTATTTGCATTTATATAATAAACACAGATTTATGTTCTTAATAGTTAATTCTCGGAAATCCGTAAGGAGAAGATGAGTATGCTCTTTTTTAAATGGTCAAAGGACACAAACATACATACCACAAAAGAAATGCAAATAACAAAAAACATCAGAGGGGTGAGGATGAGAACAACAGTCTATTAATCAAAGCAAAATAAGGCACTCTGCTGGTGAGTGTAAATTGGTATGTCCTTTCTGAAGGGAACTTAGATCATTTATATCAAGTGCCTTAAAAATGTACAAATCTACTCAGGAATTTAACTTAAGCATTAGTAAAGGTTCATTATTACAAATGACAATGTCAACTAAAATGCAAAATTTATCTGCATCGGGAGCTTAAGAACTGGAGCTGGGGCATGGCATGGGTCTTGACCCATGTCAAGAATATGTCTCCTGGTTCCATTTTCCTCTCAGGAGGGCTCATTCCGCAGGCAGGCTTTCCACGTGAGGGGTGGCAGAAATGGCCTCCAGAAGCTCTGGGCTTATGGCCAACCCAGCAGTTCCAGAAAAAGTCCTGAGCCAGTTCAATTTGACCTTGCTGGATTCAAATGCCCATGCCCTGATCTAATCGCTCATTAGTCTGCACAGGCCTCATGGATTCCTTTCCTCAGACAAGAACAAGGAGGTCCTGACCCCATGGACTGACAGTGGGGAAGGGTCATTTCTGAAAGGAAAAGAAAGAATGCTGAACCAGCCCCCCAAAAAGATTTACTACGAATAAGAAAATCCAAGTTATTTCTCACATAGATATTATTTGCAGTAATGATAATAAAGGTGGAAATATGAGCAAGACTCAGAGTCCTGTAATTTGGAGCTGATTATAAATTATCTATAGGACCAATATTAGATGATAAATACAATAATGCAAAAGTATAATTATTTAAAAGATGTTTATGGTATAGTTGGATATGAAGAGCAAATTTTAAAAGCTATGTATTATGACCCAAATATATGTACCTATATGTACACATTGAGACATGCATAGAAAAATGTACAGTAAGCAGTGTGTCTATATGTTTTACAGTAGTTATTGATAAGCTATGGAGTTACAAGTAACTTTCCTTTTAGCCTCACAGGATTGCTTCACTTTACACAAAGGAAAAAACATACAAAAACAGTGAATTTCTGTTAATCATGCTATCAAAGTTTTAAAAATAAATTTTCTATAATTCTTTCAATCTATGAATAGTTTCTGCCCTTTGAATCCCTTATAGTCTAGTATAGATGGGACGTATTATAAATATACATATAAACTAATCAAGTTAAATAGGACCAAGTAAGTTATATGAGTACAATAATGTACATAAAAACATATTGAATGACCCCGCAATCCCACTCTGGGGCATCTAACCGGACAAAACTCTACTTAAAAGAGACACATGCACCCGCATGTTCATTGCAGCACTATTCACAATAGCCAGGACATGGAAACAACCCAAATGTCCATCAACAGATGATTGGATTCAGAAGATGTGGTATATATACACAGTGGAATACTACTCAGCCACAAAAAAAGAATCCCATAATGCCATTTGCAGCAACATGGATGGAACTAGAGACTCTCATACTGAGTGAAATGAGCCGGAAAGACAAAGACAAATACCATATGATATCACTTATAACTGGAATCTAATATCCAGCACAAATGAACATCTCCACAGAAAAGAAAATCATGGACTTGGAAAATGACTTGTGGCTGCCTGATGGGAGAGGGAGGGAGTGGGAAGGATCGGGAGCTTGGGCTTCTCAGACACAACTTAGAATAGATTTACAAGGAGATCCTGCTGAATAGCATTGAGAACTTTGTCTAGATACTCATGTTGCAACAGAACAAAGGGTGGGGGGAAAAGTGTATACATGTAAGGATAACTTGATCCCCTTGCTGTACAGTGGGAAAAAAATTTAAAAAAACACGTTGAAAATAGCTATGAAGTATAAAAATGTAAATATATACAAGCACAGTTTCTATTAAACACCCGTACACACAAAATACAAAGTAAGTTAAAATGATAATTGTTTGGACCACTTTTGTAGGCGTGATGTCTGTGAGGTAAATTGAGTGTATATTACCATTCCCTCTTCACCAATGTGGAAATAGAGGCCTGAAAAGCAATGTGACTTTCCTACAGAAACATTTACTGACTGAAATTTTAACTGAAACCCAGGTCTTCTGATTTGGGTCCTCAAATGCTTCCATAAAGTGTAAGAGAAATTCAAAAGCAAAAGTAGGTCCTGAGGCCTAGGGCAGTCAGATTTTTAGGAGGAAATGGGAGTTAAACTGGGCTTTGAAAGCTCAGGGGACATAAACCAGTGAGAAGGAGGTGGTAGGGCATTCCAGAGAAGTGACACGGACACAAGTATGCTGCAGTCCATCTCTGATACAGAGCAGGGTGTGGTTCTTTCAAAGGATCAAATGTGGGTTAAACTCAAAAATTGTTTTGTCTTGCTGAAATTTTTCTTTAAAAACAAAAAAAGCCTGGTTTTGCTTTTCAAATATAAGTCTCCTTTCAAGGCCTCCCCCTCCTTCACACACACATTAAAAAAAAAAAAAAAAAACTTAAACCAGATAATTTAAGTTGCTGATCCATAGTCCCTTAAGAATGACAAATTATTTAATAACCAGAATTTATTGAGTTGAGTTTCCTAAGAATTCTAACAGAACAGAGAAATGAGAAACTGTCAACACAGTATACAGAAGACAAATTATGTAGATGACAAAATTTCACAAAGAAAGGCAAGGCATTTCAACTCAAGTAGAGGAAGGCTGAGGACAATATATGCACAATTTTCCCTACTTTATACCTCAAAGGCTGGGAGTACAGAAGACAAATGCCAATCATTAGGCAGTTTAAATGGCCAGTTGAGAAAGATGTGTTGGAATTTCATAGCACAAATTTAGTGGTGGTGGAAATACTTTGCTTTAGGTCTTCAAATATTAGCCTTTTCTCTGGTACTGTGCAATTTGAAAGAAGAGTTACCTGGAGAACTGAAGGGGTTTACAAACATCCACTTGACACTTGAACACTGAGGAGGTTTAGGAAGACCACCCTGCATGCAGTTAAAAATACACTTATAACTATAGTCAGCCCCCCACATATCTGGCTCCTCCCTATCTGTGGTTCCACACTTGCACAACCAACCAACATATGGTGGTGTAGGACCTCCTCTTGTAAAAAAATCCACGTATAAAGTGGGCCTACGCATTTCCAACTTGGGTGTTCAAGGGTCAACTCTAATTGCCAAGTATTTTGCAATTATATATTAATATTCAAAGACAAAGGTGAACAAAACCAGGTTTTCAGAGGTTACTAGCTACCCAGAAATTTTGTTTGCTCAGCATTTGCCAAGCCTTGGTGACCAGTGCTGGTACAAAGAGCAATAAAATAGGGCCATCTGAGGTCTAATGAGGGAGACTAAAGAGATGGGCTGGAGAGAACCTTATCCCTGCTGAAAAAAGAGCAGAGCAGGCCAGGAAAGGAATCTGAGACTGGTTCCCAGAGGAGATGCCTCAGCTAATAGAGGGGAGAGAAGTGTATCAACATAAAGAGGCAGCACAGAGGCAAGAGAGAAAGGTTCTATACAGGAAATTGCAAGCAATTCAGGATGTCTAGAACCTAAGATATAAAAAATGACATAGAAGCTTAGAAAGAGGAACAAAAGCCAAATCATAGAGGCTACATAAGAAATTTAGATTTCACTATTTAGATAATGGGGAACCACTGAAGGATTCAAAACAGAACAGTTTTCATGGCTCAATCTGCATTTTTGAAAAATATATGTAACAGAAAAGACCTGAATATCATCATCAATCACAAAGCACTCCTTTAGTAATCTGAAGCCTGAGAAGAGACTGCCAGACATCCACCCTTACAGGGGCAGGCTGTGGGCACTTGGCTCTGCCCTCTGGGACCTCCAGCTGAATGAAGTGTCCCTAGGTAGCATCCTCATATTGGGAAGTATAAGGAGTAACTGGGACTAATTCCACAGAGTAATGATTAAAGGCAGTAGAGGGATACAGATTTACAATGAAAATTAATTGCTTTTTTTTTTCTTATCAAGTGTTCACCTAATAGAGAGGTGCCTTTTCCCAAAGCCACTCCCACATGGCTCAAGACATTTTTGAAACTTTTGTAATTACTTTGAAGACCAGCCTGGGAGCCACACAAATAATAGTTGCATTTTCTCTTTATAGTTGCATTTTCAATATTTTGTATTCCAAAAAAAGCACTACCCAGTCTGATTTTTTATCCTATTCACTAGACTTAGTGCTAAGTTAACTTTTGATTTATTCCTAAAGTTAAATACATCTCCACAAGATGAAAGTTTGTTACCTCTGAAGACATTCAATCAAGTACCTGATCAGCTGCTTACCAGCTACAAGTTTCTTGGCCATGACTCTCAGATTGCCTGTGAAATGGAGGTTATAAAACATCTTTCTTGCCTACCCCAGATGGTTATTGTGAAGATAATACCAGACATGAGAGCTCTTTGTAGAACATTCTGTCAGAGGATGCTCTTCTTATTGCTGCCTCAGACTTCGCAGGCAGTTCCAAAATGTTCATTTGTTCTGGTGCCAGTCTGTGTGTTCAACTCCCTAAAAAACTGCACTTTAGGAGAGCAAGACCTGAATCATATTTGGCTTCCTTTCCCTGGTGTCTGACATTGGATCTCGCACATTAAAAAAAAGGCTTCGATGTTTGTTGAATGAATAACTGATTCTAGCTCCTTGCCTTATCCTCAAACCATATTTAAGAAATGGATAATACACTTGAGATTATTCAGTTAAAATAGGCTCAGAAGCCACTTAAGTTCTTTATGTGAATGGTTTGTCAATAGGAACCAGCTGTTCATCTCTGACGAGGCAAGAACAAATGATGAAACCAATCAATCTGAAAGTGTAAAGTTTCTTTATCTTTAGTGCTGTGGTCTTAACTTTGTATTTTTAAATCACCAGTAAAAACGTTTACTTAATGATGCTGGGACCCCATCCTGGGACAATTAAATCAGTACTTCTAGAGGTAGAGTCCTGGCATTGATAGTTTTTTTTGTTTTGTTTTTGTTTTGTCTTTTTGCTATTTCTTTGGGCCGCTCCCGTGGCATATGGAGGTTCCCAGGCTAGGAGTCAAATCGGAGCTATAGCCACTGGCCTACTCCAGAGCCACAGCAACGCGGGATCGGAGCTGCGTCTGCAACCTACACCACAGCTCACGGCAACGCCGGATCCTTGACCCACTGAGCAAGGGCAGGGACCGAACCCGCAACCTCATGGTTCCTAGTCGGATTCGTTAACCACTGCACCACGACGGGAACTCCGCATTGATAGTTTTAAAGACTACCTGGGTGATTCTAATATGCAGCCTGTATTTGTTGCAGGGCTCTGGGATTAGACTATGAGAAACACTGCTTTAAAAGAAATCCTGTCTAGTTCTACACTAGGTACCATAGGAAACGGGAAAGAACATAAGGCATGCTCCCACCACACTCTATAGGGAATAAAAACTAGCCATCACTGGTCTGAGAGCAGTGGAAAGGGAGTCATCAGTGTGTGCTTAGCAATGACAGGTCATGAAAAGCTGGACCTGTGCTGAGCTCCAGACTTTCTACAGAGCCTGTTAACACATTTTAGAAGTTTATCGTAGAAATAAAAAATAAAAAATAGTTCTTGCCCACAAAAGGAGGTTAAGTGTTGGTTTAGGAAGCCAGCTAGTACCAGCCAGAGAACCTGACTAATACAGAGGGTCTAGGCTTTGATTACCAGCACCAGTCACCATCTCAGCACTGAGAACTCTGAGTTGGGAACGACTCAAACTGTCTCAAATAACTGGCCTGTTCACAATTAAGTCAACAGGCAATGACAAAATGGTGAGGTTTTAAGGCTCAGGCTGAGGTATTTCAGTAGCCAATGGTTCCTGGTCAAAGCAATGCTATAAAGGAAATGTGTAAGAAAGATTTTTTTAGAAGCTTTGACAGAAAAAGGAGAAACAATAAAGACGCCTACAACAATCTAAGGGTAGTGTGGCAAGTTCCTCCCTTAGGGAAACTTGGAAATGGGGAAGAGTGGTTTATAGAATTAGCAGTGGAAAAGATAGCTGTTTACATTACATAAGCATAACTAATTTAAATGCATTCAGTCAGAAATGAGTTATTAGAAATCTATACTGCACGACTTACTATAATTCTGAGAATGAGTACCGCTCTTGCTTTCCCAATTAATATTAACTCCTGTCATATCTTGATCTATTTCATAATTGTATAAGAAGTTTTTTAAATGGATGTCAAAGTAGTCTAGGTCCAGGTCCTTTTAGAAGAATCACTTGTTTACTTTTGTGTATAACTCCACAATCTCAGTTAACCACTGCGCCACGAAGGGAACTCCTCTTTGCCTTCAATTGAAACTGATGTTTTTCATATGTAAACTATCAGTGTGCAATTCCAAAAAATTTACTTCTCTTGGGAGTTCCTGTCATTGCTCAGTGGTTAACGAATCCGTTTAGGAACCATGAGGTTGCAGGTTCCATCCCTGCCCTTGCTCAGTGGGTTAACGATCCGGCGTTGCCGTGAGCTGTGGTGTAGGTTGCAGGTGCAGCTTGGATCCCGCGTTGCTGTGGCTCTGGTCTAGGCCAGTGGCTACAGCTCCAATTTGACCCCTAGCCTGGGAACCTCCACATGCCGTGGGATCGGCCCTAGAAAAGGCAAAAAGACAAAAAAAAAAAAAGTGTACTCCCCTTGCTGGATTTATGCTATGACCAGCCATAGAATGGATAGTACTGGGTTACTGGTACATACAAGGTTGTAAACCATCAGACCTTGAATTAAGTCTGTATTATAAGTACTTGAATTAAGTCTGTATTATAAGTCTGCATGTGTTTTCTCACAGGAGACTATAAAATGTGGGCATGCTTTCAATTCATGCAGTCTGTGATTTACAGAGGCACACAGGTCAGGAGTTTATTATGCTGAAAATCATAATAACTGTTTTGTTTTACTTTTTTAAATGAAGTGACCAAAGCATGTTGAAAGATAAATGGGTGAAGCATTTTGATTATGTTTTTATTTCGATTAAAGATTAAATGTTATTACTGAGTAACCAGCCATGCTAAGTATTATGATATTAAAGCTGAAGTACTTTGTAAGCTGATAGCCCCTTCTTTCCTCTGGGTTTAGGCTTGTTATTAATCAAAATGTTGGCTTATTTAGTGCAGTGGTATATGAAACAAATGGTTGAAAAAGACAGCTACTTTAATTTACAGCTTTGTGTTTTTTCAGATTTGTAGGAAAATCTATTTCTTTTTGTGGACTTTGTGCTGTTGTTCACATGTATCGATTTCATCTCTTATACCAGAACCAACTAAATTCAATAGTTGCAAAATTCTCTCATGGCATAGAAAGGAAGAAGACGCCTTTTTTTATTTGACAAATTCTGGTAAAGTCATTTTTGAAACATGGACAGTCCCTATTAGAAATGGATACTAGAAAAAAAACCTATCTGTATTTTGGGGCAGAGAAAGAGATAATTTTTAAAATAGAAGAATGTGGGAGCTCCCGTCGTTGTCGTGGCTCAGTGGTTAACGAATCCGACTAGGAACCTTGAGGTTGCGGGTTCGGTCCCTGCCCTTGCTCAGTGGGTTAAGGATCTGGTGTTGCCGTGAGCTGTGGTGTGGGTTGCATACTCGGTTCAGATCCTGAGTTGTTGTGGCTCTGGTGTAGGCCGGCAGCTACAGCTTCGATTCAACCCCTAGCCTGGGAACCTCCATATGCCACAGGAGCGGCCCAAGAAATGGCAAAAAGACAAAAAAGAAAAAAGAAAAAAAAAGGTGTATATAGAAAGTTATTAATAAGTTAACTAAAATAGTTTTTATATCAATATAGGAATATTGGATAAAACTGTTTTATAGAGCATATGACTCCAGCTATTTTCTGCTTTGGGCTTAGGCATCAGCACAAGAAATTTGGAAAGCTACGGAGCACCTGCCAAAATACAGTGTAGGGGTCTGGCCTCCCCATGACCTGTGTACTTTTAACAGGACAGTCTTGCCACGCTTTTAAACTTAGTCCTCATCCGTAGTAATACACTTAAAATTTCTGAAGAGTGCATTCTACTGCTCAGATTGTGAGGCATATCAAAGAAAAGACCACCTCTCAATATCTTAAAAACAAAAAATAAAAACCTTGATTTGTTACTTAAGTAAGACGAGCTTGCTTTTAGACACAGTCTCTGAGCAAAGCAGGTTGCAAATCTTATGTGGAGTTGGGGGATCAGGGATTGTTTAGGGATTGGCAACAGCTTCAGAAGCACCATTATTCAGGAGAGCCGGTTGGTGATTGGCAGTCTTTCAGAAGTATGTGCAGTGGAGTGAGTCTGCCACTGATTGGCCAACTTTCAAAAGCATGAGGCTGTCACTGATTAGTTGGCTTCCAGAGGTGTATTTACTGAAGTGAGTTATCACTGATCATTTTGGCCTAAGAGAGTTATCATTAATTGATTAAATCCTGTTTGACTGATTCAGTCTGGTTTTAGTGGTTAACTTGCTGCCATGGCTGGAGAATAATTAGCTTTTTGCTGGGAGTTTGGGATTGTTTTATTCTCTGAGGATAATACTTAAACAGTGTAGACAAGCACAAGAAAATCAAACTCTGAGGACTCCAAGTAAGCAAGAATCCTAGGATGCCTTTTCTAAATAAGGTTGTCTCCTAGGTTAAAGCCATGGAAGTATAAAAAGTCAGCAATTCCCATGTGTCATGCTGCATATTATGAAATCTGATATAAATATTATTAATAATAAAGTATAGGAATGCAAATGTGCTTTAGCTCAATTAGCAAATTAAGTAGACTCTAGGTCACCCACATAATTATACCACTAGTACTCACTGCATTCAATGAGCTTTTCTGGGATGGAAGGGGGTGGGAATGGTGGTAATTTATCAACCCTGGTGAACAATCAACTCTACTGAGCCCCTCACAACTATGGTACCACTAATACTGGGACATTTCCCTCCCAAAATCTTTTTAGCATTCTTCAAGGTCTAAGTATGTCCATGGGAATTTTTAACTTCAATAAACATCACTCAGCATTTGTGGTAGTGCAAGAAGAAAGGATGGGGGTCTCTGCTGGTACCTATTGCTCAATCTCCGCTTTATACAGCGAAAAGAAATCGCTGTAGTATTTGGGTTTCTGAAAGTTACAACTGGCATGTAGGGAGTGTTAATCCTTTAGGCAATTTAGCCCTATCTGCCACGATAAAGAAAAGTGCCGGGTACGCCTATTTTAAAAATTGCTTAAACAACTAGTGGGAAAAGACTTAGTAGGTTTGTTTATATATTAAAACTGAACTTTTCTCTTCCCAAATCCATTCAGCTGCCCTAGAGTCTGGTTTTTGGACTTCTCTGTTTATTCCCAACACTTCCTAACAGGGGCAGAGCTAATCACTTACGTATTTCCCTGCTGCTAAGCATAGCCAGCTTATGACCACTTAGGATTCAAGCACATGTTGATACCTTAAGACCAGTAAGCATTTGATAAAGTAGGAAAGCAGGGTGGTTCAAATTGTTGTAATCAACAGTAAGAGGAGGAAATCAGTTCACGGAGCTGGGCCAAAAGTTTAGTTTGTTTTTAATACAAAAAGGTTTTTAAATGCAACAACTCCCCAGAAAAGGGAGTCATAGCACCATTTGAACAGGAATTTTCTGATCACATTCTCTACACTTGAAAGCTACTGAAAACAAAAAAAATCAGATGGGGCTGGTTTATTGTCAGATTTGCTCCACACCCTGGCTAAGCAAGTATGCTCTATAAAGGAAGCTGGCGGAGTGTTCCGAGTTTAGTTGAACTGGGTGGAACTTTTTTAACCTCCCATCAGGGAAGGAACCTCAAGTGAAGTCTGAGACAAAGGGACTCACTACTAGAAATACAAACCAACAAAACAAACTCCAGACATGTTTTTCAGATTTAAGTGGTTTCCATGCTGTATAAGCACCAGTAAACAATAAGCCCATCTTGGTGTTTTGTACCCTTTTGGTTCATGATTCCAAGGATCATGTAGTACAAAATTTCTACTTTCAGTTCTCATGCCAAAGACAGTGAACCATCTCTCTCCTCCTTTAGGATGTCGCATGTACTTCAGTTTGAGGATAAAAGCAGAAAAGTGAAAGACGCAAGCATGCAAGACTCAGACACATTTGAAATCTATGATCCTCGGAATCCAGTGAATAAAAGAAGAAGGGAAGAAAGCAAAAAGCTGATGAGAGAGAAAAAAGAAAGAAGATAAAATGGAGTAATGATAATCAGAACTAGCTGGAAATGTGCCTGTAATAAATGGCCTTATAACAGCCATTTTTCCCAAAAGCATCACTTAAGGGTGTGAAAAGAACTCTTCTTGAACCTGTTGTCTGGTTTTGAAAAACAATTATCTTGTTATGTAAATTATGGAATGACATACACAAATGCTTTTGGTTACTGGTACATGTTTTTTTTTTCTAATTAACCTTTTATATTGCTAAATCTGAAATAAAATCACTTTACTTCCAGTTTGCTTTTACTTTTTATCCTAAAATATGTGAAGGCTTCATTTTCAAGATTCTTTATAAGAAGTTCTTACAGAAAGAGTATTTTAGTGAAATCTCCTTGGCATTCTATTACCACAGTACTAACTTTGAAATACAATTGTAAATTAAAGATTGATGTTTTGTTTTGCATATAAATATTTAAAAGTAGCTACATCAGTAAGACTCAATAGCCTTAAATCTTACGGAACATTCACACTTGCATCGATGCCAATGCCTGGGTTTAACTGATGCAGTCCACACACTGACACGCTAAGTAACATCAGCCGAGCACATGCAAAGGTCCCCTCCCAGCAATGGAACTCATTAAGAATTTAGCCTTTTATGAGAATCAGTCATGCTGGTTATTTACTATATATTATCTGTGCTACTTAATCAGGTTTTTTATTTTTATAATCTAAATGCCAAAATTATACCACAGCTTAACTTTCAGTTACCTAGTAAAACCTCACCAGCCATGATTTTTCAGATAGCGTCTCATCAGCTCTTCTGGGATGGAATCCAATAGGCTTTCTTTATAGCACTTGCTCTCCGATACTACACTACAGTGGCAGCGGCATCACTTAGGGACATGCCAGAAATATAAATTCTTGCCATCCCACTCAGCACCATTGCCCTCCATCCAGACTACTGAATGTGAAACTTTGATCACAGAGGGCTTGATAAAGAGATTCCTGGCGATTAGGTCTTTGGAGACTGGCAATAGCTAGTGAAGTTAATGATGTTCGTATACAATGATCCAGTATGTCTAATCCTACGTCTGCTCCCTAAGAAAATTCTCATATGTTGCTCAAGGAGACCTATACTAAATATACATTGAAGCAGCAACCAAAGAGTGGATAAGTAAGTTATTGTATATCCATGCTATGGAACACTTTGTAAGTGGTGAAGATAAACAACCAGAGCTATGTGTATTTGTTTATCTTAAAAATTATGTGAAGAAAAGGAAACCTCCTATATAAAATTTAAAACATGCCACTCAGCATTATATATTGCCTAAGGATATACACATGCATTGTTTCCAGGTATAAAAACATATAGGAGTTCCCATCGTGGCTCCGAGGTAATGAACCCGACTAGTATCCATGAGGACGTGGGTTCGATTCCTGGCCTCACTCAGTGGGTTAAGGATCTGTGTTGCCATGAGCTGTGGTGTAGGTCACATATGTGGCTCAGATCTGGTGCTGCTGTGGCTGTGGTGTAGGCCAGCAGCTACAGCTCTAATTCAACCCCTAGCCTTGGAATTTCCATATGCCACAGCTGTGGCCCTTAAAAAAAAAAAAGACAAAAACATATAAAAATAGTGGTTACATCTGAGGAAGCAGAAGGAGTACATAGGGTTCCAGTTATGTTTGTAATGTTTTATTTCTTAAGATAGATGTTGGGTAGTCAATCCTCATGTATATTATTCTATATACATTTTGGTATGCCTGATTATTTCATAATTTATTCTTTATGGTCATACCTAGAACCCCAGGTGAGAAGACAGAAGGACCCCCCCCCTTCTCTTTTTTGTTCATAAGTAGGAGAAAGTTTCAAAAAGGAAGAGGGAAATGATAAAGCTCTTCTGGGAAATAGATGCACAGCCACCAAAAGATAAGCCAGTGTTTGGAACTATGCCCTGTCTTTCCCTGACCAATGTGATATCATCACATTACGGATCATCACAAAGCAAAACTCACAAAATCTTAGTTGGTTATTTATGAAAAGTATTACCACTGGGTCTGTCTGAATTGAAGTACCCCATAGGTTTCTCTACCATTCCTCCAAGAATGTGACCACCCTAACCAGCATGGTATTATGCCAAGAAAAGAGGGAACCGCAGGCTTCCAGGACACAAGCAGAAAAATAATATTGGTAGGTTTAAGAAAATAACTGAATGACAAAATTAAAACAGGTTGGCTGACTGTTTATCCTTCTTTAATTACAAGGAGCAGAAAGATCTGAAATTCTACAGAGATGAGAATCTTATCAGAATTTCACCATGATAATAAAACCCATTTTAAATTTAACTGAATAAGAGCAATAACAATTTTTTAAAAAACATAGTTAAAGTATCTGTTACATATGGTATTAAATGTGCTTGTAGTAAAGTCTTTGAAAATGTTAGAGGAATGTGTTTGGCCATGTGAATTACAAAAAAAAAAAATGAGGGCAAAGACAAAAAGAGAGGAAACACGTAAGAAAATTCACTTTCATAAAGTTCATTCTGATTTTGTATTTGGGGGGTTATTTTTCTCTATGTGTTTGCCTTGGCAATCTTATCCTGAAACGGTGAAGTCTGTTAGACTTCTAGTTCATGGTCTCTGGCAATGCTGGGCATTCTGGAGAGCAAAGAGAAAACATCTTCTGAAAATGTCACTTTCTCATTTTCCGACGAGCCATTTTTTCACTTTGGTTGAAGCTGTCAGAAAGGTGAAAGTTAAAACTAACCCTAGACCTCTCCTTTCTCAATAGATAATTGAAGAAATGCAGATCTCACTAGAATTTTTAATGGTATAATATCAAAACACACGTTATCACATGCCCTCAGCTCCCTGTATGCTCTGAGGCCATGTAGTCGTACAGCTGCTGCATCTAAAAATGGGGACACCATAGAACAAGGTCATTAAAAAAGTGTGAGGAGATGAGTGGTTTGCTGCTGTTGTTTTTAGAACAAGTTCAATAAGCTATGGTGTCCTTATCACACTGTCACTACCAAGTCTCTTGATAGGATCTGACGTGTGAGGTACATAAACCTTTTCTGTTGTATCACTGTGGCCTGAATGGAAAAGGTTAGATAAATGCAGAATATTGCCCCAACAAGCTGTTTAATCTTGGTGATAACAAAAAAGAAAATGGATGTGTGAAGTGAGTTACCATTGAGGGTTGTATCAGTATGAGCAATTTGTATGTATGGGGTGTAGAGAAGTTAAGAGGGGTTACATTCTTTAACAGCCATTCACAAAAAAAAAAAAAAGAAAGAAAGAAAGAAAGAAAAGAAAAGAAAGAGGGAAAGAAAGTAAGTCTGGTTTCTCTATGGCTTTGACTTTTTCCAATAACTCTATACAATTTATCAGATGATAGCACTTCTGCTTACTTGAAACCAGGAGGTTTTCCTCTCCCACGTATATTTTACCTTTCTTCTTTCAGCTTTTAATGAAAAATGAAAAAGGAGTCATATTTTAGAGATATCCTTTCTAATAAGCATTTGATGAAATTTCAATTCCTAGAGAAATGATAAAACACCACATCTTAGTAAAATAGATATTAGAAGTCCCCTGCTTATAGAAAGAATAGTCATTTATTCCCCAAAATTTTCTTTGACAGACCATATGTGAACATCTTTGTCACAGGTGCTACGGGCTCTGCTAATCCCTGTGCAGAGTTATTTTCAGTGGTGCACTACTAAACTGGCTCCCTTAAAAAAGAAAAAAAAGGAAAGCAAGAAAAGCCCTGATTTGCAGCATTTGCCAATTTCTGTAGTGTAAATACTCTCACCATGGCTGATTTTTAAGCCACCAAAGTTAGCTCCAGGATACAACTGGTTATTTTTCCCATTCTGTTTCATTGCTAGCTAAAACTTTATATAGTAACTCTTATACTGGTACTAAAGAACTCACAAAGGTGTTTAAACTTTTTCCAAGATCACAATCTTCAATAGTATTTCTATTTTAGGTGATAACTTCACATTTTGGTGAACTTCTAGGTTGTAGCAACATCTATATACCCCATGCTTTTTATGACTAGTTTGTATCTTTAGATTCTCTGTTAATGACGTTTTCCAAAGTCACTTGGCTCACACTTATTTTTCCCTCTGCTCATGTTCTTGCCTCAATTTAGTCCAAATCTCATGGCAGGGGGGGAGAGGGGGGAGAGACAGAGGGGAAGAAAGGAAAGAAATGTAATTGTATTTCTTTGAATTATTCCTTATAAGTGAAAATGTACAAATTCATCATTTAATTTTTTGGAAGGTATTTTGAATTAGGGATGGAGAATCCTACCTGGAGGGAAGACTGGCTTCTAAATGAAATGCAGACAGGAATCCAGTCTCTCTCTTCCACATCTGCTGGGGATTATTCCTTTAAGGTTAGATCATGCTATTAATTCATGTTACTTGATCAGCAAAATCATCTTCAGGAGGCTTTATTCACAACACAGTCAAACAGAAGGTGTTAGTCTTTAAGAAAACTGGTGTTTTCTCATTCTCATGATGCCAAAAATTAAAAAATTTTAATCAAAAATTATAATGACTGCTATACTCCCAGCACTGTTTAATAACCAGAATAGTTTTGAGAGCAGAAAACTCATAAGTGACTTTCCCATTTATTTTCTAATTAGTTGAAGTTTTATTATTCAAATGCTTTAATGACCACAGATTTGAAATAAAGGGCATCATGCATAGAAAATAAATGCCTAGCATATATTCTATGGCTAGTTCTCAACAGTTATGAATAAACTTAAAATTTGTGAGTTATGTTTTTGTGTGATGTGCATAAATTGTTCTTTAAATATTTTGAGGAAATATTTTATTTAGGGTAAGAGAAATGTAATCACTTTATCTCTGTTCTCAAGTTTAACTCTATTATTGGTATAAATGAATAGACTAATTATGAATGGGTACTGTGACCTCCTGTTGTGGCTCAGCAGTAACAAACCCGACTAGGATCCATAAGGATGTGGGTTTGATCCATGGTCTTGCTCAGTGGGTTAAGGATCTGGCATTGCCATGAGCTGTGGTGTAGATCACAGATGCAGCTTGGATCCCAAGCTGCTGGTGGCTGTGTTGTAGGCTGCCAGCCTACAATTCAACCCATAGTCTTCAATTCAACCCATAGTCTGGGAACTTCCATATGCCACAGGTGCAGCCCTAAAAAGCCAAAAAAAAAAAAAAAAAAGAATGGCTACTATCTCCAAGCAACCAAAGAATTCAAAAAGTGATTTTTTAATTAATTTAGAAAAGTTACACATTGCTATTATGTGAAACCCAGGACCCAGGTCCATTTCAGAGTGAAGCTTACTAACGCCCATCATGGGGATTTCATGTCCCATCAAACCTGACATGTCCGAAATTGAAATCATTTACACTTCCTAGCCCTGCCTCCAAGAGACCTGCTTCATCTACAGATTTTACAATCTTCACTACTGGCAATGCCATCTTTCCAGTTGCTTAAGCCAAATAGTTTGGATTCCCGTCTTTATCTCACACCCCATATTCAGTGTGTTATGATAATCTGTTGGCTCCACCTTCAAAAAATACCCAGAATCTCACTATTATTTACCACTTTCCACTACTACCACCCTGGTAGTCAAAGGGACCATCAACTTTCACGTGGGCTGCTATAAAATCTCAATAACTAGACCCACTGCTTTCACCTGTGCAACCCCAAATTTATTAACAACATAGCAGCCAAGTGAAACCTTTTAAAACATACATCACATTTTATACTTCTCTGCTCAAAACTCTCCAATGAACAGATCCTGGTCATGGAGGGCAGACTTGTGTTTGCCAGGAGGGATGGGGAGAGAGGGATGGATGAGGAGTTTGGAGTAGGTAGATGAAGACTGTTACATTTAGAACAGATGGGTGATGAGGTCCTGCTACAGCACAGGGACCTGTGTCCAGTCTTCTCGGTTAGAACATGAGGAAAAATTAAAAAAAAAAAAAAAAGAATGTGTGCGTGTATGAGTGGCTGGGTCACTTTGCTGTACAGCAGAAATTGAAGGAACACTAAATCATCTACGCTTTAATTTTAAAAAATTTAAAAAAAAAAAAACAAACCTGGAGTTCCCGTCGTGGCGCAGTGGTTAACCAATCCGACTAGGAACCATGAGGTTGCGGGTTCGGTCCCTGCCCTTGCTCAGTGGGTTAACGATCCGGCGTTGCCATGAGCTGTGGTGTAGGTTGCAGACGCGGCTCGGATCCTGCGTTGCTGTGGCTCTGGCGTAGGCTGGCAGCTACAGTTCCGATTAGACCCCTAGCCTGGGAACCTCCATATGCCGTGGGAGCAGCTCAAGAAATGGCAAAAAGACAACAACAACAAAAAAAACCTTCAGGAAGTTCCTGTTGTGGCTCAGCAGTAATGAACCCGACTAGTACCCATGACGATGCAGGTTTCATCCCTGGCCTCGCTCAGTGGGTCAAGGATCCAGTGTTGCCCTGAGCTGTGGTGTAGGTCACAGACGCAGCTCTGATCTGGTGTGGCTGGCATATGCCGGCACAGCTGTACCTCCAATTTGACCCCTAGCCTGGAAAATTTCATGTGCTGCGGGTACAGCCTAAAAAGCAAAAACAAAAAACAAACAAGAACAACAACAAAAAAAACCCTTCAATGGCTCCCTATTTCATTCACAATAAAAGCCCACATCCCTACAAAGGCCTAGAAGGCTCTGGATAATCACCACACCCTCCTCTCTATCTCTGACCTTCTCCCTACTACATGCCCCATTGCTCTCTGCACCGGCCACACCATCAAAGGAGCTAGGTGCAGTCCATCTCAGGTGCTCCGCACTGGCCGGTTCCTTGACCTGGAACACTCGTTCCCCACATGATCAAACATCCAACCCCCGCAGCTTCTTCAAGTCTGTTCAAAAGGCAATTTCTCAATAAGCCCTACATAAACCACTCTACTTTAAAACTGCAAACCATCCCCACCCTACAGTTACACTCAATGGCACTGTAAACTAAGCACCTCGCCTTATGAATTTATTTAACTCTTACAAACAACCCTATGAAGTGGGTATAGACTCTTGGTATCCTTTCTCAGATGAGGAAACCGAGCCTTAGAAATGTTAATTACTCATTTATAGTTTACCATCCTTCTCCCACCATCGAAAATCATCCATGAGGACAAGGATTTTTGTCAGTTTTGTTTACTATTGATCCTGTGACTAGTAGCCTAGCAAAGAGTAGACACTTAGTAAATATTTGCTGAATGAATTCATAAAGCACCATGTCCCTCCCCCCCCCAAGAAAGGATCCAATATAGGGTTACTCCATATTTTACCACTTAATATTACCATCATTTCATAAAGTTAGGACATTGTTACACTAAAAATGAAAGAAGGATATAACCTCAGTTCAGAAACAACTCTAATGTGAACAAATTTAACTTTCTACTACACAGTATCTTTTTCTCATTCTAACTTAAGACACTTTGTCACAGGTAAGCATGGATCCAAAGACCATTTTGAGGAAATCTCTGGTCTATAGGAAAACACACTTATACCTATGGCTTCCTTGAGGATCTGCTTTTTATAGAAAGCAATATTCTAACTCCTAAGAAAGAACCAAGGGCCAATATGTACTGTGGCTATAAAGACTTCAGACCTGCAACCAATTTAACAGGAAAATGGTATAACCTCTTAACTGTCTTCTCCTCTCTCACATCAGAACAGCCCCCTTACCTACCTAGCTGTCATGGTTGAAAGAAAGAATAAACAAGAATGCCAAGCTTTTACAAAGCCTATAATGATACAACTAACATTTAATGGATACTTACTTTATGTCAGACACTCTTCTAAGCCCTTTATCCGTATTAACTCTCTTAATCCTTATAAACATCTCTATGAGGTAGGCTCTATTATTATCTCCACTTTACAAATGAGGAGAAGGCTTGAGGCTTAGCAAAGTTAAATAATTTTTCCAGGTCACACAGAAAGCAGAGCAGCTGGAATTTAAAAGAAGACTGAATCCAGAGTTTCGGCTGATCACCAGACGACCATGCTTCTCACTATACAAACCATATTGTTTTACAAAACCACATATGTACTTATAGAGATTATAATCCAGTAGGTAGAGGAGGAAGATAATACCCCAAAACAAAAACACTGATTTCAGTTGTAAAAAAATATATATATATATATAAAAACTGAGTGCTAGAATGTCCCAAGATTGTGGCTTTGTGACATTAATCTAGAACTGCTTTTAGTGGAGGGAATTCCGACCATAATTTGGAAGGAAGCGAGAACATGGCATTGAGGAGACAGGTCATGTTCCAGGTGGAGGGAACGTTATGCAGACAAGCCATTAAGACAAATGTAGGAGACAGTGATGTGTCTCACCTAATGCCAAAACATCTGGTCAATTCAGCTAAAAAACACCTCCATCAACACAGTGGATTTCTTCAGTCAATCCAGATGTTTGGCGTCTTGTAGACAAAACATCCAGATGATTAACTGAAGATGTGACAGAGTTGACTGAATTAACCAGATGTTGTAGCAGTGTATAGACATAGTGTCAGGACATTTGCTTGGCTGGAGTGGAGTCCAGCTGTAAAGGAGATATGGTCCAGGCAATGAGAGGGGGCTTTGGAGCACAGGACCTGGAGCTTGGATTTGATGCAACTGGGAGCTGCTGGAGGAGGAGTGTGATAGAAATGATACTTAAGGAAGAGGATTCTAACAACTATGTGAAGAAAAAAAATTGGTGAGAGGAAGACTTGTAGACAGGAAAGAGGATGTTAGGAGAGTGCAGGTGTGTGTGAGGTAATTAGAGCCTGGACCAGAATCAGGCTTGGGGAAGCAACAGGAAGGAGTGGATCTGAAAAACATTACAGAAAAAGAACAGGAAGTCATGATGGGTTATACGAGGGAGAGAAACTGCACTTCACCCCAAGGCTGGAAGCCTCCAGGCTTGGGAAAGCAGCTGCCGTCAGCCACACCACAGTAGTAAACCAAGACAGAATCCCCGAGAGACCTCTCCCCTCAACCTCCATCCAGAGCCCAGAGCCCAGAGCCAGGCCCACAGGTGGAGGGAACTCAGAGACCACAAACCAACTCTCATGTAAGGTTCCTATTCACTTTGGAGCCACCAAAACTTATTTCTGTTGAGATCCAGTTCCATCAGAGGGTTGAGAATGTTAGATTCAGGTTGTCAGGGAGACACAACTTCAGTGAAAAAAATCTAAGACAATTATTTTAATGACATTTGCTTTTATACAGCATGTAATATAAACTAAGATGTATACAGGTATGAATAAATTACATGAGATTAAGAGAAATTATATAGTACCTCTATTACCTAGATTAGCATTATAAAAGCCTGTTAACAGGCAAAATTAATGGCTGAATTCAAGAATTTATATTTTTTGAAAATCCTTAATTTATGAAACCTTGGAATGTTTGACTCTTGGTTTGAATATTTTGCAGATTTTTTTAAAAATTCCAAACATCTTATTTGACAAGAATCAAGGTTACATTTATAAATAGTCACAAATTCCAATTTACTAGGATTCAGACTATGATAGTTATATGATAGCGTGCTCCCGCTTATTAAAAAAAATATTCTAAATATGCATGCAGTTCATGGTTTTGCAAATTTGCAGTTTCAAATATTTTCAGCCCCAGGCTTATCAGCCCACACAACCAGTAGTGTGCCCTTTACAAACACAGCCAGGTTTCTTCGACTGATGCCTTATTCATTTCAACAAGGAAAGAACATTCAAAAGAAGTTACTCTTTGTTCATGGTTTGGAAGAAAACTGAGAATCTATTTTTCTATTTCTCTCTCTCTCTCCCTTCCTCCTCCCTCTACCAGAGAAACAACACAGAATGTGAGACCATAAATGTATTAATGTGTTTCCAAATCACCCTGGAGGAGGTGGAAGGGTCAGGAAACTTGTTAAAATCAGTTTCCCAGGCCTCAGAAATGACAAGTCCGTTGATCTGGGGGGGAAGCCCAAGAATCTGTTGGGGTACTTTGTTTGATTTTTAACAAGCTCCCCCAATGAATTCTGATGCCTGTTTTCTGTAAATCAGACTTACATGCTAAAAGCATGCCTAAAGCAGAAAGCTGGAGAATGAAAAGAACCTACTCGACATGCAAACATAAAATGGTTAAAAAAAAAAAAAAAAAAAAAAGGATCTAAAAATTTCTTACACATCCCTTAATTATTCCTTTATGTAATAAGCTCCTAAATTCAGTGTTCTGTGATATGTAGAATTTTTCATAGAAGCAGCATAAAGTCAAGTACACCTATGCAGTCAACCTAGAAGCCCAGAAGACAAGAAGAGCTCACCTGTTTTCAATTCACTGCACTGCCCACTATGGCTCTTCTCGAACACAATGTTTACATGAAGGAAAAACGTAATTAATGATCTCAGTAAGTCTTTGTAGTGCTCCAAGGCTAAGTGAGTTATTTATCAGATAGAAAAAAAAATAGTTGGGTTCACCGAAACAATGGGTGATTTATCCAAGTGGGTTTGACTATAACCTTCCCACAGACATCTTTTTGTAAGAAATACTTCAAAGTTAGTAGATAGTAAACTAGTTTTTCAAAAAGTTAATCAGTGAAATGTCCCCCATCATAACATCAAGATTAGAGTGTTTGTTCTCTACATATAATCAGGTACCCCTTTTTTGGCAATACTAACTCCACTACAAAAAAAGAATAGTGGATTGGGGCGGGGGGTGGGGGGGATACTAGGGCTTCATTTGCCTTAAACTCGACTCACTCTCCTAAATCTTTTTCCAAGGATATAAGAAAGAATAAATTGGAAGAATTTTATTAGAGACCCTTTATTACCTAAGGTGTCAGAATTAAAAGTCAGATTTACTTTTATTGTGCTTTGAATGATGCCTTTGAAACAATCAAGGGTTTCACATGCAAGCCAAGTGGTTTTGACTTGAGAAGTAATTTTTTCCCATTTATCCATTCTCCTGCCTCTTTCAAATCTTATCTAGCAACCACAGGAAATGGCCTCATGCCCTAGTGGGGGAGGGGTTTAAGGCAAAATAGGATTGCAAAGGAAAACGCTTAGAAATTTTCGAAACATATAAAGTCCTTCTATGTTAAAAAAGAGAGAAAGATTGATTTCCAGTGAGTACCCCACACACATAAAAATACTAGACTTCAATGCCACCATCTTTTTTTAATTACAGTTGATTTACAATGCTCTGTCATTCTCTGCTATAAAGCAAAGTAACCCAGTTATACATACATTTATACATTCTTGGTTGGTTGTTTTTTTTTTTTTTTTTACATTATCCACATCATGTTCCATCACAAGTGGTCAGATATCGTTCCTTGGGCTATACAACAGAATCTTACCGCTTATCCACTCCAAATGCAACAGGTTCCATATACTAAACCCAAATTCCCAGTCTATCCCACTCCCTCCCCCTCCCCCCTTGGCAACCACAGATCTGTTCCCCAAGTCCATGAGTTTGTTTCTTTTATGTAGATAGGTTCATGTCTGCCATATATTAAGTTCCAGATATAAGTGATATTATATGGTATTTGTCATTCTCCTTCTGACTTACTTCACTTAGTATGAGAGTCTCTGGTTCCATCCATGTTGTTGCAATTGGCATTATTTTGTTCTTTTTATGGCTTAGTAGTATTCCACTGTGTATATGTACCACATCTTCTTAATCCAGTCATCTGTCATTGGACATTTAGGTTGTTTCCATGTCTTGGCTATTGTGAATAGTGCTGCAATGAACATGAATTCCTCCATTTTAACCACAGTATTGATAAGGGTAAGAAATAAACAGATTCTCTTTAGAATATTTCATGGATTCTACTGCTTTAATATCTTCTGTGACATGGAATGCACTTTTTTCTTCAGGGTCATTGCTAGCCCATTCAATGCATTTGTGTGAATTTGAAAAAGGCACCCATTCCCCAAGACACTTTAACTTGCACATATCAGAAAATTGTGATAACACTAATTTTCTTCCAATAAGACACACCATATCTGCAGGAAAAATCACCATAGCAAAAATCAAACCTAAGTTGTTTATGATGAGCATGTCCTCTAAGATATGGTGCCCTTGTTCAATGCCCAGCAATACAACCGTGTAGAACAGCCCTTCCTCTCTCCCCCTTCACTGTCAGCCATCTCCATTTGTAAGCCCAGCCCGAATGCTCCTTAGAGTCCTAAAAGTAATCTCTCAAAGATCACTCATGATATTTTTCCTGCCAAACTTAAATCTACTGCTCCCAGCAAAGCCCACTGGGGTCCCCAGAAAAAAATAGGATGGACTCCAGGTTATAAGATCTAACCTCTTCTTTAGTATTTAGTCTCGTTTCACCTGCCTATAGTGGGTCATGTGCAGAGGTCTTGCACCTAACACATAAGATTAGAGTACCCAGTGCAAAACCACTGGGCCAACACCCCAACTTGGCAGGCCACGTGGAAACTCTCAACGCCTCAACTGAAGATGGTGGCAGCAGCCAGCCATGGCCAGAGACGTGTACCCTAAACAGCAACACCCACTTCACAGGAACTCAGCCCCCTCTGATGAGATCCCTATAAAGCAGCCCCACCCACAGTGTGTCACGGGAGAGAGTGTTCTGGAGAACACTACCTCCCACTTCACTAGCTTCTGATCCAAGAAGAAAGCTTCCCTTGCTTCTGAACTGAACTCAGCCTCATTCTATCAGCCGGGGAGACATCTGGCTAGAGAACACATGCCCGGGCCCAGCTGGACAAGGTCAGTAACACTACCTTCTTGGAATTATCTCTTCCCACTCTTAATCCTGACTCTCTTTCTCCCTTTCCTACCAGCAGTTCTGTTGATCTTTTCTGTGGACTCTGTTCTTAGACTCTTGCTCTGAGGAATCTGGTCAGCACTCCCTGAGATAAAATGGGCTTTGGAGCCAAGGCCTTTAACATGTGTAGGCTAAAAGTATTGTCTGTTCTGTATGACTGAGCCACCTCACTGTTTCCCATAGCAAATCCTCCAGTCAAAGACTTGTCTTTCTGTAAAACTTGGGGCACAGGCTAGTAGATTTAGTTACAAGACAGTCAACTGTGACTTGTGCCATATGATGTTCCATCGGAAGTGCAGAGGCCCATGGCTTGTTCAGGAAATAGACCAGAGTCTACTATAACTAAAGAGACGTCGGAACATCACTTTCCAGGACCAGAGCCCCCTGCCTCTGGCCCCCAGCCATCTGCACCACTTTGAGAAAGATGGCTCTTCACAAGGCCTACAATTCAATGGCCTCCCGCTCCCAGCAAGATGTGGAGCACTTTCCCAGGCCTATGAACTGTAAGAGTAGCAGAAGTGTCTCTTTGCAGGCTAGTGATAGTCCCAGGTTTAAGAATGAGGTCCTCATGACCTACTGAGCTAGGGGCAGATCATTTCTCTGGATGACATTCTGATATGGTCCATAATCTGCCTCTGGCTCCTGGGCAAACCCTCTCTGTAGGTATAATGTGAAAATGTGTATACTTAACCCCACCTCTCTCTTCCATTTCTTTAGATATCCAAGACACTCAATATCTCCCGAGGTTTATTAGTTAGGAAAGGGCTTTTTTTTTTTTTTTTTTCCTGACAATCCCATCAAGTGCTGACCTAAAAATGGTAGAGCATCTTCAAGAACCAAGGTTTTTTTCTTCCCCCCTGTCATCCAACATGATGGGGCAAAGTTTGAGATTTTCATAGTGTTTAAAATATAAGGCTAAAAAATAACTTTGGTGATCACTGGCCTGGCATGAGTCTGGTTAAACCTAAGGAAACTGCTTCCAAGATAGGACTTAGATGCTTCAGAATTTGTTGGAACATGGTCAACAGAAAAATAAAATTTCAAATCCTGGTTTACTTGCCTGAAGGACTTCCATGTGGTAGACTCCATACAGGAAACAATTCCATCTTCCAGAGTGAATATTCACTTGTTTTCTTTTCCAGCCAGGAGTTTGGAAGAAGCCAGCAGGCAACGTAGTGATTTGGTAATGTCCTTCCCACTGCCAAGATGGATTAATGCTGGGAGACCTTACAACTGGTGAGTAATCAGTGGTGTTTGCAGACCCTCCAAGATCCCCAAGGTGTGATTATTTTCATACGTGGATTTCTGTCATCGTCCTCCAAAGGGTGCTTTGTCATTTCCTTTACTCTTCCCTCACTGGACTCTCAAGCCCATGTTACAAGGACAACACTCTTTCCAAGTCATTGCCAACTTCCTTCTTAAACAAAGTTAGTGAGTACTTCAGAGACACTGCTAAAATGTGAGGGTTAAATTAGCAAAATTATACCAGCTTCATTTTAAATGATTCTGGAAAGGTACAGATAGTTCCACAAAATCATTCTCCAGTTTCACTGATTTGGTTTATTATGCCCCTACCTAATAGGTGGATTTGAATGTCATGGACCTAGGGAAATCTCAGAGTATGAATAATCACATTAAAACAACAATCCCAAATATGTAATATATGCGTTTTCAAAATAATTGCTCTTTATACCTTTCAGCATCGACTCATCCATTCTCCAAACTTCTCTCACCAGCAGTACCTCAGCTCTTCAACTTGTCTTAAGCTCCTGTGTAGGATTAAAGAGGCTTCTGAAATGGGAAATCTGACATCAAAAGAGCTCATACGTAGGAATCCAAGAGGCTTAAGTTCAAGTTCAGTCTCTGCCACCGACTAGCTGGGAATCATTAAATGATTCATCTAAATTCTCTGAGCTTTGGTTTCCTCATCTGTAGTTTACCTCAGAAGATTGTCGTGAGGGATTAAATTGGCTAATACTTGTAAAGGGTTTCACATGATGCTCAATAAATGCTAACCACAATCGCATTTGTTTTAGTAATGATTATTACAAACATTACCACCCTTAGTCAAAGCATAACTAGTTTGGAACCCCTGTCTAACAAAGTTCCTTGTAAGCTTCTACTTATGGCTCCTCCATGCTGGCCCATCTGGGAACCAGGTGGGTAGATGCTCTGCAGAGCTATGCAACCACCTTGGATTCTCCTGTTACTATACCCCCTCCACTGGTGGTTCTTGGACCTGAGCCCCTGGGCTTAAGGACCTCCAAACCTCTGCCTCCTAGTCACTCAAGAAGAACGTATTTCTTTCCTCTTCCCAGATCCCTTCAGCTTTGAGTCCCAAGATATTTTGGGGTTTTGTTTTCACTTTTTACAGCCTTACCTGCAGCATATGGAAGTTCATGGGCTAGGAGTTGAATTGGAGCTGCAGCTGCCAGCCCACAGCTATGCCCACAACAACGCCAGATCCAAGCCATGACTGCAACCTGTGCCGCAGAGACCACTGAGCAATGCCAGGGACCAAACAGGCATCCTCAGAATCACTATGTCAGGTTCATAACCCGCTGAACCACAATGGGGACTCCTGAGCCCCAAGTTTTAAGGTCATCCCCAAGAGTAAGGCTTTAATTTTGGGAAGCTGGACCAAATGTATCTGAGAAGCTCATTATTTCTGATCACCAACTCCACCCTCAGACACACAGTGTTGCCTAAGCTAAGTGCTGCCTCTGATTCACAGTAGCCCAGGCCATAAACCAGCAGGCCCTGCTTTGTCTGATGTCAGAATTACCCAAGAGCTTTGAAAAACACAGATGTCTGCCCCATTCCCAACCCTGGAAATCTCTAATTTTAACTTTCTTGGTGACTCTGATGATAACCCCAGGTTGAGAAACTCCGATTTTAGCAGCCGCCAAACATCCCTATCTTTCCTGAGCTACATAAACCTGCTGCTGTTTCTTCTAAACCCTGTTGGTTGCTGACTCTGGTTACCATGAGCTCCAAACAGGTCAAAGAACTCAAGCTGCTGATTATAACTTGGGAACCCTCCTCCACATCTCCAGCCCTTTGGGCCCAAAGACAGAAAAGGCATCATATTTGAGCCAAAAAAATATAATCGAGAGCACCAGGGCTGTAGAATCAGTAGCAGCTAATGTGGAACAGTGGATCTAAGTTCAAAAGATTTAAAGGCCTGAGACTCCAGCAGTGATCAAAAGCAGATAAACACCCTTCTCCCTGCCAAGGCAATCTAAAGTGATGCAGCACTGACTCTACTGAGGTTCATAAAGCAACCCTAGTGAGACCTTTGTTTTCTAAGAGAAAGGAGAAAAAAAAAAAGAAAAGAAGGAAAATCGATTGTGGCAAGTCTTGCTGTGATGAAAACAACTCAGCAGGGCAACTTGTATTTGTGGGTATTTTGGAAGGGAATGAGTACTGCTCACCTGGACCCCAATTCTAGCTCTATCTCCATTCATCTCCAGGTTCTGAGTACTTGCCTACATCCAGCCCACAGGAACACAGTCCTCTGTGGTTCCCTGTTTAACATTTACCTGACAAAAATAGATAACAAGCAAAGGATGGGGGAGCTGGGGCACTGAGCTGCAGGGACTCCAGCAGGAGCTCCTTCAAGACTGACCACAAGGCCAAGTTACTGTAAGAATCTTCTGTAAGAGGAAATTCTGTGAAGGCAAGGTGGAGACATTCCTCAATCCTTCTGCTCCTGGGCACTCTTCCCAGCATCTCCTTCTTAGCAGAGCTCAGTAGTTTCCCACTTAAAATGCTTCAGGTCCTTTGCTAAACCAACCTAAAAAGAGTGTGTCACCTTATCCAGAATTCTTTTTAGAAGATTTTACAAAGCCATTCATAAGGGCAACATGTTTCATTGTCAGGTTACTGACATCTCAGACCCCACCCCTACCCCCGACCCCCAGAGTCCTTGGATCACTTTTTCACCTCCAGGGCACAGACAGCTTTTAGCAAGACCCACGTGAGGACCTTCTCCAAGGAAAACTGATCCAAGGTTCATTATCCCTCAGAGGGCCTCTCCAGGGATCAGCAATCCTGTTTCACAATGCTGCTAGGCGCCCATTTCTGTTTTTCCTGCTGTAGCTGCATGCAAGGGTCTGTGGAGAACGTCAGCCTACACCCTGGCCCTGGCTCCCAGAGCCCTGCCGTCCTCCAGCAATGGGCTGACAAAGCGTGCTAACAATGGTTTGAAATCGTTAAAATAATTAAAAAAAAATAAAATCATGAATGTGTAACTATAATACAGATCTCATTAAAACAGACGGCAATAAAACCGTATACTTTACAAAGAAGAACAGCTTCTCTGTCCAAGTGTCTTCCAATTACAGTCCAGGATCTAATTCACCCTTTTGGGCTCTGATACTACGACCAGCTCTCAGCCAAATAATTGTCTCACCACCGTGGTGATAGTCAAGAATGGTCGCAGTACAGAGTGAACCCGGGCTGGTGCGAGCCAGGCGGCAGCAAGCAGGTGGCCAGCCAGCGGGGGGGGGGGGGGCTGTGACTGCTGCGCATGCGCCCCTGTGCAGTGCACCCTGTGGGAGGTTGGCTAACGAAAGGCGGGGAGACTAGACTGCCCAGACCGTGGGCCCCACGTAGGTGACTGACGTCACCGTGGGTCTGGGGCACCCTCTCTTCTCACCGCAACCCAAGTTCTTCTCGGGGATTAGTCCTGACTTCGTGATTAATTGGCATTTTCTGGTTTTCCTAGGGTGACGTCATCGCTGCTCAGAGATAAAACAGACTTCTCTTGGAAAGCTCCTGCCAGGGCAGGCTCCTATGTCCTGGAAGCTGTCCCGGACCCCGTCCCGCAGGCTCCAGAGCACCCGGTGCCCCGCCGCCGAGCCCCTGCTGTTTATTGCTTTGGCTCACTGGTTAAATGCGAAAGTTCAAGGTTTTCTTTCCCTTTTTTCATAATTATAAAAGTAGGACTTTTTTTGTTTTTTGTTTTTTTTTTAGTGGCCACACCTGCTGCCTGTGGAAGTTCCCAGGCTAGGGGTCAAATGAGAGCTGCAGCTGCTGGCCTAAACCACAGCCACACAGCTCACAGCAAGGCCCCATCCTTAACCCACTGAACAAGGCCGAGTATCAAACCCTCGTCCTCATGGATAGGAGTTGGGTTCATTACCTCTGAGCCACAACAGGAACTCCCCGATATCCTCATTTCAAAAGGCAGAAAATTATAAAGAGAAAATTAATCAACCAAAGCCACACCCTGAAGGCTTAGTCTCTGTTAATGTTAATTTTGATGCATTTCTTTCTAGTCTTTTTTTCTCTTTATTTGCGACAGATTTTCAAGCATTGCTCAGTGGCAGTCATGTCGTAAATAATTTTGTATACTACCTTTTTAACTTAATATTGTAGCAGAAATGAGTTTTCAGCAAGCATTTCTGTAAAGTTCCGAAAGACTCTTAGTGGATGTACTATCAGATACTTGAATATTATTTCTATTGACAGACACCTAGAATGTTTCCAGTTTCCACTGGTATATAGGTAGAAGGTACATCATCCCTGCACCCATTGCCATGTTGGCTTGGGATACTATTTGGTGGAGCCTGCAAAGGCAAACTAAGAACTTCACCCAGTATAAGTTAAAGGGGGATGGAAACTTGAAAAATTCTGCCTTTTCCATATTGCTGATGGTGGAGAACCAGGCTTGGAGCTGACTGCAAAGTGAGTTGTGGTGGCTGTGAAGTGGAGATCACAGGCTTTGCAGTGGAAGCTGGTGGCAGAAAAGGATGCACCTTACCCTCAGAGAATGTGCTTTCCATACTGCCTTACTGGGAAAGAGAGGCCAAGACGAAGGGAGTGATCTGGCATCTAAGGGAAAAACTCTCCTGAAGATAAGTGGCTGATCGTTTTCAGAACATTGTTGTCAAACATTCTTAATTTTAATTCTGTTGATCACAAGTTCCAACTTACTATTTGGGGAAATTCTTGTGTCTTTCTCTTACTGAAAAAAAAAAAAAAATCAGAGAAATAACAGAACAAAGAACTAGGCCTAAGTGAAGGAAGAGTGACACAATTGCATGTTCTGCCTTGCTCTGATAAGTCCCTCTGGGAAGTCTCTGTCCCACTTTATGAGAGACTGGTGTCATGTTTTTTAAGATTCCAGATAGCAAGGATATGCAGAGCCCATGAGCCATCCAGAACTTCTCTCTGAGCTCCTGCATAAGCCTACTTCTATCTCCTGTAAGTCACCTTGACTGAAAATTATAGTAGGAGAAGAGGACAGAGGGAAAAAGACTGGTGGTTAGAGAATACATTCAGTCTCCCAGCGCCCTTTTTTTTTTTTTTTTTTTTTTTAACAGATGATCTTATGCACTCTCATTTGGTTTGTTAGTCTGGTTTAGTAAGGGCATGCCACCCTATTAGCTGTGTGAATAACAAAACACTGTAGGTCCCTGCCATGCTTGGAGTCCTAACTGTCTGTAACCCAAGGGAAAAGCAGCAACAGCCAGCTCTTGGCATCTTCCTCTTTGCTTGGCCTGGGAGGTTTTCTCTTTATGAGAGAAAGTGTGGCACAAACACTGTCTCCTTCGGAGCCAGTTTTCTCAATGCTATCTCTGTGAGGAAAGATAGATTGACCCACTGGCAACACTCTGTCTTGATTCAAATACACACCACAGAGCAGGCAATTTGTGTAACTGGCGTACACTTTGCAAAGTAACTGATTCTTGGCCCATCTGAGAACTAGCCATGAAGCAGTGATACAACTTCAAGAGGACAGAGACAGGCCATGGCAGCTTTCTTTTCCCTCTGAACCCAGAAGGGGTGCCTGCCCCTCTCCCTGTCCACGTTTTAGAGCAGCACTCTCTACTAATTATGCAGCCATACCCTCCTTCTCATGCTCTTGCCTGGTCTCTATGGTTTCCACCCAAAAGACAGGTCACCATGGTGTCTGCCCAGGGTGATATTTGCTCTAAGAGGAGAGGAGATCTAGCCTTCTGAGGGCAATGCTCCAGTCCTGGATGCCTGCCAGCAACAAACCCACCAGCCCTCAGATCTCCAACTCTACTCCTTTTTTAGTACTCAGGGATTCTGGAAGCTCCCCCATTTCTGGAGGATGGTTTTCATTTGGCTATCTTTCTCTCACAAGACTGGGGAAAAGCCCAATCCTTCACAGCTAGTACTCGTCCTGTCCAGTGCGTTCAGTCTCGGTCTGGCTCTCGGCATCTCTTTCTCCAAGTCACAGCATTCTCTAGGCACTTGCTGACCCTGCTGTGTTCTGCCTGTGACAAGGTCACCTGCTTTTTGAATTCTTTCCACTCTCCTCCCAGTTATTTGCGATAGCCTCTTAGAAGCTTAAAAATAACATTTATTTCCCCAGTGGTTTTGTATATTTCCATTTGGCAAACTCTATTTTGTTCCATGTGTTTCTAAGGGAACAGAAACCAAAATGGTTTATGTCCTGCTTCCTACACTGGCCTGACTGATGTTGTCAGACTGGAATTGCCCTTCAGCCCAGAGTGGGTACACCCAACCAGAAGCTGGACCTGGGTGCAGAGACTATATAAACTTCAAAGACAATGGACATTGTTTAACTGTTGGAAAAATCTACTTCACTGTACTTCCTTTAATCAAGCAGTGGATTTTTTAATAGAGAGATTCAAACCATTATGCATGGATATGATAACAACGTGAAAGTGGGATATACACTGGGATATTGTGAACCCATTATTAAAATAAAACTGAGGCCAATACAAGACATCAAAATGGAAGGCAGTAGTTACCAGAAGGGGTACATTGGGTGATTCCTGGGGAAAGGAAAGATGCAGGAAATGTTCTATTTGAAGATCTGGGTGATAATTACATGAGTGTGTTTACTTGTAAAAATTCATTGAACTCTGTAATTTATGATCACATTTTTATGCATGTATGTTCAATAAAAGGTTGGCTTAAAACTGAGGGGATGTGTTGAGGCAGGCAATTAAGGTACTTATTCTTTCATTTGATATATATTGTTTTAGTTTTAGAGCAACTCAGTGCTCAATGGTAAACATCGACTTTGTGCATATGTCAGAAATAAGTAAGTGGCCACAGGGCCTGGCTTCAAGGAGTTTACAGTTAGGAGGCAGCTACAATATAAGTTGAAGTGCTCAGTATACCAATGCTAAATTCTTAGCTGTGCCAAATGTACCGTAGTAATGTAGGATGTGAACATTAGGGGGCACTAGCTGAGGGTATGTGGGAATTCTCTATACAGTCCCTGTAGCTTGTCTGCAGATCTGATTATATTCTAAATTTAAAGTTTTTTTGTTTGTTTGTTTGTTATTATTAACAAGTGGCCGCACCTGCAGCATATGGAAGTTCTCAGGCTAGGGGTCGAGTCACAGCCACTGTAGAAGCAATGCCGAGTAGTTATGCTGTGAGCTGCACGGGAAGTCCAAATTTAAAGATTTGAAAAGTATGCAAGCTCATGACAATGACTATAAGGAAGAGATTACTTTTGGACTGAGGGAATCACATAACATTGTAGAGGAAAGGACTGTGAATCTTAAAGGAAGAATGGGACAATAATAAAGGGAACTGGGGAAGAAGTTTTCTGGACGGGTGAAAAAATGATACAAGAAACTGTGGAGTCAATAGCCAAGTTATGGAAACAACCTAAGGGCTTATCAACAGATGAATGTATAAGAAGATATGTATTTATAAATTATATATATATAATACATTAAAGATTGAGCCACAAGAGGGAAGGACAGCCTGCCTCTTTGGCAATGATCTTGAATGCATCATGCTAAATGAAATTAAGTCAGAGGAATCCAGATAAAGACAAATACTGTATGATTACCAATTATATGTGAAATCTAAAACAAAGTTAAAGAAATAGTGGGTTAAAGAAAACAGTGGGTTGGAGATAATAAAAAATAGGGAGATGTTGGGAGTTCCCGTCATGGTGCAGTGGTTAGCGAATTGATCCCTGGCCTTGCTCACTGGGTTGGGGATCCAGTGTTGCCGTGAGCTGTGGTGTAGGTCGCAGATGTGGCTCTGATCCCAAGTTGCTATGGCTCTGGCGTAGACTGGCAGATACAGCTCCGATTCAACCCCTAGCCTGGGAACCTCCATATGCTGCGGGAGCGGCCCAAGAAAAGGCAAAAAAGACAAAAAAAAAGGGGGGGGGGAGATGTTGGTCAAAGTATACAGACTTCTAGTTATAAAATGAGTAAGTTCCAAGGACTTAATGTACAGCATGGTAGTCATGATTAATAACACTGTATTACATCCTTGAAAGTTCCTGAGAGTACATCTTAAATGTTATCACCACAAAAAAAGAAGAGGTAATTATGTGACATGACAGAGGTGTCACATCCACCCGATGCTATGGTGGGGAACATTATGCAATATATGCATGTATCAAATCAACACATTATGCACCTTAAACCTGCACAATGTTATATGTCAGTTATATCTCAGGAAAGCTGGAAAAGAAGCTGTGGAATGTGTAACTGGCCAGTACATGGTTCGGGCAGACCGGTGAATTGGGGCAAGAAAGAAGCAGTATGGAATGGGACCAGAAAAGGAGAGGGCCTTAAAAACAGATCACGAAGAGCCTTAAACTTAAAAACTTCAATAATGCATTAAGAAATTAGCTCTGCTGACACCTATGGTCAATTAATCTTTGACAAGGGAGGCAAGAACATAAAATGGGATGAAGAAAGTCTATTCAGCAAGCATTGCTGGGAAACCTGGACAGCTGCATGCAAAGCAATGAAACTAGAACACACCCTCACACCATGCACAAAAATACACTCAAAATGGCTGAAAGACTTAAATAGACGACAGGACACCATCAAACTCCTAGAAGAAAGCATAGGCAAAACACTCTCTGACATCAACATCATGAATATTTTCTCAGGTCAGTCTCCCAAAGCAATAGAAATTAGAGCAAAAATAAACCCATGGGACCTCATCAAACTGAAAAGCTTTTGCACAGCAAAGGAAGCCAAAAAGAAAACAAAAAGACAACTTACAGAATGGGAGAAAATAGTGTCAAATGATGCAACCGACAAGGGCTTAATCTCTACAATATATAAGCAACTTATACAACTCAACAGCAAAAAAGCCAATCAATCAATGGAAAAATGGGCAAAAGACCTGAAAAGACTGTTCTCCAAGGAAGATATACAGATGGCCAGCAAACACATGAAAAAATGCTCAACATCACTGATTATAAGAGAAATGCAAATCAAACTACCATGAGATACCACCTCACACCAGTCAGAATGGCCTTCATTATTAAGTCCACAAATAACAAGTGCTGGAGGGGTTGTGGAGAAAAGGGAACCCTCCTGTACTGTTGGTAGGAATGTGAACTGGTACAGCCACTATGGAGAACAGTTTGGAGATACCTTAGAAATCTAGACATAGAACTTCCATATGACCCCATAATCCCACTCTTGGGCATATATCTGGACAAAACTCCTTAAAAGAGACACGTGCACTCGCATGTTCATTGCAGCACTATTCACAATAGCCAGGACATGGAAACAACCCAAATGTCCATCAACAGATGATTGGATTCAGAAGATGTGGTATATATACACAATGGAATACTACTCAGCCATAAAAAAGAATGACATAATGCCATTTGCAGCAACATGGATGGAGCTAGAGAACCTCATACTGAGTGAAATGTCAGAAAGACAAAGACAAATACCATATGATATCACTTATAACTGGAATCTAATATCCAGCACAAATGAACATCTCCTCAGAAAAGAAAATCATGGACTTGGAGAAGAGACTTGTGGCTGCCTGATGGGAGGGGGAGGGAGTGGGAGGGATCGGGAGCTTGGGCTTATCAGACACAACTTAGAATAGATTTACAAGGAGATCCTGCTGAGTAGCATTGAGAACTATGTTTAGATACTCATATTGCAACAGAACAAAGGGTGGGGAAAAAATGTATACATGTAAGAATAACTTGATCCCCATGCTGTACAGCAGGAAAAAAATTTAAAAAATTAAAAAATAAAAAATAAATTAGCTCTGAATTGCTGTCAAAATCCATTACTTTACAATGAAAGATAACTACATTAAGTTGAAATAAGATGAGGGTATCCCGCGCTTTTTGAAAGTTTGCTTTACAAAAGTTTACATCACTTGACGTTTACAGGAGGCCTAATTAGTACCTGTGTTCACTAACCAAATGAAGTCTGAAGAGGATTTTTTGCTTTTATGAAAAAAAGTGAAAAGCCAAAATCCTGTTCAGTGTTCGTTTGCAGTGATCATATATATAGAGGCAGCACCCACTCCAGGCAGTGAGAGTGGCACCGCACAGCTCCTTCCCTGGGAGCTACCCTCAGCATCTTAGCTGCTGCTGCTATGAGCTGTGTCTGTGAACATCTGTGCTTTATTTTATTTTGTGTATCCTTTGCAAGATGTTTCCTCAGGGCATTGCTTCTTCACTTTTCACCATTTTAGCTATGAAATGTTTCTTAGGAAAGCTCTACTTTCAGTCCAGTGAGAGAAACCTGTATATTTAAATCACCTCCCAAGTCTTTGCACATTTACCATCAGCTAAAGGAATTTAATTATAACATTTATTAAATATTCACAATGTACCTTGTACTATGATAATCACTTTCTGTCTACTTTCTTATTTAATCATCCCAAGATCCTTATGAAGCAGCTGGTATTATTTTACAGATAAAAAATTGAGAACTTGTTCATTTCCAGCAAATACAAAGGAGTCATAAATATAAAGAAATAGATACAGGCACCTGAGATCTTGTTAGTTTCCAAAAAGCACAAAAGCCATAAATGTCAAAAATAGATACAGTGCTTAGTGCCAAAATGTGCTTCAGTGGTTGAACTAGAACTCTTTGAGTTGAAAATGTTTACATTCACATTTTATTTAAATTTATTTTTTAACTGAAAAGAGTCATCTGGGACTAATTTAAGTTCTTCAAGACCTAATGGTCTTGATAAGTCCATTTATCACGTTGTTTTATGGAATAATTCAGATAAGCATGTTTGGCAAGCGCTAATTATCACACAGAGTACCAAAAACTGATAAAGCCTGGCCTACACAGACTAGACTAGACAGAGCACAGGAGAGCCGTTTTCCAGTTTGGTTGTAAACTCTTGTTCTGTGGAGTCAAAAATAACATGGCTATGCTGCACAGACCATAGGATGGACAGCCCAGCTCTGAGCTGTGAATGCGTCCATACAGTTCCAAAGAAAATGAAACGGACTTAACCTTCCTATCTTGGGATTTTAGAGGCATTGTGAATTGCCTGCAAAGCCAAATTACTATGTATTTCAGTCATATGGCTCAATAGTTACCACTTATTTCCACCTCTACTTATAAGATAAAGTGAAGAACAAAATGGGTTTTAGTTTGGCTCTTAATAAATATCAATCATGCAGAAATGAAAAATTCATCAAAGATTCATAGTTTCTATTTGTGTTTTTTTTTTAAAATAAGATTTCCTCTCCCCACAAAACCACAAAACAAATTTTCCCTTCTTTATACTTGTTGAAAGAGAATTAAATTCTCAAGTGGAAATTTTGTTTTCTTCTAATTCCTGACAAACTGTGTCCTACACCTGAACCACAAGGTAGGAAAGCAGCTGAGTCATTTAAAGAAGCATTTTGTTCTCGATCCTGCCATTCAGTATCACGGGGTGTGATGAAAACTGGAACAAATATGGAAATCACAGGAGTGCCAGAACATTACATTTAAAAAATGGAATTATTTGAGTCAATCTGGAATGTCTGGTTCTTTTAGTTTAGGCCTCATGGGTAGCATTGTGCTTCAAAAACAACTTGAACTGGCTACCAGGATTCCAGAAGGGTAACATAATCTTGTACCTTTGTGGAAAGATGCTTATCTTTGTCTCCTGTTAGCAGGAGGAGGCTGGCTTCTTCCACCTTTTCAAGTTTCCAAGTGAAAATTATTCAAATAAATTCCAAACCTGAACAGAATTTGGAAAAGAATGGGAAGAGGTAATTTCTCCAATCTTTTCAGTGTGTCTTTATTTGAAATAAATGCCCAGCATAAATCAAATCCTCTACAGCTAGGCGCTTGGGGAAGGTTCATCCTTACCACTTCCCTTAAGTGATTTGGCAAGTAGAGAAAAGGTCTCAGAGCTAGTAATCCCGAATACAAGACTCAGACCGGCCAAGGAGACAGAGACACTTAATGAAGACTCGGGAGATGGCAGCAGCTCCACTCTCCTTCTGGAAAATGCAGCCTAGAACCTGGGACCTCCACCCCCCAGAGGGATACTGCTGCCTCTGCAAAGGCCTCCACTGAGGGCTGTGTACACAGGGCAGGTCTCTTCTCCCCTGTCACTAGTGCACAATGTTGAAGGGGTGTTGTCAGACCTCAGAAAGGGGTTGGGGAAAACCAAAGGGAATTACAACATACAAAGGAAGGAATTTTAAGCTGTGTCATCCAACAAAGGGAAAAAAAATCTTCACCAAGTTAAGGGGACACACCCAAACTCCTAACCTTGTCGACTTGTGGTCATAGAGTGGTGATGGATCCCCAGGCACATTTGGGACTCTGGAGCTTCTGCCCATGCGGGCTGCTTTAACTCCATCATTTTTCTTCTTCTCCCTGCAGTCCCCATGTCCATGCCTGGCCCATCCTGTCTAGAAGACTCTAATTTTAGACTCCAGCAGGACAATCCACAGTGCCTCACGAGACTTGAGGGTCCAGTTCCCTAGAACTTGCAGGCTTCATCTTTGGTCTAGGTTGCAGAAATGCCTCTGAATTCTTCCACTTGGAAAGCCCAGCATGCGCACATACAGGCATTCCCCTGCCATACCATTATCACAACAAAGAAACGGAACGTTGATACAATAACATCGTCTAATGCAGTGCTTCTCAATCTGTAATGTGCTTATAAACCATTGGGCTGGGGGTTGAAACTGCATTTCTGAGAAGCTTCCAGGTTCTGCTGCCATAAGTGGTCAGTTGCTCACACTCTAAATAGCAGGGAGCTAATTAATATACAATTCATACTCAACTTTCTTCAATTGTTGTAAAACATATTTTGAAAATGCTTTTTTTTTTACCTGATTCAGGATCTAGTCAGGAACTATACATTACATTTGGCTGCCATGTCCCTTTAGACAGAGGATGTGAGCTTTTTATTGGCTGCTTACTTAGTTATACAAAGACCCAGTGCAAGTGTTGACATTTCCCTTGTGAGATCCCCCGTGATATACTTGGACAGGGACCACCCTCCTCACATTCTCAGGGAGGGAGAGGCAGAGGCGAGCCAGGTCTTGTCCAGTTGCCTACGGAAGGGATCACCCAGAGAAGACACTGTAATGGTTAGGCCCATTGTGGTCTTTTTTATGCAAACCGCATACAATGACCTGGATTTTCAGAGGCAAGTACAGGGATATGGCGCCTACCTCAGAATAGCAGCAAAACATTCAAACATTGCTGCAAAGGAGTTTTATTGTCCTTGTTCTAGCCTTAATGATCTTATCATGGGAAAAGAATCTAAAAAAGAATGGATATATGGGAGTTCCCATCGTGGCACAGTGGAAACGAATCCGACTAGGAACCATGAGGTAACAGGTTTGATCCCTGGCCTCACTCAGTGGGCTCAGGATCCGGCGTTGCTGTGAGCTGTGCTGTAGGTCACAGACACCACTCAGATCTGGCATTGCTGTGGCTGTGGCGTAGGCTGGCAGCTGTAGCTCCGATTAGACCCCTAGCCTGGGAACCTCCATATTCTGCAGTCCTAAAAAACAAAAACAAAGAAACAAAAAAGAATGGATATATGTATATGTATAACTGATTCACTTTGCTGTACACCTGAAACTAACACAACATTGTAAGTCAACTATGCTCTAATAAAATTTTTAAAAAATTTTAAATATCTTATCCATCCTCTCCAGAGAAATTAGAGTCCAATGCTACATACAAGCATGGTGACACTCAGTTGGTGTGCAAAGTTTATCTTATTTTTCAGAGCTTACAGTTTAGATAAACTTAATCCTTTCTATAATAACTCTCCTGAGGGCTCCCGCAGGATGTGCTACAGGGACCTGTCCAAATCCCACTATGCTCTCCAGTGTGGGCTCTGCAGTCCTCTCCCTCGCTTCACGTGCCCATTACCACTGCCTCGGCAACCCCGTCAGAGTAGCCTTTGCTAAAGTACAAATACTGCCTAGTGGGAAGAATGAAAGATTCATCATTATGGTTAGCTGGCTAGCAAAGACTCTCACCTGAAGAACCAGGAATCAGGATGAGTTATTTTTCAGGCTGATAGGGAAAGGGATTTTGTGGCAAAGGGACTTCACCAGATAGGAGGTATGGAGAGGCAGGAACCCAAATAAGCAGGAAGCAGACCCAATCATCTGGCGCCTGAGATAAGAGTGAGCATCTCAAGAAAGGAAGCGGCAATGAAAAGAGCCTGAGAAGTTCCCTGCTCACCAGCCTCATTCTCTGTCCTCCGGTTATCACACTGTGCTCCCAGAAAACATGGGAATTATTTCATAGAATGAAAAATCATCCAAGATGAGAGGTTAGATCCAGACACCCTTATCCCCCCACCTCTCAATACTGTATTCCCCAACATTTTAATAGGAGTATTTTAGCCTCTGCTTGAGCATTTCCTCTGTGGGGTTCATAGTATGACTACATTCCTGCAGAATACTTAGTACCAACAGCTAGTGGTTATGGAGTGCATTTAACATGAATGCCATTCTAAGGGCTTTACATATTCAGTCATTTAACCTCTGTAACAGTCCCAAAACTGCAGTTCTATTACAATGCCCATGTTAACAGATGAGGATACTGAAAGATTTACTAAGTAGACAAGGACAATGCATTTCCAAGTTGGACCAAGGAGCGAGATTCCAAGGCCAGTGATCTCCACTACACTACTTCTCTGAACCGCTTCCCAAGAAGCAAAACAAAAATTGCTATTTGATGAAAGCTTAAATTCTAAAATGTGTAGCACACATGTGCCATGTACTTACTCAAATTAACAATTTTTAAGTTTATAATGCAATGCAATGTACCTTTCTATAACATTTCTTACCTTGATTTTCTGCTTTTCCTATTTTCTCTATTTTACTTGTGGTATGCTCAGCACAGACCTCCTGGGAAAAGACTTGTGCCAGAGAGGAAAGATGAAGATTCCTTCCATAACTCACCCATGACAGAAGGCTTCCCTAAGGCTGTAGAGGGGATTTGGGGAGGGATTTATGGGGGAGGGGAGGAAGAAGGCTAAACTCTCTCTGACATGACAGCTTCCAAATTGATCAGTCTTGCCCCAAACTTTTCATTTTTGTCTATCTAATAGACATCTTCAACTTAAATCCAGAATTAAATACTTGATTTGCACCACCTGCTCTCATCCATATCGTTAAATTATACTACTGGTCACCTAATTCCTTACACCAAAAGCATAAATTTGATTTCTCTGTCCCTAACATCCACAACAATTCCATTGGTGAGTCCTATTGGTTGTACCTTCTAAAGATGCCCAGCTTCCAACCATTTCTCACCACCCTGCCATCCTCATTACCTCTGTAGTCTGTTATCTCCTGCTTGGATTCCTGGACTAGCCTTCCATCTGGTCTATCTTCCTTTACTCTTGCTCCTCCAAAGACTCTAACTCCATATGGCAGCAGTGATCTTTAAAAGCATAAATCACATCATTTCTCTCCCTGCTCAGAACCCTTTAATGGCTTCTCATCAAACTTAGAATAAAATACAGATTCCTCATCAAGGTCAACAATGTAGACTCGACATGATTAGCCCCTGACCACGTCTCCAAGCGCATCTTCTACCACCTTCCTTTTGCTCCCGTTGGCCTTCCTGCTGTCCCTTAAACACCCTAAGCTTATCTTCTCCTTGCACTTGCTGTTTCCTTTGCTCACACGGCTTTTCCTTGTCCCCAAACCTTTGTAGGCTCCACTCCTTAATTCCTTCCAAACGCCACCTCCTCAGAGATGACTCTGTGGACACCCTTTCTGAAACAGATGTTCCTCACCTCCAAACGTCACTCTTTCTCTCTTTATTCTGCTCCATTTTCTTTGCAGTGTTTATCACTCCCCAAATCATAGTTTATATTTACTTGTTTACTTATTTCTGATTTATCTGATTAGATTATAAATTTGATGAAAGCAGAAATCTTATTCACAGTTGTTTCCCCAGTGCCTGGCACCTTGTAAGTGTTCAAATGATTTATTGAATTTCCTTTAATGAATGAACATAATTTAATAAACGAATGTATTCTAAAAAGTCCAAGATCTGTTTTTAGACTTCTCTGCTGATATTCATATTCATATATCTCCCTGTCTAAGACCCACACATCCCAAAGGAAACAAACTTAGCATCTCGGAAACTGAGCTCACTATTCATTCCCATTTCCTTCCTTGAGCCACCCATCCCCTGTCATTCCCAAGTCACTAACACAGAGCTCTGGGCATCATTCCAGATTTCACCCTGTCTCTCGCTACCAATCTGTCACAAAATCCTGTCATTTCTATCAGATTGTGTTCTTGCTTACAAACAACAAAAGCCACTCTAGCTAGCTTAAGAAAAAACATTTATTAAACTATTAGATAGCACACAAAACCTTCAGGAGGGCCCAACCTGGAGGATTTGCAGATGGGAACAATGCCCCAGTCACCCTGCCAGGCTGTCCAGTGGAAATCCCACCACTGCCACTTGCAGGCACAGGCCCCACAGATCACAACCAAGTCCAGGGCAAAAAACGACTGCTAAGAACACTGTCTCTCAAAACTCAGTGTCCCCCCTACTCTCCTTTCCAGAATGGATCCCGCATGCTATCTCCTTCCTTCACATACCTCTTTTCTAAAACCAGGTCCTCATGGGCGGAGCCCAGATCATATGCCTGTGCCTCATCCGATAGGAAGGCTGGGAAAGTGAGTTTCTAGCTTCTTGGGAAATTCCCCAAGCATAGGATGAGTGTTTAAGAAATGCAGGGTAACCACAAGGCAGCCCAGATGTCAGTCAACACTGTCTCCTGTTGCCTCAGCCCACCCGCCACCACTGACTCAGCACTAGTCTTCATACTTTGTGGTCTTGACTAATGGGATCACCTCCTAACTGGTTTCGCCTGCCTCTTTTCTCACCTCTATACCAATGGTACAAGCAAAGCTTACCCTTACTTCCCATCTGCTATTAAAAAACCCAAAGTCCTTCCAAAGTTCTCATTGCCTAGAGACGAAGTCCATACTCGGATTGGCAGATAGAGCTTTCTGCCATGCAGTCCTTGCCCATCTTTCCAATACCCCCCTCGCTCAGGATCCTGTGCTTCAGCTGCACCAAACTATTTGCCTTTCTCCAAACACTGTTCTTTCTGCTTCCATTTCTTTGTACACACTCCTTCCTGTTACTTGGAATGGCCTTCTCCCCAAGAAACTTACTTGTTCTCCACACTCATCTCAGGAATCACCTTTCTCTGCTTCTACTTGGATCCCTCATGCAGGATGAGACACTGCCAATTTGACAGACACTCCTTTGACACCTACATCTACCAGTGCTTATTCTTCTATTTCATGATTGCTTGCTTCCATGTCTGTCTCTGTGACAGGAAGGGGCTTGACTGTGAACTCTTTGAAGGCAGGAATCACTACCTTGTTTTTGTATCCTGAACATACTATCTGACCCATAGTAGACATGGCAAACCTTTGTTGGATGAATAGTAATGCTGCTATTCCTGCTGTAGTTAGTCAGCTGCAGCTATGGAACATGTCCTGTGCGTCAGGCCAGGTCCCAAATCAAGATATTTATATATATCGATATATGTGTATTCCTATATATTATGCTATTTATTTATTTGTCTTTTTAGAGCCACACCTGCAGCATATGGAGGTTCCCAGGCTAGGGGTCGAATCAGAATTGTTGCTGCCAGCCTACGCCACAGCCACAGCAACATGGGATCTGAGCCGCATCTGTGACCTACACCATAGTTCACGGCAACGCAGGATCCTTAACCCACTGAGCAAGGCCAAGGATCGAACCCGCAACCTCACAGTTCCTTGTCAGACTCATTTCTGCGGCACCACCACGGGAACGCCATATCATGCTATTTAATACAGATAAAAACTCCACAAGGTAGGTGTGGTTATCCTCGTTTTACAGGGGATGGGGAAAATGAGACTTAGTGAAGATACCAAACTTTTCCAGTATCTCCTGATTAAAAAGCAGCTGAGCTGATATTTGAACTTGGATTTATTTGATTCCTGAGCCTATACTTGTGATCAATATATTCAACAGCCCCCTGAGACTAAATGAAAGAAAGAATAAACAAATGAAAGTGTGAAGCTCTGTACTACATTCTCCATTTGGAAGTACTCTCTAGCCTGCATGGCTAGGATGGTTTCCTTGCTTACTTACTTTACTTATTTCATTCTGCTTGAAACACAGCTGTCTCTTTCCATGCCCTTGGAAACTCCATGAGGGCAGGATATGCTCTTTTTCATTTTTTTCAATTATAGTTGATTTACAATGTCGTGCTTTTTCATTTCTGTATCTGCCCTTTTGTATTTGTTTCTCAGAGTTGTCAAAATACTGTACCACAAATTGGCTGTCTTAAACAACAGAACTTCATTGTCTCACTGTTCTGGAGGCTAGAGAAGTCTGAGCTCAAGGTGTGGGCAGAGCCACGCTTCTTCCGCAGAGACTAAGGGAAGATCTGTGCCAGGCCTCCTAGCTTCTGGTAGTTTTTTGGTTTATGGCAGAAAACACTGATCTTCACATGGCATTCTCCCCGTATGCCTGGTCTCTGTGTCCAAAGATCCCTTTTATAAGGAGCCAGTCTCTTTGGACTAGGGCCCTCCCTAACGACCTCATCTTAACGTGATTACCTTATTTTCAAATAAGGTCACATTCACAGCTACTGGGGTTAAGCCACATTCTAGGGGATACAAGGCAACCCATAACACCCATGCATCAAGCAAAGTGCCTTGTAGTTCTCAGATGCTCAGTGAAGGTTTGCTAAAAGACCTTGAGGGCCCCCAGCCAGTGTGTTTGAGACCCTCCGCCCATGGGCAAGGGTGAGGTGGATAAGTATTGTCTGGTGGTCCCATCATTCTCTGCGAAATCTCTGCAGGGCTGGTGGGTGGAGAGGAGCCATAGAGAATGCAGGTCATCTTCTAGAAAACAGTATTTTCTCCCAGGAAGAGTATAATGTCCTGGGGCTCATTTGTAGATAAGAAGAAAGGGATTTGGGCTGGCTGCTTTTATAGCAGTGGTGTCGGGCCAAGAGGTTGTAAACATGCCATCCTCTGGAATGTGTCTGCCTGCTTTGCTTGGCAGATTCCTCAAAGACTGGATGAGCTCCAGCCAATGTTCGAGTCTCTGCATCCTTACTTGGGGCCCATGAGACTCTGTCCTGCTGTCCACAACCCACTCTTCTGTGCCTTCTTGTTCTGCCCTTGTCAGGCCGCAGGGAAGAATTATTCTATTTTTTAATTTACAAACATATTATATTGAGTACTTCTCGGATGCATAGCACTTTATGTCTTATGTCGTTTGATCTTTGCCATAAAACCACAAAACAGTCTCCATTTAATGCAGTATGTATCATATATGAAAAGGAATACATTTGTAGAATTTTAAAAATAATAATGAAATGTGTAACAACTGCCCAGGATAAGATATGCATTACTAGTATCTCAAAGGCTTCTGTAGACCTCTCTCCAGTTAAACTGCTTCTCTCCCTGCAAGAGAAACACCATCTCAATTTTGCATTAATCACAGTCCTCCTTTCCTTTATAATTCGCCAACTATCTATGCATCACTTAGAGTATAATACTTAGCTCTGCCAAATTGTGTTCTTTATAAATCAGTTTGTTTGTAATCTTAGTAGGTTATTTTGTTATGTTCTTCTTTATGTTTTTCCATTTATTTTGTCATTATCATTATATTTTCGATTTTTTGGTTTTGTTTTTGTTTTTTAAACAGAACCACAGCAGTAACAATGCTGAGTCCTTAACCAGTAGGCCACCAGGGAAAGCCCATAATTATGTTTTTTGAGATTCATCCATGTTGATACACGTCATAGTAGCTTTCTCTGCTGCATAATTTTCCGTTGTATAAATAAACTACAATCTATTTATTCTGCTATATATGGACATTTGGTGTATCGCCGACCAGAGCTATTGTGTGCAACCTGTGCTAGGACATTCTTCTACGTGTCTTTTACTGCACATAGGCGGAGTTTCTCTAGGTTACATACTCAGAAGTAGAACAGATGGGTTCAGGATATGCACATTTAAACTTTACTAGGTAATGCCAAAGTGTTTTCAGAATGTTTATACCAAGTCACATTCTACTAACAGTGGATTAGAGGGTCTCACTACTCTACAGACTTGCCATAGGGATTTATCAGAATTAAAATTTTTGCCCATCCAGTAAGAATTTTAATATATTTGTTATGTATTTATACAAATATATATATTATATATTTAACATAAATATATACTTCTATACATACATTTAAATATATCTATATTTACAGAGTTCCCTTCATGGCTCACCATTTAATGAACCTGTCAAGGCTCCATGAGGATGCAGGCTGGATCCCTGGCCTCATTCATTGGGTTAAGGATCCAGCATTGCCGTGAGCTGTGGTGTAGATCACAGACGCAGCTCGGATCTGGCGTTGCTGTGGCTGTGGTGTAGACCTGCAGCTGTAGCTCCAATTCGACCCCTAGCCTGGGAACTTCCATAGGCCATGGGTGCAGCCCTAAAAATAAAAAAAAATACATGTGTATGTGTGTATATATATATTTATAATTTATGTATATATTTATATTTAGTATATTACATTGTAATTTTAATATACATTTCCATGATTGCTAAAATGGATGAGCACTAATGAGGTGGAGTTTCTCTCATGAAATGCCTATTTCGTCCATTTTTTTCTATCAGACCATGTCTTCTTACTAATACATAGGAATTTTTAATATACTCTGGATACTAGTTCTTTTTGATTACTGAGTGCATATGTTGAAACGTCTCCATTTTTATGACCTCTTTTTACTCTCTATATGATGTTTTTTGACAGATATTTAACAGAATTGAATTTTCCAGTTTTTTTCTACGGTTTATGTTTTCATATCTCACTTAGAGAAATCTTTCTTTACTCAGCAAATATCATGAAGATGTTCTCCTAATTTGCCTTCTCAAAGTTTTATGCCTTTACCTTTCCTATTTAAGTCTTTATTCCATTTGCACCTGACGTTTGTGTAGGGTGTAGGCTGGGATTGACTCAGGTCCTTCCCTGTGGGTAACCAATCGTCCCAACACCATTTGTTTCCTTTCACACTATTCACAATGTTTCCTTTGCCTTATTTCAAGTTTCCATATGTACCTGTTTGTTTGGAGCCCTCCATTATGTTCCCCTGGTCTGTTTATCTGTCCCTGCACACATATCCCATTGATTTTTTTTGGGGGGGGCACACCCCTGGCATATGGAGGTTCCCAGGCTAGGGGTCAAATCAGAGCTGTAGCTGCCAGCCTACACCACAGCCACAGCAATGCAGGATCCAAGCCATGTCTGCCACCTACACCACAGCTAATAGCAACAATGGATCTTTAACCCACTGAGCAAGGCCAGGAATCAAACCTGCATCCTCATGGATACTAGTCAGATTAGTTTCCGCTGAGCCATGACGGGAACTCCAAATATTCCATTGATTTAATTCCTGTAGCTCTGTCAGGTAGAGCTAGCTATCTGGTAGGCCATGTTCCTCAGCATTTCTTCTTTCAGAGAACACTGGCTATGGTAGGCCCTCTGTTCTGCCATAAAAATTCTAGTATCAATTCATCAAGTTCCAGGAAAATCCCTGAGAGAATATTGACTATAATTCTATTGCATGTCTGTATTTATCAATTAGAACACTATTGAAGCTTCCTTTTGAAAAATCTGCTGGATGGCTCCATTTATTTAGGTCTTTAATCTTCTTCAGTAAAGTTCTATAATTTTCTCCACAAAGCACTTCCACATTTTCTTCTCAGATTTCTTCCTACACATATTTTGGCATTTCCATAAATTATTATTATTTTTAATTTTTTTTAACTGATCATGGATGATATACTGAATGTGACAGACTATTCTTGTAAAATACTGAATATCTAATGCGACTCCTTTTTTTGGATCTTAAATAGAATATTTTCAATATTTCCTTACAAATTATAATATTTTCCGTAGAAATTTGTATAGACACCAGATTAGGTAAATCTCCTTTTCATGTCTGCATTTTCTTTAAAATCATGAATAGATGTATAATTTGATCGAATACCTTTTTTTTTTTTTTTTTTGTCATATGAGCCTGGAGGCTCTTTTGTTTTGTTTTTGTATGTGGACAGATTTTAAATTACTATTTTTTAAAACTATTGTAGAACTATTCAGATTCTTTACTTTTTAATCAGTTTTCCTGTTATGTTTTTCTAGGATTCATTTCCTCTAAATTTTCTTATTGATATAAAGTTGTTTATAATGTCATCTTTTTAAGAATTTTTTTTCATAATTGACGTCTTGTTTCTGCTCTCTTTTATTTTCCCCCTCATTCATAGTGTTTTTTTCCTAGTGTGTTTGGGGGGCTTTATTTTATTGTGAGTTGCTCATTTTTCTTGTAACTTTATCTGAAAAAATCCTTTAAGGCTTGGATTGAAGGTGAGTTCCTCTTCAGAAGATTCAAATTGCTTCTGCCAGTCTCCTGAGGGCATTAATCTGGTACTATCCGAAGTTGAATTCTTACCCAACGTTGTTTTTGACCTCGAAGGTACATGAAATCAGCCTTGCTGAAGGCTCAGTTGTGGTTATATAATCTTTGGGGGAAGAGCTGTCAGTCCCTCCAGCCAGTGACCAGGTCAGTCCAGGCCAGACTTCTTGCTCTCTCTTTTCTGTGTGGCAGCTAGTGCCAGGGTGTCTTATTCAACCTCCATGCTGACCAAGTTCTAGGCTTTATCTCCTACATCTTGATTCCTGTACATCCAGCAAAGTAGAAGTTCCCTGGCCCAGGCAGAAAACCTCAGGGTAAAAATCACCCTGCTTTTCCTCAGGATGATTCCTACTGTTACTTCCCTTTTTTTTCTTTTTCTTTTTTTGTCTTTTTAGGGCCACACCCACTGCATATGGAAGGTCCCAGGCTAGGAGTCAAATCGGAGCTGCAGCTGCCAACCTATACCACAGCCACAGCAATGCCAAACCCCAGATGTGGCTGCAACCTATACCACAGTTCAAGGCAACACGGGATCCTTAACCTACTGAGCAAGCCCAGGGATAGAACCCACATCCTCATGGTTACTAGTTGAGTTCATTACCACTGAGCCACGGCAGGAACTCCTACTACTTTCCCTTTGAAAGTCACAGATGCTGTGCTTTCAAGACACTTTAACAGTATGCTTTAAGAAAAAAGACTTTTTTTCCTTCTTATATTTTAGTTGCTTTGGTTGGAAGTGTCCTTCAATGTATCTACTCTGTTATACTGATAGAAACTAAAACCCAGGTGTTTTTTTCCAAATGCATGAAATGAGGTTTAATAAAGCTGTATGTATGTACAAAAGCCAGTAAGTAAGTAGTGCTGACACCTAGAAGGAGCCAAAGGTAGCCTGACCTCTCACACAGCTCTCTGGCTGGACAGGTGCAGGGAATTTCATTCAAAGCCAGAGTTTCTCAAGCCAAAGGTCCCAGGAAGGCTTCTGTACCCTCTGAGAAGTAGAAGTTGACAGTGAGTCATGGGGAGAGTGGCTGCTTCCCTTTGTGGTCCTCTCTTCCCTGTCATCAGCCCCTTAATACCAACTCCGCTCATGAATCTGGCAATTTTTTATGTTATATAAGGTACGAAGAGGCAGGGACAGGGACCTTCCTAGAATCAGCCAAGGTCGGAACTTTGATTTAGAAGTCATCACTACACTCCTTCACGTGACAAATGTTTTTGAATACTGCGCAATTCCTAGGGGACTCACGAAAAACAAGACCCAGTATTTGCATTTATGGAACTAAGGGCTGGTAGAGGAGATATAGGCATGAACCAGACTTTCTCAAGGTAGGATAGTTGCTGCAAAGGGGTAAGGAGTGGGATGCTGTGGCAGCACTAATGAGACAGGGGGTCACGGAGTGCTTCGTGGAAGAAGTGGCATCTAAGCTGAGACCTGAGAGCAAGCAAGGGTTAGCCAGGCAAAAGAGAGGAAGAGGCCACAGTGTTGCACACACAAAAAGTCCTGGACCCAGGAGATAAAGTGAGGAGAAGCAAGAGAAGAGTCTGGAAGGTGGGCAGGGGCAGCTAAGGAAAAGGTCTTGTCTGGTGCTTAAGAAGTTTGGACTTTGGAGGAAAATAGGAAGCTCTTGGGTAGGGGGGTGGGGTGGGGTTAAAGTGAGTTCTTTTAGAGCAACTGCCCTGGCTGTATTATAGGGAAAGGAACCCAGGGGGAAAGGACATCATGGCCTGCTAGGACTGAGACAGATTTAGGATTTCAGGCTTTAAAGCTAGACTGCCTGGGTTCTAATCCTGGTTCCAAAACTTTTTATCTGTGCAACTTAAGGCAAATTAATCTCTTTTGCCTCAGTTTCCTCATCTGGAAAGCAATAGTATGATAGCATCCTTCTTATATAAAGTCGTTGTGAGGCTTAATGACCACATTGTATAGTACTGTTGGGGACACCTAATATATACGAAGGGCTTAATCTTACTGTTATTTGAATGGACAGGACTTTGTAGGTGACTGAATAAAAGGAGTAGGGGAAGGAGGAGTCAAAGACGGTTGATGGGGGTTGAAACACCAAGGAATCCAGTAGAGGAGCCAGTGGGACATCCTTACTTTCTTATTCTTGGGAATCCCTGAAGACTAGGACATGAAGAGGTGGGAACAATGATTCAGTTCCTGCTTTGGAGGAGCTAACAAAACAAAGTGGTGAGTGTTTTGCTAGAAAAACCCACAAGACGCACCAGGATGCCTCCCACCTAAACTTAGGCAGGCAGGGAGACATCCTGGGAAGATACTGAGCCAAGCTGTGAAGGACAAGTAGGAGCTACTCAGACGACGGGGAGCAGGAAGAGGAATACGGCAGGGGCTATTCCGGAGAGGGAGAAAATGCTCAAAAGCAGAGCAACAAGATAACAAAATAATGGGAGGAAGGCTGAAGAGGGCAACAGTGGGAGATAAAACAAGGACAAGTCAGGGCTCTGGCCCACTAACCAGTGCAGTGGAGTCCTCCTCAACTCCCTCTTCTCAACACCTACCATGAGAAATGAACTTCCTTTGAGAAAAACGTAAGAAACCTTTATGTTTTCTGGGAAATGCTGATTTCATAAAATGTACCCAACACGCAACATGCTCTTGCCCCATTGCTTGCAGTTACGGAAATAGTTCATAGCAGATCCAGTTACTGATGCGGGAGGTCGTTACACAGTGTCTTTTGTGGGCTGGGTCACCTCTCTAATTCTGCATCAAAGGGGTGACCTCTAGGGTGTGGGGTTGAGGTCCGGCGACCTTTCCTCTGTGGGACGCTCAGAGCAGATGACAGACTGACAGTAAGGAGAAAGCTTCTCTGCTCCTCTTCACATGTCAAGTTGTGGCGAAGAGCCAGCTAGGCCCTGGACCTCACTCACTGTCAGACTCTCAATATGATATGTTCTTTCCACTTTTGAGGCTTGGTAAAGCCACCCCAAATTTAAGCCAGAAATGTAGCCGCTGGCCAACACTGACAGAGCGTCCTCAAGCTCTTCCAGCATCAGGAGCTCAGGTGTGCCAGTCGTGGCTCCTCGCACCCCTCCTTCTACCTCTTCACAGACCTCAGTTACTGTAAACTGGCTGCAACAGCAACATAAGGCAGCCTCTCCTGAATTCAGCCCCATGAGTCATGAGCTGCTGAGTTCACATCCCCAGTGAGATTTCCTGAAATTGTGTACATTGGTGTGTCTATAAAGTTGGGCCACGGGGGGGTGACAGTCAGGGCAAGTCATGTCACTTCCCCGAGGAGTCCTCACTCCTGGCACTGCGGGCTCATTCCAAACTGGGAAGCCAGACCTGGATTCAAATCCTGGTTCAGCCGCACGCCATTGTGTGACCTCAGACAAACTAAGCCTCCAGTCCTCACCAGGAATATTCCCTGTAAAATGAGGATGATAGTGACTACTTTGAAGGGTGGTTGAAAGGATTAGCCATGGTTATATAACGAGCCTAGCATGCAGCAAGTATTCAGAAATCAACAGTAACTGTTAATAATCATTTTGTAGGATTCAAGCCTCAGGGTATTGGACTGCATGATTTCAGAGTTTCTAGAGCAGAGCCAGCCATTGAGGCTGACCTGCAGTTTCTTGCCAGCCCAGCAATGACAGCAGGCTGGTGTTGGGGAAGGTAGTGGCAATACCCCACAAAACTCCTGAGACTCTCCTGTTTCTCTGTTCCCCATAAGACAGCAGGGAGGTTAAAGGCACATCTTTTTCCTCGGTTCACCCTTTCTTTGGGCAAAGGCTCAGACTCCCCAGATTCAGGAAACCCTTCTGTCTTCTCTATGAGACATTTTTTACTATTTTTCCTAGGCTAATATTGAATACATAATTTTATAATTAGCACTTCCCAGTCACCATCTCCAACTGCTCTACAACCCCCTTGGGAAATGTGATGTGATAAAATCTTTAATACTCCCCACCCCACCCCACTTTGCCACAACCCCCTCCCCCCAGCAGAGCCAGCTGAGAAGGGCACAGAAGGAGCCTGTCTCCTCATTCCTAGAGGGTCATTTCCTCACTCACTGCAGTGGTTGATATCTCAATCCAACTACAGTCTTTGTTCTGGAATCATTCCGGACAGGGAGGCTCAGCTGTAATGCACACACAGTTCACCTCTCAGGCCTACGAGCTAAAAATCCCCTCCACAGTTGTGCCTTGAACTGCAGGAGTGCCAGGAGAAAACAGGACGCTGCAAGGCTCCTCAAGGATAATCCTTCGGGATTTAAGCAATCTTCCCAGCCAGACGTTACAATGTGCTAACACCCTTGTGAGTCATGAACTAACTCATGGTCAATTCTGTTTGGAGAACAGGATGAATAATTGAGAGTAACTGGGTGTTTGCCTGAATGTGGGCCTAACCCAGTATTTATTCTGTTTTCTTGTCTCTTTTTGCCTAAAACAAACATGTCTAGTTTCCCATCTTCCTCTGCATTCCCTGCCTAATTCTTCACTGGCTCTTAGAGGAAAGTTCAAAGTCTTTAACATAGTCTGAAGACCCTATAGGATGGCCCTGCCTATTTCCCTGGTATCTCTATTGCTGGATGTGAAGGCAGCCACATCCTTGGGGGATGGGGGCGAGGGTGGTGGTGAAGTATGTGCCTAAAGGCTTTAAACTTAATTTTCTTTCATTTTTTCTTTTGGAATAATTTTAGACTTATGGACACGTTGTAAAAATAAAACAAGAGTTCTTCCATTGCGTTATACCAGCTTCCCTTAATATTAACATCTTATATAACCATAGTCCAATTATCAAAACTAGGAAAATCACAATGGTACCATACTCCTAACTACACTACAACCTATATTTGAATTTCAATGAGTTTGCCACGAACATCCTTTTCTGTTCCAGGATCCAATCTGAGATCCCATATTATGTTTTGTTGATGTGACTTTTTAATCTGTGACAATTTGTCAGTCATGCATTGTCTTTTACTTTTGAAGAGTATCGGTCAGTTACTTTGTAGAAGGTCTCTCAGTTTGGGATTTGTCTGGTGTTTTCTCATGGGTAGATTGAGATTATGTATTTTTTGATAAAAATGCCACGAAAGTGATGTCATACTCCATGCATCATATCCAGGGGTGTATGATGTCGATATGTCTTATTATTGCTGATGTCAATCTTGATTACTGACTACAATTATCCTCCTTATGCTTAATTTCTAAACATAACTGTTCCTCTTCTCTATCCTAATTCTTTTGGTGAACTTATCTTTTCTCACTGGTTTGAATATCACCTATATACCCCAAACATAACAAAATTTATGTGTTTATTTTGGATCTCTCTTTTAAACTAGAACCCGTATGTCCAACTTTCAAGTTGGTTATCTAATAAGGATCTCAAACCTAATATTTAAAACTAAACTCCTTAAATCTCCAGGAGTCTTTTCCATCTTAGTGAATGGCAATCCATCTTTTTAATAGCTCAAACCACAAATCTTGGTGGTATTCTTTCATTCCTTTCTTTCTTGCTCACTACATCCAACCCATCAGAAAGTGCTGCTGGCTTGGTATTAAAAATCTGTCCAGGTTCTAACCACTTCTCACCACCTTCTCAGCTACTGCTCTGAAGTGAGTCACCACCACCACCTTCCAATTGGATTACTGTGACGGGCACCCAACCCATCTCTTTGATATTGGTCTTGTCTTAGAGTCTTGTCTCTATACAGAAGCCACAGTAATCTTTCAAAATGGTAAGTCAGAACATGTAATTCCTCTGCTCAAAACCCTGTACCAGTTTCCCCTATCACTCAATTGCACAGTAAAGTCCCTTTCTGGTGGCCTACGTGTGCTACCCTCCCCAGTCACACCTCTGCGATGTCATCTCCACAGCTCTCCCAGCTGCCGTTCCTTGAAAGTCATCAGGCCTTCTCCCAATCCGAGGCCACCTTCATTATGATTTCCATCCTCTCTTTCAGTGATTCCCTTACTCAGTAAATGGCAGCTCAACCAATCCAGGTACACAAATTGCAGCCTCAGAGTCATCCTTGATGACGCCCTTCCCCTCATGCCCAATCCACCATCAAACCCTGGGGGCATTTTTTCCCAACATAAACAATGCTCAAATCTGTCTCTCATCTCCACGGCTAAAGCCCACATTTGCTATGTCTCCCTCCTGAGTTTTTTGGCCACTGCCAACGAATTCTCCCCACTACCACCCAAATCTGACCAAATCACAGCCTGCTCAAAGGCTCTTTAAATGGCTTCGCACTGCTGGTAGAGAGAGACCACAACTCTTAACAGAGCTTACGTATGCTTCCTTGTGTGGTCCCTGATCTCCATACTCTGGGCACAGTGACCTTCGGCCCATCTCTCCCATGGCACCATGCTTCCCCCTGTCCTGGCCTGCTCCTCTGTTTGGAAAACACTGTGCACCCCAACCTGCACCCTGACCCCCCTCCTTTGCCTATAAACGCTCATCCTGCAACCTAATCATAACTTCCTCAGAGAGGCCTCTTGACTCCTCAGTTCGGATGAGATTTTTTTTTGGGGGGGGGGGTTCCATTTTTATGGTTGCACCTGAGGCACATGGAAGTTCCCAAGCTAGGGGTCCAGTTAGAGCTGCAGCTGCCAGCCTACACCACAGCCATGGATCTTAGCTGAATCTGAGAACTGCACCACAGCTTGTGGCAACACCAGATCCTTAACCTCCTGATTGAGGCCAAACCCGCAACCTCACAGAGACAATGTCGGGTCCTTAACCTGCTGAGCCTCAGTGGGAACTCCCAAAGTTTTGTTTAATATGTACTGTCAAAGAATCCTCCTTCTTTCCTACAGGATGCTCACACTAATTTGTAATTGTATATCTAGTAGCGGAATTCTTTGTCAAAGATCTCTCTCCTTCATTAGACTATAAATCTTAGGATAGCAGAAAGCAAAGTGCTTGGCAAACTGTTGGCACTCAATAAATATTTGTTGAATGAATGGATAAATTTACAGATTGATGAAAATAAAATCATGCCTTTGAAAGACAGATCTGGCAAATCAATTAACAGAAGGAAGAGAAAGTCAAGGGAAGTTCCATATAATTAGAAGGCCATTAGAGTAACACAAGCCAGGAAAGAGGAACAAAATCCTAAAGTGAGATGTTGTGAAGGGAATGGAAAGTAACTGTCTTGAGGGACTGTGTTGTGCTGATACCCCAGGTCACCCACGAACAGCAGGCAACACTGTGCTCAGGGCCCACAGCTCACCCCAAATGTGGGCAGAGGATCAATAAGCATCTGGCATATTCAGGAGACTCAACACTGAGGGAAGCTCCATGGCAAGGACAAAAAGCACTTTCTAGGACATCTTTTCTCTTAGAAGGACAAAGCCATTTGAATGACAAAAGAAATTCCAGTACCTTCTTGCCATTCTCTGGACTCTGGGGGTTCACAAATAGCCTGGTTCCTGTGTTTTTAAGAGTCTCTGATGTATTTGATTACATTTTCAATTCAAACGATTCCATTACTACAAGAAGCTGCTTCATTACCAGGAGGGCCTAGAGCCCAGACTATACTAGCTCCTTGTCATATAATTTAGCCTGTTATACCTCAGACAATATTTATACAAGGTCACTTCTTCAAACCATGTCTAGCCTTCCCAAATGACAATATTATTTATGCCAAATGCTTCTCCTAAGAGATGGAAAACTGCCAACTCTGGTTTAATTGGCTATACGGACAGGCTAGAAAAACATCATTTGTAGCACACATAGTTTATGCATTTAGTATATAACTAGGAGTACAGACTGGTCATTGGAATCATGGCTGAAAGCTGGCCCTGGGGGTGGGGAGGGGGAGAAGCCACAAAAGTACTAAGATTTGGATCTTTCCTCTCTGGTATTAGTTTTGGAAGCCCCAGGTTTAGCCAGAATTATGAATGCACAAGAGAGAGCTGCCTCAGACTTCAGTGGCTACCTGAATATCCAAAATAGGGGGAAAACCTGCAAAAGGAAATTTAACTTGGGTATGTGTGCCCAGCAGCCATCCTCCTGTGGTTGCAAATTAATGTGACCATCCAGTGGAACAGGCAGCCCAGGGGCATTTGGTAACAAAGAACAGTCTAACCCATTGATGTTAATTTACCAAATTATTCACATCCCACAATCTGGAATAGAAATCAGCGGCCAAAAAAATGCCTCCTCTACACCTCAGTCAAAACACCTATAAAAATCTAGATACCAGGAGGCAAAGTCTGGAACATAAACTACTTCATCCTGTTGCCAGTGAGTTATTAAAGTACAGAATGATGGAGCTGCCAGGGGTGTCTGGGCAGCCTCTGCTTCCAAGCTTCATTCTTGGTGGTGTCTTTAAAAAGATATATTTGGTCAAAATATATTGGTGACAACTCCTTTCTCTTAAAATCCAGTTAGGGATACAAGTCATATATTCCATTTAACCCTTAGAGATCCCTGGAACTTTAAAATCTCTCTAGTAGAGGTTTAACAAACTTTAGGATGTTGAGCTTTCACATAAAGTGAAAATATCTGTCCAGATTTGCATGATTTACTGATGATAAATATAATAAAACAATAATTTAAACATTGTCTTTTAAATAGATGTTTACTACTCTTACATAAAAATACTTTAATTTCAATTTTAAGAAACAAAAGTATCAGTGGTTTCAAAAATTCAAAATTATTCCTTTTTATTGATCGACTTGTAATAGTTCTTGTTTCTTAAAATGCATTTTTTAGATACTGTAAGTGTTGATTTTAGTTTTCAAGAGCTCTCTCCAGAGGAATTACCTCCCCTTAGTCCAGTGTTTAGTAGTACTTGATGTCACGATTTATTAATAATAATAGAATTAACTCTTTATGATGAGCAAGTCTTGGCCACACAATTCCATGCCCAGAAATAATTTCAGGACAATAATTAGAAATGTGTGCAAAGATGTCTGTGGAAAGACAATTACCACAGATTTTATTATTGGTATAAACATACAACAATAAAGGACTGGTTAAACAAAATGGCCATAGGATGGAATATTACGTAAAGAATCATGTCATAGAAAAACATCTACCCATAGGAGAAAGTTCATAGTACACTAAGTGAAAAAGGAGGTGACAAAACAATATATACCAAATGTATGTCCAGATGGACTAGTATCAAAATATTAACCCATGCAGGACAGTTCTGGAGACTCCCGAAAATGATGTGGGTAGCATTTTAGAAGAAGGCTGAGGAAGTGACACTGATGTGACTTCACTTTATTTCTGCAGGCAGGTGAGACTTGGGGACATTTGGACAATAAGAATTTTTGCCTACACTTTTATTATGGAAGTAATTTGTTTCCCACCTGTCATCATCCAAGTGAAGAAGGAACAGCATGGGCATTTCTCACTGTTCCTAGGCCAGTGGTGGTTTGGACAGGGCCTGCGTAAGACTCCAGCTAGTCCTCTGGCTGAATCGCTTTCCTTACATCAAGAAAAAGAAACCTGACTTTAGTCTCACACAGTGAGATCCCTGTGTCCTCAACAGTAAAGCATTGCCATATGGTTTGTAACATTACAACACTCATGGGTAACCCCTGAAGCTGTCTTCATGTCCACATGATCCTAAAGCACAGAGATTTATTAGGATACTGTAAATAAAACTTGGATAAACAGAAGCATGAAATGGGAGACCCCACAGACTAGGGGAAAAAAGAAGTTAGAAAAATAGACCTGCTTCATCAGCCTCTCTGGCAAACAGATATGGCTATGATTTATTCCAACAGGAGTTTTTCAAGGCATGGTTATAGGCAAGAGAAAGTTGAATAAAGCTTTACTCAAGAATGTCTCTGCATGCATCTGCTGGACTTTTCTATTTGAATATCTTATGGGTTTGATGCTTTTGAAGCAGGGATCATTCCTTTTTTTTTTTCCCTTAATGTCACTATTTGGATGGCACCTGAATAGAGGGAGCAGGTAAAGCAATAGGGGCGACTAAGATCCCTGTGCTCAGGAGCATCCTAAGATGGGATAAGGACCAAGGACAGACTATTGGGACAGGTCTACATCTGAGGGAGAGGAGGAAAGAAGTAAATACAAAGGGATCATCCAAGAAGTAAAAGTATGAATGAGTCTCCTCTGTATGGAACGATATAAACATCACTTGCTTTAAGGTGGAAACTTTTAACCAAAAATATGGTTTGAAGGCAGCAGTTTTGTTTTGCTTGATGCTAATGGATCTTTGCCTGGGCTAAATTAATCCAGATGCATCAGAGAAAGCAAAGCAAAGTTATACTTAAATATTTCCAAGAGCTCAACTATTACTCTTCTAAAAAAAAATTAAAAATAAGTAGAGGTTTTCAGAAAGTAAGTGAATAATTACAGGCATATAATCCTCATTTGAAATGTTCAAACTATCAAGAAAAGTTGGTAAATAGGTCGGCCTTGAAAGGGTCCTACTGGCTTTATAAACCAATGGTTCTCATCCTTAAAGGTTAAGTTTTGACATTTTTGCTTGCACATATTACTAAATGAGGGGGGCTAATGAGGGTTCATTTTTGTTTCCTAGCCTAAGTGTTGCCTGGCTCCTCCTGCTCAGAAATAACCACAAGACTCACTCGCTCATTAGCAATGCTGAGAGCACCCTCCAGGACTGGAAGATAGAAAACTTGCCTCTGCAGGTCCCCAGGCTGGATCAGACTAGAGCAATTGTGCAATGAATGTGGCCCACCTTGGGGACTTTGGCTCTCAAAGGGCAGGGCTGTGCAGATGAAACTGGAGGTTAAAATCAAAATTCTCATTTACATGTGTGAAATTCCTGTGCAGAGACTGCGTTTGAATCAAGCTGGCTGAACAAGATTACAATCCGAGTCTGCTAGGTGAATGTGAATAGCATCAGCTGGATCTCAGCCTCTCCCATCAGCTTTTCCCTTCTTGGGAGCCCAAATCATTGCCAACTGATTTTAAATACAAGTGACCCCAACACCTGCCACTGACCTTTCAGCTAAGAGGAAGACACTGAGTTTTCTTAGAATGAATGGTCATTAGCAGCCACCACCACCATAATGAGGTTCACTGAGTACTGACATTGTGTGAAGTTCTTTACATGAATCATCTCCTCAGATCCTCATAACGGCCCTATGAAATTTGATATTATTGTCATGTTACCATTTTTCAGGGAGGGAAACAAGCTTTGTGAGATTAAAGTCAACTCATCCTGGGTCACACTGGTAGGAAGCAAGAGATTTAAATGAAGACAGTTTAACTTTGGCATCTATGCTTTCCACCCTTTTTGCCTGACCCTGTATTGCTTCCTTATGAGAAGGCTGACTTCAGCTGACAATAGCAGCCATGAACAATGGGATTAAAATCAAAAGGCTGTGTGATATTGAATACACCATAAACTTTGATGAGAACTCAGTTACCTGTGTCATTTTTGTCTAATAGAGCTGTGCGAACCACAGGGAGCCCTCCCACATGTGGATGGTGATTTGAGTTCTTTAAAAATCTGGACCTCATAGCAGAGGATCTGCTCCATGCCTCTGTCTCCCAGGAGCAGTAACTCTGTAATTCCAGAGTTTTTCTCTCCGAGGCAGCTCTGGGACTCAGAGCTTCCTCGGTACACGGTTGGGGAAAAAGAAAGCAACCCATAAACAAAGTCCCAAATTCAAGCTGTCGGGAGCAGGTGCTAGCATGGAATCCGCAGTGCTAGGGATCATGAGGAAAACAGAGATTTTTCTGAGTCATCAGGACACCCCTTGGTCTTGAGGACACAAGTCCCTGACAACACTTCCAAGGAGGAATGCAGCCCAATAGCTAACAAACTTTCGGCTTTCAGCCCCTCCAGGATATCTTCCACATATGGAGCAGTCCTGTGCTCATCACCTGGACAACAGTTTGGGAACCACTGGCCAGCGTGGTTTATAACATCTGGATAACTGTTTCCAGACGCAGCCTTCCCCTGAAACACTTGATTAAATGGTTCACACTCAGCATCTTAAAATAACTGACATATGCGGAGAGTTTCTATCGTCTGGACCCAGAGCGGAAGCAGCAGAGCCACTCCAGAGATGACAGCAAGGATGGTTCATAGAATCTCAATAGCCTAAGAAAACTGTGGGGCTCTTTCTAGAGCAAAGGCTTTGGAATCAGATCTGCAAAAAAAAAAAAAAAACCAACTCCACCAATTGCCAGCAGAGATTTCGGCAAGGACTAAACCTCTCAGAGCCTCAGATTTCGCCTCTGTAAAATGGGAATGTGACAGTCCTCAGAGGAGGGCTGTATATGCAGCAGACACTCAATAAATGGCTGTTTTTCTATTTTTAATTATTAGTTGAGTCTATAAACACAAGTCTCTGTTATATGTATCACAAAATTGTTAGCAAAACACATAGGACTAGAAGTTCCTTTTTCACTCTTTATACAGAATATTAACACTTTAAAAGCATAAATAGTAGCCAATGTTTATGATGTGCCCTTTTGAGGAGGAACTCCAACAAATTCCCATTAAATAAAACAAACCAAAAAAAATCCCTGAAACTTATAAACAGATTCAGAGCAATCTTAACCCCAGATTAAAACTCTGTGGCCCCTCACATCTGCTGGAGCTAGACATCTTGATGTCACAGAGAAAAGGAAGCCCAGCTAGACTTAAGATCAAGAGTCACCAAATCTATGAATATGTCAAACAAAATGATCCTCCTTTAACAGGTCCTGGGAGGGTGAGTGATGTTTTAAGTGTTAGGTTGAAGATTTAGCCCAAATGAATAAGCTAATTGTATTCACTGTACAGCATTTCTTCATTCTTATTTTGAAAACCATTATCAATATAATAATGGCTATAATTCATAGAACATCTGCAATATTCCAGGGCAGTGATAGGCACTTTTCTTACACTATTTCCATGTAATCTTCTTTACAACCTGCCTATAAAGCAGGCATAATTATCATCCCTATTTGGCGGGGGGCAGGGTGAGGAAATTGTAGCTCAAAGAAATTAAATAGCTTACCACAAACCATAAAGCCAACCAGCAGCAGACCAGTAATTTGAACCCATCAGTCTAACTCCAAAGGCATGTGCCAACAGCTCTGAAACAACTTCACCTTGCCATGAGGGAAGCGAAAAACGAGTGAGAATCATTTTGCTGACTTATCACATGAGATGGCTGTGATGGTTAACCTGCGGCATCCGTAGATACTCTGTCCACAACTGGGCTCTGCCCACTCTTCCTATGGCTGCTATAACCCCTCTTTTTTCTGGTCCCAAATGCCAGACAGGTGTTCAGTACAATAGCTCCCTTCTCTCCCCATCTGCTTCTCCTTGCACAGTGAGGCCCCGATCCGTCACGGGCGGCTGCTCCTCACATGTGCTCACAGCCCCGCTGATGAGAAATGGCAGAAGCAGGTATTAAAGGTAGAGGTTCTGGCTTATTGCTCTGCATGTATTAAAAACCATTCCCAGACTCCACATAAAGAGTTTTACACACGCGCAGCACATATGATACAAGGGAGGCAGAGAGCAGACGTGGGGATAACCACAGTGAGACAAGTAACCACAACAGAAGTCTGGCGAGATGGGCCCAGAAAAGCTACTTTCACAGACTGGGTGATGGATCGTCTCCTCAGCAGACAGACAGACAGCTAGAGGTACTTATTTTTATAAAAAGTTGACAGAAATAACTCCAGACATCCAGGCCTGCTCCCTTCTCATTCTTTGGTCCAGAGCTGACTCAGCCCCCTCTGTTTCCCTTTGCAGGATGGTGAGTTATTCCATGCTCGTGCTAATTATCCACGTCCTGCTCCTTTCTTTTCTCACAGGTCGTTTAAATGTCTTCTCGTCTGGGTTGGAACTTGGGTGGATACTAAATTCCCTTCTACAGTGACGAATTTCTCATACCTAGGGTATTGTTTGTGGCGGAAATTCTTTCAATTGAAAGGCCCTTGAGATGGTTATCCAAAGAATTTGTCTTAGGAGGCTCTTGAAGACGGTACTTACCGTTTATTGAGTACATGGTAAGTGCCAGATAACTTCCATAAAGCTGTATCTTTAACTCTCATAATAATCACATAAGCTTGGGAGTAGCCCCATCGTGCAGATCAAGAGCACACAGGATGTACACAATAAACGGAAAAGAAGATAAAGCCACAGAGCATACTAATTTCCTCAGTGTCTCTTTAGCATCCAAGAGGCAGAGCAATATGGTGAAAGGAGCTGATCCTGGGCCAGGAGATGTGAATTCTTGTCTTGACATCAAAACCAACCGGTTCTGTGATTTGGATCAGACCCTTGTGCACCTCTGTTTACCTAATCTTAAAAAAAAAATAGATGACTGGACTAGGTGATTTGTAATATATACGGCCCCTTCTTCCTCTAATTTTCTGTGACTCTTGCCTATTTTCAGACTGTCCTTAATATTCCTAATGTCGGACTCTCCGAGAATAAAGTCCTAGAACACAGCCAGTTAGTCCATCAACAATGACCTGACGTTCTTCATCACCTACCGCTGGAGAGGAGCCCATCTGAGCCACGCTGAATTACAAATTAAAGGAACCATAACACTTGACCCTTTCCAGGGTAATTCAGCTTTTAAAGACAAACTGAAGCAGAACTTCAAGCCCTATGGCATCGTTACAAAGGCAGTTGTTTCACTACCTTGGATCTGAGAGTTTTTCCTACCAAAAAAAAAAAAATCGTTACAAAAAATAGGTACTTGGTATAGTAGTTACTTATCTATTGCTGCCTAACAAACCACTCCAAAAACTTAGTGGGTGACAGATATTTACTACATCTTTCATGATTTTGAGGCTCTAAGGACTCAGCTGGGTGGTTCTCTTATGTAATTTCAGTGGGATAGAGACAGAGGCTGAAGTCTTCTAAAGGTTTCTCCATTCACATGCCTGGAATTTGGGCTGAAATAACTGTGGGCCTCTGGGTCCTATCTCTGTCCATGTGGCTTTTCCATGTGGCTACCTTGGGATAGTCAGATTTCTCATAGCATGGCTAGATTCCCCTAGGAGTGAGCATTTCAAGAGAGCCAGGCAGAAACTATCAGTCTTCATATGACCTGGCCTCACTTACTCTATAATCTAGTGGTCACAGCAGTCATGGACCCGCCCAGATTCTCAATGGGAGAATGGTTTGTGAAAACAGGAAGGAATGGATGGAGGTCATCTTGGGGATGAGTTACTCCGCTTCGCCTATTTCGGAGCAAAATGAACTACAGGTAAAGGTCCATTACATTCTCAATATTTCTCCCTCCTTCCCTTCTCTCTCTCTGTCTCTCTCACACATACACTCTTTTAAACAAACAGTTCCAAATGATGCTCGTTGTACTACCACGCTTGAAAACTGAAGACGATTACATAAAGTGGGACTTGTAGGCGGAATCCCATAAAGGAAAGTAGGTTGCAGAAAGCATGCTTCCATTTCCTTCGGAGATAATGTTAAGCTCTGTCATTGATGGAAAAGGGCAAGCAACTTAACTAGGGAGCATATCTTCAGAAGAAATGGTAAAGGCAAGTTAGGGATCCAGTCAAGGCTGCCAGGATGGATGCTGATGTCTCGGTTATCCTAAGACAAATCCAGATGTTCTCTGGAGATCATCCTTAAAGGAAGGTGAATCAGCAGGATGAAGTTACCAGACTCTACCCCAGACATCCACACAGATAAATAGGCCTGATGTGTGGCAGTTTTGACGGGCAGGCTTAAGAACACTAAGAAACAAACTGAGGATCTGGACAATATCACTATCAGGAAAGTATATCATAAACCTTAGAATGTGACATTGGCCCAAGAAAAACAGCAACCTAGAGGCTAGCTAAAAAATTAGAAACGCTGGAGTACAAACGCAGGTCAGATATGCAAGCAGTGGCGAGCAAAGTCTGGACAGTATGTTGAAACCCAATGAGAATGGCATAGGCACTGGAATTACAGACCCCTGAAGGGCTGAGATGATCTGTAAAAGAAAATATCTTCAGTTCCTAGGGAGGAAGAGAGACTTGGGGAGCCACCAAGGAGGCGGCACAGTGATCCTTTGGGTTATGGCTGCCAGAGCAAATCTAGAATTACTGTGGCTTGGAAGGTGAATCTAAAGGCCCCCGAAAGAAGCATTTCTTTTTCTTCATGACTCAGAGAAAGTCAGGAATGAATTCCCTGGACATGAAATTTAAGGAGGTTTCTGGCCTGTATCTGGAATATTTAGGACTTGTCAGCCTTGCAATCTGATGGGCACTGCAAAAAACTCTCTGAGCCTATGGGGCAGGAAGATGGAACAGAAAGTTATTTTTCTCTCTGACCCTGCCTCCAGGTGGAAATATGAGGCTTGTTCTTTACATTTGTAGAAGTTTTAACACCAGAGGGCCCCAACGGGTGGATCATAATCCCCCAGGAAACAGAGGGCACTAAGGGGACCCTCAAGTTATAGCTCTTCAGGTTATAGCGCTCAGTTACACTGGCCCCTCTGGCTCTTAAAAAGCACCCTCTGGAGATTCTGCAAGCATAACAATCTGTAAATCCTTTCAACTCATAATCTCACTTCTGAGAATCAGATACAACTAAACTACCCACAAGCAGGAGAAATACACGTGCATGAAGATGTTCACAGTAGCATTATTTATAAGTAGTTTGGGAAACTCAGTGTTTCTCAGACTCTGATATGTATCCCTTTAAGGGAGGATTCAGGAGGTCTGGGTGGGGCTTTCAACTCTGCAATTATAGAAAGCTCTCAGGTGATAATCTGTGCTACTGGCCTGCAGGTCACACTCTGAGTAGTAAGGGTCTTACTGAATATGCATCTTAAAAAAAAAAAAGTCTTAATGACTTAAAAACACTTAAATGACTAAATAAACGGGAGGTACATCTCCCCTGAACACTGAAATGGATGTTAAAATGATTTGAAAACTAGCAACATGAAAAACCATTTATGATATAACATTAAGAGAAAAACACAGGATACAAAATCACATCAGGACTGCAACTGTAAAAAATGTATATATATACGGAAGACATTGGTTACAAATCCAAAATTATCAACTGAGTGGTTGTTTTAGGATGATAAGATTATGTTTTTCCCCCCTAGTTTTCAAACTTTCCATTATGTTGCTACATTACTTTCACAGTCTAAAAATGCTAATAAACAGTGGAATATTAGGTAATCACACACCCTGTTTGGCTGAAATAGTCTCAAGTGCCTGTTGTCCCTACACAATTATTAATAGTGGTCCCTTCACTCCCCAAAATGCCTTATGGAGTTGATAAATTCTATGGTCATATTAGATATAGGACATGTCTGGAGGCTATTTATGTGCTTTCTCAGTTACTCCAAAGCATTTGGAAAACTGAACTGAAATTGCCTGGAGAGAGGGGGCAGGAGAGAAGGAGAGGTCTTTACTGTGTACATTTTTAAAAACTGACTTATTTTTTAGAGCAGTTTAGGTCCACAGCAAAATTGAGAAGAAGGTACAAAGATTTCCCGAGTGACTCCCGTCCCCTCTCCCTTATTTTTTTTTTTTATTTTTTTTGTCTTTTTGCTATTTCTTGGGCCGCTCCCGTGGCATATGGAGGTTCCCAGGCTAGGGGTCGAATTGGAGCTGTAGCCACTGGCCTACGCCAGAGCCACAGCAACGCGGGATCCGAGCCATGTCTGCAACCTACACCACAGCCCACAGCAACGCCGGATCATTAACCCACTGAGCAGGGGCAGGGACCAAACTCGCAACCTTATGGTTCCTAGTCGGATTCATTAACCACTGCGCCACGACGGGAACTCCCCCTCTCCCTTATGATCAGCTCCCCCCATCAGAGTGGTATGTTTGTGACAACTGAACCTACACTGACACATGGTAATCACCGAAAGACCGCAGTTTACATCAGGGTTCTCTCTTGGTGGAGCACATCCTATGGGTTTGGACAAACGTATCATAAATGACATGTATCCACCATTATAGTTTCATGCAGTCTTTAGTTTCACTGCCCTAAAAATCCCCTTGCACATCTGTTATAGGCATATTTAGACTGTGACAAAAGGCCTCAATAGCACATACATAGAAAACACCCAACAGAATCATGAAACCTATTGATTCTGAAACAGGGGACAGAGGAAGTCAGGGAAACCTTTGCTGTACTATTTAACTCTTGCTTTTGAGTTGGCCAGTTCTGAACTTTCCTCCTTACTACATCGCAGGAGACTTCTCATAAGATGATGTCCTAAACATCTGAGGGTAATGATGTTTTGCTGCTGCTGTTGATTCTCTAAGACAGTAGAGTTAAGGAATATTCAAAAATGCTGATGATGGGAGTCCTTTTTGCTGCTTTTGCTAACATGAAATTTTTAGAGCCAGGTTTTTTCATTGCTGCCTAAAACCATACAATTTATTAGGTCTTTTACTTTATCCTTTATGATAAACTTGAGTCAAACTGGAGTTCCCTTTGTGGCTCAGCAGTAATGAACCCAACTAGTACCCATGAGGATGCAGGTTCATTCCCTGGCCTTGCTCAGTGGATTAAGAATCTGGCGTTGCCGTGAGCTGTGGTGTAGGTCACAGACACAGCTTGGATTCCAGGTTGCTATGGCTGTGGTATAGGCTGGCAGCTGTAGTTCTGATTCGATCCCCAGGCCTAGGAACTGCCACATGCCGCAGGTATGGCCCTAAAAAGCAGAAAAACAACAACAACAGCAAAAAATGCCTGAATCAAACTTATAAGTTTTTTTTTTAAGTATTAAGAATTTACAAACGAAAATTGAATTAACTAAACAAAAACCAAATTTGGCTATAGCAAATTCTGAGGCACATTTCAGTTTCTTTGACTTGGCATTTTATTATACAGAATGTCATCTTTTAAAAATGTGAGCCATCAATTGCAGCTCAGAAAATATTTTACAAATATAGCTTCTGTTGTAATTGTCTTCTACAAATTAAATTTAACTTGCAATGTTATTTCTTTTGTCTTCTATGAAATTCATATGAGGGGAGTTCCCAGAGTGGCTCAGTGGTTAGCAAACCCAGCTAGCATCCATGAGGACACGGGTTTGATCCCTGGCCTCACTCAGTGGGTTAAGGACCTGGAGTTGCTGTGAGCTGTGGTGTAGGTCGAAGATGAGGCTCAGATCCCGCATTGCTGTGGCTCTGGCATAGGCCAGTGGCTACAGCTCTGACTTGACCCCTAGCGTGGGAACCTCCACATGCCGCTGGTGAGCCCTAAAAGACAAAAAGATTTAATAAAATCATATGAAATTCATCCATTTTTTGTTCTTACAGAAATTAATATATATCTTACACCTACCCCCTGGTGTGAAACACTGAAGTCCTAGACCTAACGTGTTTGCTATGCTGAGTCCTTGACTGCTGGTGATTAGGTAGGTGGGAGCCTAGAGAATGATGGTCTTTGTTCTTTTGTGCCCTCTGGTGCATATTCTGTTTCACCTGTGTAGAGCTAAACTTACACCCCAAGGACAAATGACACTAGGTGGATGATAATAGGTGATTCTAATTTGAGAATAGCTATTCAGGGTGGGTGTAAATTCTGATTGGTGGTGCTTTCAGAAACAAAAATATAGGAGCCCATGGGGTGGACACTGGACTTCACCTTTTAGGTCATTTTAAATAATAGTGAAAGAAAGACAGGAGAGAGAGAGGCAATAGTTTGCCATTCCAGGGAAATAAAGAAAGAGACAAAGACAACAGAGATGAAAAGCAATGGCTTCTTAAAGTATACATAAAAAAAGAAACAAAATAAGAGTGAAATGGAGTGTGAACAAACTCAAGAACAAAAGCATAAGGGACAAAGTGTTACTAAAGAAAGGAAATCCTAGCTTGTGAGACTTAACTTGAAACAAGAAGATAAAAATCCTTTATACAATCAGCAAACAAAAGCAAGGAAATATAAATTCTCAAATCCCATGGAGAGCCTGGAAGGGAAGTTAGCGAGACAATGCAGAGCGTGAAGTTGAGAGGATAAATCATTTCTTTACCTCACTCTACACAAAAAGAAGATAACAGACCAGGGTGAGACATATTTTCCAGCAGAAGGGTAGGGAATTGTTGAAATATTTTTCCCTCACCACCAAAAGCTAACAGAACACCCAATTCAAATGAACAGGATTCTCTCAGAAAGACAAAATCCACATGTATAGTGGACATGGCTTAAATACTTAAGGGTGGAAGGAAAAGAGGCTGTCTTCCCTGGCCCTATGTGAATCGTATCTCAACTCATGGATGGAGGAAGGTCAATGAGGACATTAAGAATTTGTTGGGGAGTTCCCGTCGTGGCGCAGTGGTTAACGAATCCGACTAGGAACCATGAGGTTGTGGGTTCGGTCCCTGCCCTTGCTCAGAGGGTTAACGATCCGGTGTTGCCATGAGCTGTGGTGTAGGTTGCAGACGCGGCTTGGATCCCGCGTTGCTGTGGCTCTGGCGTAGGCCGGTGGCTACAGCTCCAATTCGACCCCTAGCCTGGGAACCTCCATATGCCGCGGGTGCGGCCCAAAGAAATAGCAAAAAGGTAAAAAAAAAAAAAAAAAAAAGAATTTGTTGGAGCAGGAGTTCCCATCGTGGCGCAGTGGTTAACGAATCTGACTAGGAACAATGAGGTTTCGGGTTCGATCCCTGGCCTTGCTCAGTGGGTTAGGGATCCGGCATTGCCGTGAGCTATGGTATAGGTCACAGATGCAGCTCGGATCCCGCGTTGCTGCCGGCAGCTACAGCTCCGATTAGACCCCTAGCCTGCGAACCTCCATATGCCGCAGGAGCGGCTCTAGAAAAAAGGCAATAAGACAAAAAAAAAAAAAAAGAATTTGTTGGAGCAGTCTCTCTTGAGGGAAGACACTAGGGTTTTCAAATGGAGGCGCAAGCTAAGTAATTGGAAAGTTGATCACTGAAACAGAGACCATGAGTTTCTCACCCATAACCACAATTTTAAGAGGGAAATTAAGATTGTTTAACATAAAGAATCAGATTTACTTAAAAACATTTACTTAAATGTCTCAGCATTTACCTAAAAACAATACACACACACACACACACACACACACACACGCGCGCGCGCGCAAAAACACACGTACATACAAAAGACTGTGGAGTCCAAGAAGTACAAGTCTACCAAGGTCTTACAAACTTAATAAAAAAGAAATATCTGGCATGTTACTGAAGCCAAACATACTTTCTCTTGGCCAAAAAGCATTTAAAGTTCATTTTTCATAATAAAACACAAGTTGAGCACATATATGGATTTTTTTTAACGGCTGGAAAAGTAGGTAACCAAAACGTATAATGTCAATGAACCACATCCGTTAATTTATCCTGGATATGGATAATCAGTGATATGGAACACAGGGAAAGCAATTGTGTGAGTGACTGAGTAACTGGACAGGAGCATGCTTGTAGCTGGATCGTAGAACTGCTAGTAATTCTTGTTGCTAACAAATTGTCCTCATTGCCCATTTGCAAAATAGACTCTGTGATAATACTACTTTCCTCTATACTGGCTTTTTTTAATTATTAAAACTTCTGTTTAAATCTATTTTTATTTATTTGTTTTTTTTAGGGATGCATCTGGTGGCATATGGAAATTCCCAGGCTAGGGATCAAATCAGAGCTACAACTGGCAGCCTATGCCACAGCCACAGCAACAGGGGATCTGAGCCACGTCTGCAATCTACATCACAGCTCACGGCAACAGTGGATTGCTGACCCACTGAGCAAGGCCAGGGATCAAACCTGCATCCTCATGGACACTAGTCAGATTTGTTTCCACTGCACCATGACGGCAACTCCCTGTTAAAATCGATTTTTAAATGTTCTGAAAAAGATCTAAGATTTTCTGAGAACCAGTTTTGAAAACAACGAGGGGCTTGGCAATTCAATGCAAAATTATTTTGCATGTAAACTTGAGCTTCAATGATACAGAGAGAAGAGGAAGGTTTGTTTGTTTGTTTTTTAAATGAGTGACTTTTCTTAAGAAATCTTTTCTAGTTAGAAAGAGACCATCATGGAGTTTCCATAAACTGGGGCTAATCTTGCTGACATCTGGATCTTCCTCTTTCCTCCCTCCCCCTTTGGTTTCTGATCGATTTAGAAATTTTCACCTTGTAAAAGGAAAGATTCAAGAGTTATAAGTATCAGCAAGTACAACATACACTTTCCCTAGGAGAATGCAGATTTCCCTCTCACAGTTAGGGAGCAGTCTAGATCCTTTTGGAATGGAGAAAGAAGGCCATATCTGGGAGACCAATAGAAACCTAAAGCCTTTGATGAAGAAAGTTTAGAGGTAATTACTGACAGAGACTTCCCTGCTCTTTGAAGCACTAGGTGGAAATAGCTTTGCCATTAACTCAAAATAAGTTTAAAAAATAAGGTTGTTAAATCAGGGGTTGAAAAAGTTTAGGGGACTATTTAATTTGCACATAGGTGGCTGCATTTCTTTAAGAATCTATTTAGATTGTGTAAACATACATCTTATGAAAATGTCCTTCTATATTATTTTTTCTTTCTTTCTTTCTTTCTTTGGAGAGTACTATTACTGCCAGCAAAATGGCCCTTAATTTTTCCATAAATGACCAACAAAGTTAACTATATATATTCATAATTATTTTATGAAGGTTTTTTTGCCCATCATATGTGTCTCTGGCTAGTGAGCTGTAAATTTCCTTAAACGGCATGTTTGCCTGGTATTTAGTTCTAAACTCCAACATATTAGCTTATCTCATTAATTCTAAAACTTTTTGAAACAAGAAAAAACTGTTGTCATTTCAAAAGAATAAAAGGCAAGAAAAGAGACATTTTAAAGCATGGTTTCTTTGTTTGTGCTAGACTACAATTATTTTGTTACATAAAGCTTCCCTTAAACCAGGAAATCCTGTTAGAACTCAAACTTGTTACGTTATCTGAGCTGAATGTACTTTTAGTTTGTCATGAACTTCTTTATTCAAAAGCTATTTGGAATAAAAAACCCAGTCTAGAAAATAGCCCTTATGGTTTGTCCATATTTTTAAAAGGAACTTAATTTGCTGGTACTGATTTCTTCTTAAATAAACCACACTGACTTTTCAAATGCTGTTTTTATTTTAGAAGAACCCAAGGGTCATTTGTCTGTAACAAGGAATAGGCTGCCTCCAGCGGCTGTGCCTTCTTTTATTCTCACACAAACGTTTCAGTCAACCAGGGCCGGGTCTCTCCTCTGGCCCCTAACCAGCCTTATGTACATATCACACTTAATTTTGGCCAATTTCCCCTCTTCATCTTTGCTTGTTCTTCCTTTGTTCTCATTTTTCTAAATGAAAAGCTGTAATGTATAATTTGACAAACACCTATAAATAAAATTAACTTTTACCTTTAAAACTGCTTCCCAAAACATATCTATAGTAAAATTAGATCCTATTTATTGGGAATTTATAATAATTTAACCTGAGACTAGAGTTTATCTTTTTACTCTTTCGAAATGATTTTACTGGGGATCAATACCATAAAAGATAATGGCATTAAGTTTAAATTACTTAGGACAATAAAGTGTTTGGAGTTAATGCTTAAAGCCAAATGAATATTGTTGTCTATTCAATAGAAAGTATCCAGCAAGAAGTCGTGGGAAACTTGTCTTAGTAGCTATTATGAGTCACTCTTTGTGAAAGCAAGAGACCTACATAACTTTTGAACATTACCTTAAATCAGGTTTTTTTTTTTTTTTTGCCTTTTCTAGGGCCACTTCCCACAGCATGTGGAGGTTCCCAGGCTAGGGGTTTAATCAGAGCTGTAGCCGCCAGCCTGTGCCAGATCACAGCAACACGGACCTGAGCCGCGTCTGCAACCCACACCACAGCTCACGGCAACGCCAGAACCCCAACCCACTGAGTAAGGCCAAGGATCAAACCCGCAACCTCATGGTTCCTAGTCAGATTTGGTAACCACTGCACCACGACGAGAACTCCCAGAATATTTTTTTAATTTTTTTAGGGCCGAACCCACAGCACATGGAGTTTCCCAGGCTAGGGGTCTAATCAGAGCTACAGCTGCTGGCCTATGCTACAGCCACAGCAACACCAGATCCGAGCCCCATCTGTAGCTTGCACAGCTCATGGCAATGCGAGATCCTTAACCCACTGAGAGAGGCCAGAGATCTAACCCACAACCTCATGGTTCCTAGTCGGATTTGTTTCCACTGCGCCATGATGGGAACTCCTTTAAATCAGATTTTAATAATTCAGTTTAGGATGTCTTCCCCTTAGTTTTGTTCCAGATTAGTGAGGTTTTACTGTAATTAGCTGTTCTATAGGCGACATGGAATCTAAAGCCACTATATTGTATAGTACTACTGCATATTAATAGATATTATTTTTCAGGTGACCTTAACTTGAAAATAAAACTCAGAACCAAGAAATGAACGGAAACCTCAAGTGAATCAAAAACAACTGTTTAAAGGCTCCAAATCACATGTTACTTCAAAATGAAAACTTTTACATGTTCATTTCATGTCCTACTCTCTTCTACTTTGCACATATATCTAACAAGCCTGCATATCAGTTTTATTTATCCTTGAGAAATAAGTGAATTAGAAACAAGACAATGTTTGAAGCAGATTCATTGACAGCAACAAAAAGAATTAACTGCAAATCTTGGGAGTTCCCTTTGTGGCTCAGTGGTTAATGAACCCAAGTAGGATCCAGGAGGATGTAGATTCAACACCTGGCCTTGCTCAGTGGATTAAGAATCTGGCGTTGCCATGAGCTGTGGTGTGGGTTGCAGGCATGGCTTGGATCCCACGTTACTGTGGCTGTGGCTTAGGCCAACAGCTGTAGCTCCGATCTGACCCCTAGCCTGGGAATCTCCATGTGTCAGGGGTGTGGCCCTAAAAAAAAAACAAAGAACAAACAAAAAAAAAACAAGTCTTTAGAATGAGGAAGGAATAGGAAATAAACATAAAAGCAGAAATATTGTCTCAAAATATCAAGTCTAAGACCATTTAATATGGGGGCAAACAGTTCATTAAAGTAACACTTGACAATATGAATGAATGTCAGCATAGTGCTTGGACTGACACTCCTTAACAATGGCCCTTGGAATTCCCATCATGGCTAAGTGGTTAACAAATCCGACTAAGAACCATGAGGGTGCGCGTTTGATCCCTGGCCTTGCTCAGCAGGTTAAGGATCAGGCGTTGCCGTGAGCTGTGATGTAGGTTGCAGACGTGGCTCGGATCCCGTGTGGCTGTGGCTGTGGCCGGCGGCTACAGCTCCAATTAGACCCCTAGCCTGCGAACCTCCATATGCCGCAGGTGCAGCCCTAGAAAAGGCAAAAAGACAAAAAAAAAAAAAAAAGCAATGGCCCTGAAGCATTAAGAAAAGACATATCTTATTTAAGAAGACAAAACAAGTGTACTATACATCAGAATTATTCTATCCAAAAATTGTTAAAATAATTTTCTTAATTTAAAGGAAGGAATTATTTAAAGGAAGAAACATCATGTTTCTTGAAGATGCCAAAAAAATGAGGCATCTCTGTAACTACTAGAATTGGAATACTCTAGAAAACAGTGAGAAATTCCCTCTGAGCTACAGAGTAGCACCTGCTGCTTCTAACTTTCCATTGGCAGGAAAGAAGGCAGCATAGATACTACAGTATGTGGCCAGTTAGACCATGAGATCTCTTTATCACAGTACAATGAAAAACACAAACTTTTAAGTTAAATCTGTTTGACCCCTGGTTTTGTCATGCAGCAGTTTGATAGCTTTGGACAAGCTACTTATTCAAGCCTCAACTTTCTATCTATAAATAGGGATAAGAGTATCTACCCCAGAGAGCTGCTTTAAGTGTACAGTGCCGGACTCCTACCATGAGATTAATTATGTACATTTCTTGCCTATCCTCGGGCTCTAAGTGACCAGATTCTGGGAAGTTAACCAAAGGGTAGATGTGGAGGTAGGATGGAGGATTTTGCCGACTGGTGTTAGAGTTATTCCAATACAGGTGAAAGATTAGTGATAGGCCTCCCTACCATCAAAGTGGCATTCCAGGAGGTTTTTCCTCAAGTGTGTAATTAGAGCTTCTTTTCCTCTCCAAGAAGAGTTTTGAATGAGTAAAAATGTTAAAGGGTAGGAAAGCTAAGAGATATCTGGCAGAGCAATTATTATATGCCCAAAAGATTTTGGGAATGGCCATGAACCCTTTGATAGCAAGGCATGAGCCTAATAAATTAGATGCATTCATTCATTCATGAACTATTCAATCAAAATTTATTATGCACCTGTCATATTCCCAGTGCTGCATCAAGCAATGGGTATTCAAAGACAAAGTTCTTTCCTTCAGGCACATTACAGTATCATGGAGTCATATAAACAAGTGCCCTTAAGTCTTGGCATGCAAACTGTGGCCTGTGGACCAGCAACATCAGCATCACCTGGGAGCTTGTTAGAAATTCAGCATCTCTGGTACCATTCTAGGCCTAATGAATCCAAATCTGCATTTTAACAAGGTTACAGGTGATTCATACACACACTGTAACTTAAAAAGTACCACCTCACTGTGTTAGGCTGCTGGGATTGTGGGATATACCTGGAACAATTGGAACACATGAAAGCCCAGTCATTTTGACTTTATATGGATCCAAAAAGGTATACACTAAAAATAAGCAATACCAGTTTGCTAAGGAAGACTGCCATAACAAAATTATATAAATTGGGTGGCTTAAACAACAAAAATCTATTTTCTCTCTTTGTGTTTTCTTCCATTTCTTTCATCAGCATCTTATAGTTTTGGGAGTACAGGTCTTTTGCCTCCTTGGGTAGGTTTATTCCTAGGTATTTTATTCTTTTTGATGCAGTGGTAAATGGGACTGTTTTCTTAATTACCCTTTCTGATCTTTCATTGTCAGTGTATAGAAGTGCAACACATTTCTGTGTACTATTTTTTTTTTCATTTTTTCTGTTTAGGGCTGCACCTGCAGCATATGAAAGTTCCTGGGCTAGGGGTGAATCAGAGCTGCAGCTGCCAGCCTACACCATGGCCACGCCTGATCCCAGCCACATCTGGGAACTACACCACAGCTTGTGGCAACACTGGATCATTAACCCACTGAGTGAGGACAGGGATCAAACACACATCCTCATGGAGCCTATGTCAGATTCTTAACCTGCTGGGGCACAACAGGAACTCCAGTCTGTGTACTAATTTTGTATCCTGTAACTTTACCAAATTCAGTGATGAGCTCCATTAGTTTTCTGGTAGTATCTTTAGGATTTTCTATATACAGTATCATGTCATATGCAAACAGTAATAGTTTTACTTCTTTTCCAATTTGGACTTTTCTTTCTCTTCTCTGATTGCTATAGCTAGGACTTCCAAAACTATGTTGAATAAAAGTGGTGAAAGTGGACAGATGTAAAGATATACTGTGTTCTTGGATGGGAAGAATCAATATTGTCAAAATGTTTATACTACCCAAGGCAATCTACAGATTCCATACAATCTCTATCAAACTACTAATAGCATTTTTGCCCAGAACTAGAACAAAAAAAATTTTTAATTTGTATGGAAACACAAAAGACCCCAAGTATCAAAATGGAGCTGGAAAAATCAGGCTCCCTGACTTTGGGCTATATTACAAAGCTACTATCATCAAAACAGCATTATACCACACAAAAAAACAGAAATACAGATCTGCACAAAAACAGAAATACAGATCTATCAAACAGGATAGAAAGTCCAGAAATAAACCCACACACCCAAGGACAGCTAACCTATGACAAAGGAGGCAAATATACAATGGAGAAAAGACAGTCTCTTCAAAAAGTAGTGCTAGGAAAACTGGGCAACTACATGTAAAAGGATAAAATTAGAATATTCTTTAACACCATATATAAAAATAAACTCAAAGTGCATTAAAGACCTAAATGTAAGATCACTTTAAAACAACTAGAGAAAAACAAAGGTGGAACACTCTTTGACATAAATTGTAGCACTATATTAGCATCCATCTTCTAGAGTAATAGAAATAAAAGCAAACATAAACAAATGGGGCCCAATTAGACTTAAAAGCTTTTGCACAGCAAAGGAAACCATAAATGAAATTAAAAGACAACCTACAGAGTGGGAGAAAATATTTGCAAATGATGCAACCAACAAGAGATTAATTTCCAAAATACACAAACGACTTCGTGCAGCTCAATATCCAAAAAACATAAAACCCAATCAAAAAATGGGCAGGAGATCTAAGTAGACATTTCTCCAAAGAAGACATGCAGATGGCAAAAAAATACATGAAAAGATGCTTTATAAACATCGCTAATTATCAGAGAAATGCAAATCAAAACTACGAGTTACCCACTTTATACCAGTCAGAACAGTCATCAATAAAATGTCATTAAATGCTGTAGAGGGTATGGAAAAAAAGAACCCTCCTTCACTGTTGGTGGGAATGTAAATTGGTACAACCACTGTGGAGAACAGTATGGTGGCACCTAAAAAAAGTAAAAATAGACCTACCACATGATCTAGCAATATCACTCCTAGGTATAGATCTGGAAAGACAAAAACTCTAATTTGAAAAGATACATGCACCCCAATATTCAAAGCACTATTTACAATACCCAAGACATGGGAGCGACCTAAATGTCCATCAACAGATGAATGAAGAAAGAAGATATGGTATATTACTCAGCCATAAAGGAATGAAATGGAATATTACTCAGCCATAAAAGAATGAAATGTCATTTGCAGCAACATGCATGGACCTAGGGATTGTCACACTAAGTGAAGTAAGTCAGAGAAAGACAAACATCATATGATATCACTTATATGTGAAATCTTAAAAAAAAAAGAGATGCAAATGAACTTATGTCCAAAACGGAAAAAGATTCATAGACATAGAAAACAAACTTATGATTACCAAAGGGAAAACACTGGTGGGAGGAAATGCAAATTAGGAGTTTGGGATATATATAAAATAGATAACCAACAAAGACCTACTATGCAGGATAGAAAACTATACTCAATATTTTATAATAACATAATGGAAAAGAATTTGAAAAAGAATATATCTGTATAACTAAACCACTGTGTTTTACTCCTGAAACATGATATATATTTTAAATCAACTACACTTCAATTAAAAAAAAAGAAAGGATTTACTTTCTCACAGTTCTGGAGGCTAGAAATCCAAGATCAAAGTGTCAGAAGCCTTGGTTGCTTCTGAGGGCTGTGAAGGAGAATCAGTTCCATGCCTCTCTCCTTGCCTCTGGCAGCCTCAGTCATTCCTAGGCTTGTATATGATGTTCTCCCTGGGTCTTCATGTTGTCTTTCCTCTCTACAAGTCTATATACCTCCAAATGTACCCTTTTTATAAGGACACCAGTTGTTTTGGGTTAAGGCTCACTCTAGTGACCCCATCTTAACTTGATCATCTACAAAAACTGTATTTCCAAGTAAGGTCACATTCACAGGGACTCGGGGTTAGGACTTCATCTTTTTAGGGGAGGGACACAATTCAATCTTAATACAACTCTTGACCTGCCAACTTGAAAATGATTCGTTATTAGTGAAGCAAACCAGGAATTTCAGGCATGGGTGTGTGACACAATCTGCTTAAGGAACAACATACTTCTCAGTAACCATGGTTGAAGAATAAGGAAAAGTAAGGAAGTAGGAAGAGCTACTAAAAAAGTAGGGAGATCTCAAAATGCTGCAACAGAGTTGAACTTTTATTCTATAGGCGATGGGGAACCAAAAGAAAGCTTCCGGCCTTTGGTGACATGGTCAGGTTTTCAGCTCCCGAGAAGCAAGATGTAGAGTAGCCTGAGTTGGCTTTGGAGCCAAGTCACCAGTTAAGAGGCCACTACCTTGGTCTCAGTGGGAGATAATGAGAGCCTGAGTAAGGATGAGTAAGGGTGGAGGAAATGAGAGTCACAAGGAAATGATGACAGATGCCAACCCTGGAGCTTGTTTAAATCCTAGGCTTGTTGCTCAGTCCACTTATGTGGGGAAATACCTACCTCAGGGGGAGCACATTAGCCTTGGGGGTTGTGTTCCTTCAAGGACAGAAAGTCTGGTCGAAAAAGAGAGCAAGACAAAGGGGGCACTTCCCCTCTACACCAACCCCTGGAAACCAACCTACAGGCACATCAGCAGAGCTGACTGGCAAAATTCAGACAAAGCAGCAGCAGGAGAAACACTCAAGACTCTCCTGGGATTCAGATCAAAGAACAAAGAGGAAGAACCTGGACTGAAGGGCAGTCTCTATCTAACCAGAAACTTTAGGAATTAATTCAGAATCTTATCTTCCCCAAACCTTGGAGGTAAGCCAGCTCTTAAAGAAAGGTATTGGAAGAAAAACACCCAAGTATCAAATGGCTCAGCAGATCTGATAAACATGTGTGCTCTCTGAGAGGCTGGGCTGCTCTGGACACCCTGTCATGCCTGGGGAGTTAGAGGGGATTGTTCTAATTTGTGTTCAATCTCACTTTTTGTAAGCCCTTGGTTCCGCATCCACTCACCTACTGAACACAAGGTAAGGCAGCATTGGACTGTGGTAAGGCCTGCCTGGAGGAGGTGCAGGAAATCCCAGCTACGCATGGGTCTCATCTGGTCCCTTGAGTCAAAGCCAAAGTCCTCTCCTGGGGAGAGGGGACAGATGGACTTGAGAGGCAAAGAGAAGCGATATGGCAATGAGAAATGAGAACTTTTTCATCATCTCAGCCTCCTAACTTAGATATTTTTTCTGTAGAAGGCCAGACAGTAAATATTTTAGGTTTCATGGGCCACATGCAGTCTCTATCTCCTTTGCTTTTAGTGGCCTTTTTTTTTTTTAAACAATGCTTTAAAAATATAAACAATCATTTTTAGATTTGGACTGTACAAAAGTAGGCTGAAGGTCACAGCTTGCCAACCCCTGGCTTAAAGCAAACCCCTGATGCCACAGACAGAAAAAGATAGGCAATTTGTTTTGCTTAATACTTTGAAGACATCTGAGTTTTCTATTCTCACCTCTTCCTACCACAGAGTCTGATTAATTGGATTCTTGCAGGTAGCTGATTTGTTTAAGCACTAAGAATTCAGGAGCAAGGCTTGTGTGGCCCGCCCCCCTGATGAACATCAGGGTCTCAGGACCACCATGAGTGTCTTCCACTCACTGCCCTAAAGCCGTGCACACTATTCAGGAGAGAGGAGCCCCACCAAGAGGCAGATGGGAAGGCCTGCCTCTGAGATGGTGTGACTTTGCCTTCCCCAAACAGACAGGGGTTCTACTTCCAAATGGCTCCATCTCTCCCTGCATTCTGCACAGCAGGTCTTGGGGAAGCAACTCTTGCCCAGTTTATGCATATCAGGTGTTACATTAGCAACGTACATCACAGTATCAGGACAACAGGATTGGCGTTTTCTTTCTGACTCATGGAGATGGTTTCCATGGAACAGCAGCACGTATTCCCTAACAATGCCAATTTGTTCAAGGTACAGACTATTTTAGGAGTGTCTGGTTTAAAGCAAAGTAGAATAAAAGGAAATCATCAGAGAAGGAAGAATTACAAAAAAGTATACGAATAGATCTCAGTTCCAAACCCAAATCTCTATTCCAACATCAAACAATGCAGATTTACACAACGGAGTGAACCGAAGTCGGTAGACTCTAGCATACATGCAAAGCAGTAGTATCTCATGTATGTCCATGGCTCTGGATGCTCACAGTATTTTCTTCTAGAAGCACTGACCCAAAAAAACTTGATGTGAGTATTCATAGTTAGATATTTGCCTCATAATTTACAGAGGAAACACACACACATTGTGTACTTTTCGTGCTGGGGAAAAGAGAAAAACTGCTTGGGACCCCTTTGTTATCTCCTCCTTTCCTTCTCACCCCCCGCCCTGCTTAGCAACCCAGTTAAACTGCTGTCGGTTTATAGTGAGCATCCTGCCAACAGGCAAAAGGAAAAAGATGTGTCTATCATTAGAGCGTCTGTGGGTTTTCTGGTCATGTGAGCCCCAAGCCCTGTGCATCACGGTAGGTCAGCATGATCCTGGGCTACATACATGGGTGTTTCCCCATGTGCTCAGAATTCCCTCAAAGTGAGCTCACAATTTTGTTGTCCAAAAAAGTATCGGTAAAAAAATAAAGGCTCATTTCGCAGTTATTGTCTTGTTGGCTTGCTTTATGTCGAGAATATTTTTTTAATAGGGCATTTGAAGAACTTAATACAACTTGAAAAATGCCCACTATAATTCCTAAAATAACAATGCAAGCCTCTTGGCTTGAGACAAATATACTTGTAAGCTACTATTAAATAGCTCAAGTTGAAAATTGTCTACAAAGAAAAAAAAAAACTGGCCAATATGGTAGGAATACACAATAGTACAAATGATGAAAAGTAAATTGCCCTTTAAATTATGCTCGTTTAATAACTGAAAACATTGTACTGTGCGTAAGGGATTTTACAAGGCATAGATAGCATTTTAACTGCTGTTTCTTAATGCAGCCTTCTATCTGTTTGGTCTCCCTCTAAAATGCCATAACCCCATGTCCTGCAAGTGTTAAGGACAGATTTTGAGTTATAATGCTGGGCTATGCCACGCACAGCTGCCTTCTTAGAATAGGATGACCCACTGCCAAAATAAATGAACAGCATCTTACTGTGGGACTCACTGTCAGAAACGCTCTAGTCTCACGTCTGCAATTTTGATTGGTAACAGAAGCAACCCGAGGAAAAATATGTGATGGCAGCACTCTGCTTAATGGTGCCGGCTGTGCATTTGTTACTCAGACCCAGATTTTCATAGCAACCACTGAATATGCAAAGTGAATGTAGGGATGCCAGAGTTAATTAACACCAGCTCCATCTGATGGGCAAGCTTTGTAAACAATAAGGATTCTAACTTCTCTAGATTTGAATTTGGGAGCCTGACAATTTTTACCCCTTGGAGTTAGGAATTTTGTATAAAGTTCAAACAGATAAGTTCATGTCCTATTAATTTGCCAAAAGATGGAACACAGATTGGTAAGGACACTTGCACACCTACAGGCTACTGGATGTAGGAAAATTTTCATTTTTAATGGCTAGCAGTAACACTTCATTGAAATTCAGAGCAATGCCCAGCTTTTCCTCTGTGGAGAAGCAACAATCTCCCTTAGATCTTAGGGAGGCTTCTCAGAAGTCCTAGGTTATAACCTCCTTTTGCTAATTTTTCTTCCACACACTTCTTCAAGAATAACTACCACTTTACTGTTCTCAAAGTGACCATGCAGTCATTTGGATGCAACAGAATTTAATTTTTTCCATGTTGAATGCAGTGCCCTGAAGATACCTCAGTGGCTTAGCGTTTTGCCAAAGACAGATGTTCCCTTATATTTTCCCCAATCTACTTACTCCACAGCTCCTACGAATCATCCCCCCACCCAAATTCATCTATGCTGCCACATAAGCACTCATCTCCTACTTGATACCTGGCATTTGAGGCTCGGCACTCAGAAGTTTAGAAGCCAGGCAGCTTCTGCTCTCAAAAATGAAAGGAGACTCCAGTGACTTTTCATTTTTCCAGAGGCTGAATGTCCAGGTTGCTTGCTGCTCTTCCTCTGGCCACTTGCCTTTGGCATTTTGCTGTCCATTCACACATCTACCAGAGCCTGGGCAAGAGAAGTAAGTGAAGTTAGAAATTTGAATCTGCCAGTTTTGTTCCTTCTTAGATACTTTCTGGTAAAAGACTTGGCCAAGAAGAAGGCTGACATGTCTAAATCATGCAAAAATATAAATCATCTATGAGTTGCAAGCATTCATGTTACAGACGAAAACAAATTTTACAACTTTTGTAAATGAGCAACTTACTACTCCAACAAACTAGGAGGAATGTAGACAAGTCAAGAGCCAAAACAGGAAAAAAAAAAAAAATCAAGAACCTGAATATGGAGAAAGTTGAAAACTGTTGCTGAATCTGGAAAAGGAAAGGCTCAGTGCTGTTTCTTGATCTGCAATATGAAGGAGTCATATTGAATGACAGCTGTGGTTCCTCCCAGCTTAACTTTCTACATTTTTATGGCTAAGGGTAAGATTGATTATTATTTGTTCCTGTATAGAGTGGTAATTACAAGGAAAGACCTGGGCACTCAGGGCAGGGCTATTTTGTTTGTCTTCTTCTGCCAGGAAACTGGTATTTCTGAGGTTGTACAAGATATTCTAATAGTCACTCTGAATCCACTTCCACCACGTGAGCACCTACTATGTACCAGGCACTCTCCTAGGAGCCCAAACTCTACTAGTAGGAGCCCAGAAATCTGATGAAGGAGACAAAGGTTAAAAACCAACCCAGTACAGCATAATAAGTACTTCACTAGAGATGATGCATAGAAGGTTATCAGTTGCGTGAAAGAGCAAAAAATCTTGTGGGACAAGGTGAGGCAAAGAAAAGAAAGAAAGGACATTCCTGAGAAAAGTGATGAGTGAGGAGCAGAAGGATCAGGAGCAGTCAGGTGGCTAAAGTGAGCTAAGAAGGACAGCAAGTGACTGGAGATAAGAATGGAAACTTTAGTTTCAAGAGGTTAAAGTAGGTTATATAGCTCATTAATTAATTTGGATGTTATCTTTAAGTAGTGGTTCTTGACTGGTGGTAAGTAGTTATTTCAAGGAGCCAAAAAACTACCACTCATTGTCTACTGATTGAATACATCTATGTTTCTGGATAGATATTACTATCAATCAAATGTATGTCAATGCTTTCTTAATACAAAAATAAATTGTAAACTGTTGCTGAATTTGAAGTAGCTTTTAGTTTGTATAACCTCTCAATTACCAGGTAATAAGAGTATAGCTATCATGGGGGCACCCACTATGTTTTTTGACATGAAAAAGGCTCCATGCTACCAAAAAAAAAAAAAAAGAAAGAAAGAAAGAAAGGAAAAAAGGCTCTATGCAAAAAAGGATTGGGAACTACTGTTTTTGGTAATGATGGCTTTAAGACTGTGGCATGATTTAAATCATTTAAATCATTTACCGTGGGAATGAATGTATTTTGGAATGATCATTCTAAAAGATATTCAAGGATGAACTCTGGGGTGAAAGGAAAAGTAAGGACATCATTTAGAAAGCTGGTCAAGTTGAACAATGATTACGATCTCTGACAGTGACAGGGAGGGACAGAGGAAGAATAATCTCATGAAATACGTAAGAAGTAGGAAAAAAAAAGGTTTGTTAACAGATCAGATATGGAGGAAATTGAAAAAAAAGGAGGGATTAAGGATCACTCTCAGGTTTCAAGTTTGGACTGTGAAATGGGAATGGAAACAGGAAAAAGGATTGCTGGAAAGGATAGGATAGTAAGTTTGATTTGGGATCTATTCAGTTGAAGGTGCCTGAGGGACAGAGGAGTGGAATCCTTGCTAGGAGATAGGAAATGTGAGTTGGACCCCCAGGGAAGAGGCAGAAGCCACAGATAAAGGATCGGAAATCACTAGAACAATTAGGAGGGGAAACTGAAACCTCAGGTGTGAATGATACTACCCAAAGAGAATCTTTTTTACATTTTATTGAAGTACGGTTGATTTACAATGTTGTATTAAATTCTTCTGTATACCACAGTGATTCAGCTATGTATATGTTTACATATATATGTTTTTCACATTCTTTTCTATTATAACTTATCACAGGATATTGAATATAGTTCCCTGTGCTATACAATAGGACCTTGCTGTTTATCCCTTCCATATATAACAGTTTGCATCTGCTAGTCCCAAACTCCCAATCCATCCCTCCCCCACTGCTGCTCAGTAACCATGAGTCTTTTCAGAGGGAGATGTTGCCTGTAAGAAAGAGCTCAGAAAAGGCTATGAAACATCAAGCTTTCAAGTTGGGCAGCAGAAGAGAACTGATAAAAGTGACATAAGCTTCAATGGGATCTGAGAAAATAGTGAGATAGAAAACTCAGGAAGAGGTAGCAAAAGGCCAAATATCACAGAGGTAAATATGAAGGGACTAGAAAAGGGGGCAACAGATTCTGGCCACCAAGGGGCCATTGGTGACCTGTAAGAAGACTTCAGGACAGGAATGGACAGAGAACCCAGAGCACAGGGGACTGAGTAGTGAGTTAAAAAGGGAAGCAAACGAGGCTAAGAATGAAAGGAAAGGAAGGAGAGACACAGGACAGTAGACTGAAAAACAGCCAAACAAGGAAAACTAGTTCAGATCTGAGAAACCTTGCCATTATAGGTTTGAGGCGAAGAGCAGCAGCCAAGGTAGAGGAATTGCTAAGATCCTGGTAAGGAAGGGGTCAGCTAATAGAGCCAGTCCAGAGGCAACAGAAGGGTCTCTCATGGTTACCCCCATGCCCCGTGCACCTAGACACACCCCCAGTCCTGCCCCCAGGCTGGCCAAGAGTTTTCACACCTCTATGCCATTGTTCATGCTGTTCTAGCAGCGAGGAATGACTCGACCTGCTTTGTCTATCTTACATTGATACTCACCCTTCTGATCCAGAGCAAATGTCTGCTCCTCTGAGAATCCCTCCCTGATTTCCCCTGCAATTCCCCAGCCTTACTTAAGCAGAAATGCACCTTTATCACCGGCTTTATTTGTACTGTAATTATTGTTTGCGTGTCTGTTTGCCCCAACAGAACGTGAGCTCTTAAGGGCAGGAACCTTGTCATGGTCATCTCTGTATCTTAATTGCCTAGCCCATTGTTTGATTCATAGGGGCCAGGAATTGCTCTTGAAGATTCACTTTGGAGGGTGCTTCAGTCCTGGCAAAAACTCTGCTATATATGTAAGATGAACATCTTACAGATGAGGAAGCTGAATTTCAGAGACTATAAGCAACTTCCTGAAGGTCACAAAGTCAAATACAGATCATGTTACTCTGCAAGGCACTGGTTTGGCTGCCAAAGGAAAAAGATATAAAACTGAACTGATAGAGCCCTTACAGTTTCATGCCCTTTAGCTTCAACAAGGCCCACAACTGCATCTAATCAATCCTTTTACGCTTTTCAAAGTAGCTCCTTAACACAATCTCCACACATGGGACCAGCGTGTTTCTTCTTCTCTTTGAGTAGCCAACCTCCTACCACTCCTTTACTCTCAGAACATAATTACTCAAATAGTTCCTCTTCCACAAGCACGTGGAATTTAATTGCTCAGTCCTGCAATTAAATCTCTCAAGGTGCAATTAATGGTAGGATCTAGGTCACGAGCTTACAGCCTACCTGTCAAGGAGATTGAGAGAAAGAGCTATGTTTGGTTAGCTTTCTAGAGCCTGTGACAGAGGACAAGCCAGAAGGCAGAGTGTATGAACATCAAATAAGCAAAGCTTCAGTTTCTTCCACAAACAGACCGCTTGCCCCTCCAATCTAGCATACCCCAAAATAAAATAACATTTCCCTATAAATCAGACTTTGAATCCTCCCTTTTTTGCCGAGGCAATACCACACAGAATTTCTGTTCACCAAACCAAAAAAAAAAACAAAAACAAAAAACAAAAAAAAAACACATTTAGGTCAACTCTTTTCATCAGCTATGTATAACTTTTACAAAGACTCAGTGTTTCCTTGAAGAGGAATTATCTGTGGACACACACTTTCCACTCCATTCCTAGTGTGCTGATCCCACTAAGAGTCTCACTGCCTCGGCCTAAGATTGTTGCAGTTGCCTCTGAGCCTCTGTACACGCCTCCAAGCTCAAACTCTTCCAAAATATCTTCCGTATTATCAGGCATCCTTCTAACACATGGCTCTCCTGATCTCAACTTCTGGTCAAAGTATAATTATCAACACAGAGGAAAACAGAGTGTTTGATTAAGTGTTCCTGATGCTTGTATATCTATGAACAGAGAAAAACTAAAGCCAAGCCTGACAGTCACTTCATTTTTAAAATATACGAGGATATTTATTACAAAAGCTTTGGAATTGAATTGAGAAATTCTACAGAAGGTGCCATATTTTTGCCACTTAAAATTGAACAATCTAAAGCCTAAAAGAAGTCAAAGACACCGTTTCTTTCCCACGTCATGCCCGACATTCTGGTATGTACTTTAGAAAATCAGGCCCCTGTCACTGCACTGTGTGGGTACTGCTTTTTGGAGCAGTACATGACAATTCCCCTCATGTCCTCATAAGTGTCCTCATAACTGTACGCCACCCCCCCCCCATCATCCTTTTAGGACTGTCACTTCCAGACAATAGGGTAGAAAGACAGGAAAATGGGTGTGGAGACCATGCCTCCCATGATGCAATGTACTATGGAGCAGGAGGCAGAGAGAATTCTGCTCTCAGTGTGGCAGAAACTTCTAGTAATCCCTCCATATATATTCTTCCCTCTTCTCTGATAAGAATGTATAGCTAAGATGATGGCTTCCAAGAATGAAGACTTTATATCCCAGCTTCCCTTTCACCTGGGTATTCCCATGAGTGAAGTTCTAACCAGTGGCATTTAAGACAAAGATGCGTGAATCTAAGACACAGCTGATGCTTCCTCTTTGCCCCCCCTTTGCTTCATCCCTTTTTCATCCTACTGCCCAGCATTCTAATGGTTGCCTTGGGCCCTGAGAATGAGTACCAAACCTTAGGCAGGGAGAAGCAGAAATCTGGAAAGACCCTGGATCGTCAAGGACTTGGTGGAACAGTACTCTCATACCTGCCTTGGACTGCATGTCTTTGGACTCCTATCTGATGGGAAATACATTTCTAGCTCTTATAAGCAGCAGTAATTTTTTTTTCTCTATTGTATATACAGAACCAAATCCTAGTTAAGACATAGTGTGTGCTGGAACTTATATTTTTCATGCCCATAGGATCCGGGTATCAAGGAATTGGAGAGTTGGGGGAGAAGAGTGTAACAATTCCACCTTCTAGGAAACTGGACCAGAAAGGATATTTTGCTGACTTCCCTGGTGCTGTGATTATGCAAAGGAGAATCCATCTACTCAAGACTATAGTCAAAGGGACAAGGGAATCACCGTTTTGGCCAACACTAGATCTGGGTCTATTTCTTCTTGTTACAGGATAACTAAAAAGGTGAAAAAGAAGAGTCACTGGGATCTGTTTAGACAAAGTTTAAAACCAGACAAAACTAATAAATGGTGACATTACTCAGGACAGTGGTTACCTTTGGGGCTAGTAACTAGAAAGTGATATAAGTGCTTCTCTGATACACATACTGTTACCTTTCTTGATTTGGGTTGTGCTTAAACAGGGGTGTTCATTTTGAAAAAAATTATGGAGTGGTCTGTTTATAATTTATGTACTTTCATGTACATTATTAGTCAATAAAAAATTTTCAAAAATAAAGAGAAAGATTACTGAAGAATAAGAGAAAGAGCACCTTGCTGAAATGGACATATGAAAACTATCAGGATAATCATAGGAATTGTTTTTAAAGCACACATAAAATGGACAGTCAAAAATTAATGACAGATAGGAGGGCTAAAACTTGGGATCTCATCTCAAAATTAGTCATGTTCCTGAAAATGGACCCAGAAAAACTATATTAAACATACAAATATATATCAGAACAAAACTTTCCTGAAATTAAAAAAGACTTAAATTTTCCAATAAAAGGGTCTCATGATGTTCCAGGCAAAACTCAATGAAAGGAAACCAAAACACAGACATATTATGGCAAAATATTTAAATATAAAAAAGATATATATATATAAGGTTCAAAAATTAAAAGTCTCTTAGAAAGGAGGGATAGAGACATAAGACCACCCTTCAGGGGTGAAAAGTAGATTTATCACAAAACAAATATTCATGCTGGTCTCCATTCCCCTCCTGCTGTTCTACTAAATGATAATTCTGCAATGTTTATAGAATTTAGAGGCAAAAATCTCATTTTAAATAGATTGTCATTGATGAATGACAATAACAAAAAGACATTCTATGACATGCATAAGCCTAACAACTTTCATTTGTTCATATATTCCTTTTTTGCAGAAAATATTATTGAGCACTTACTACAAAATAGGCACTAGAAAATACTTGAAGGCATACTTCGGATGGTTGACTGATAAAACAAAAATAACAACTCAAAAATTAGAGAAATCACTATATAAAAGGACCAGTAATAAGAACCAGGATCCACTTAACAGCTAAGATTAAATGACAGTCGTAAAAATGATCACAAAACTATGTGTAAATTAAAATTTAAAGGTTAAAAATTGAAGACTGGGCAATGATTTCTTAAGCAAATGCATACACCCAAACTAGGAGGCACAGTGTTAATTTCCAACAAAGTAGAGTTAAAGCAAAGACATTAGAAAGGACAAGGAGGATCATATTGCTTTACAAGTATCAACAATCATGATCTGTTATGTACTAAATAACACAGCATCAACATGCATAAGACGAAACAATTAAAAATTACAGGGAGAAATCAACAGAAATACAACCAGAGAGATCTTTTTGATGAAAAGCCTTTAAAAATAAATGCAACAAATTCTAAAATTAAATGATTACATTAAAATGAAACTATTGAACGAAACTGGGGTTGGGGATATAGGGGAAAACTGATTTGGGAATGGGTAAGTCTAGAAACAACGGAAGAAACAGCAGAAGAAAGAAATGATAGGTTTGGCTATCTAATTTTAAAATATGTAATTCAAAAGAATAAACAAAATTAAAAGGCAAATGACATACTAGAAAAAGTTACAAGTATGACAGACAAAAGCCAATATTCCAGATACAGAAAGGTCTCTTATAAATAAATATCAAAGAAACATTCTATGCTAGTTCTAGCTAACTGACCTTCTTGTGATGATGAAAATGCTCTAAATCTGCACTAATATGGCAGCCACCAGCCACAAGAACACCTGAAATATGGTGAGTGCCGATGTTAAAATGATAATATTTGGGACACATTTGGCTAAATAAATTTTTTATTAAGACTTTATTATTGGGAGTTCCCGTCGTGGCTCAGTAGAAACAAATCTGACTAGCATCCATGAGGACGGAGGTTTGATCCCAGGCCTCGCTCAGTGGGTTAAGGATCCTGCGTTGCTGTGAGCTGTGGTGTAGGTCACAGACGTGGCTCGGATCTGGGGTTGCTGTGGCTGTGGTGTAGGTCAGCAGCTACAGCTGCAATACGATCCCTGACCTGGGAAACTCCATATGCTGCAGGTGCCGCCCAAAAACAACAAAAAAAGACTTTATTATTAAAATACCTTTTCATTAAAATTTATTTTACGTGTTTCTATTGTTTCATGTGGCTACTAGAGAATTTTACACTACATACAGGGTTCACATTAGGCCTCTATGGGAAAGTGTTGTTTTAGACTAATTGTTAATAAAACAAAGAGAAAATTTACAAAAGAAGAAATACAAATGGCCAGTAAAATATGGGAAAATTGTTGGTTTCTTTTTTGGTCTTTTTTAGGGCTGCACCCGTGCGGCACATGGAGGTTCCCAGGCTAGGGGTCAAACTAGAGCAACAGCTGCTGCCCTATGCCACAGCAACGCAGGATCTGAGCTGCATCTGTGACCCACACCACAGCTCATGGTAACACCAGATCCTTAACCCACCAAGGGAGACCAGGGATTGAACCCGAGTCCTCATGGATACTAGTTGGGTTCATTAACTGTTGAGCCAAGATGGGAACTCCAGAAAAATTGTTTGTATCTCACCTATAATCCAAAAAATACAAATTTAAACAAGACACTAGTTTTTCTTTGAAATTGACAAAGTTAAAAAAAAAAAAAAAGCTCTCATTGTTGGCAAATGTTCCATAAAAAAATGGAAACTCTCATGCACTGCTGATGGGAGTATAAATGAATTCAACCTTTCCTGAAAGCCGTTTGGCACTACGAATCAAGAGCCTTAAAAACACTATACTCTTTGACCTAGTGTCACTATTTCTAGGAATTCAGCCTAAAGAAATAATTTTTAGTGCAATGAAAGTTTTTATGTATAAGGATATTCATCACAGTACTATTTCTCAGAGTGAAAAACTGGAAACAATCTAAATAGCCAATAATAGAGAAATAGTCAAGTATGTTACAGTTCTACTTTATTAATATTCTGTAACCTTAAAAAAAACTTTAAAAAATATTATCTAGTGATGAGGAAAATGTTCACAACAAACAGTGAAAAAAGCAGGGCTTCTTATACAGTATAATCATAAATGACACTAAGTATTTCTATACATATTATGCATAGGAACTCAAAGTTAACACCCTAATGTCCTATTTTATAACACCTTTCATTAAGTTAGGATCAAAATTAAGTAATACAAAAGATTTGAAGTGCTTATCTCTAAGTGGTGGAATTATTTTATTTTCATCTTTATACTTTCCTGGAGTTTTTCCCCCCAAATAGTCATGAGTGTGTAGGATTTTCAAAATAAGAGGAGAACAATCATTTCTGTGAAAGCACCTAGGGCCCCATCAATCCCCACCCTCTCTTGCAGGTTGTTAAGGTCCTCTGTGAACCGGATCCCTTTCCCTTCCAAGTTTATTTCCCACTGCAGCCATCAGTCATGTCCCAGTTCCCTCTACGCCACGTCTGTCCTCGCCGCCCTTTCCCTAATGCGGTCTGACCTCCCGCTGAGCACCAGGCAGCTCAGGACATTCACAAGCACTCCCATTTATCCCGCCTAACAATCCTGAAAGGTAGGCATTCTTATAAAGGCAGGCACTGTAAAGAGAGGAGGAGGAAACGGTGTTTTTCCCACTACACTGCAGGTTTCATTCACCCTTCTTACCTTCTGTACAAAAGTTTCGCTTCCACTTGCTGAGTGACATGGGGCAGGTCACTTAACTCTCAGTTTTCTCACGTGGAAAATGGGAGCACCAACCTTACAACAACCACGGAGCTGCGGTGAGGATCATGGAAACTGTCTACACACAGTCCTTTTAGCAGGGTGCCTAGCCCATTACAAGCATCCTATCATAACTGACCCTGTCACAGGGTCCTCCTGCCGGGGGTCCTTTGAGCAAGGTAGACCAAGTCCAGCCAAGGGAAGCTTTCTTTTTTGACCAGAGAATGAAGAGGCAGGAGCTCAGCTCTAGAACACATGCTGCTCACAAGCCGTGGGCCAGGCTGCTTTATAGAATCGGTGGGGAGGGGAGGGGGTTCTCCAGAGTCATGCGCAGGTGCACTGCTGGGGCTCCAGCCCAGTGTGGGGCGCAGCATCTCTGCCCGGCCCGCCGCCGCCATCTTGCATTGAGTGTCATGCGCAGAAGCACAGGAGCCCAGGAGCCACAGCAGCTGTTTCGCATCTGCAACTCTGGTCTGAAAGGTCAGGTGTGAAGCCTCTGCCCTCGGGCCCCTGATGAGCAAGTGAAACTAGACTAAGCATATAGGGAGAAAAAAATTTAGACTTTATTACCCAGTTTGTATTTTCATTTCCCAGGAATTGTGAATGGGCTTTGCTGCTGATGCTCTCAGCTCAAGTCCCTCCTCAGCTTCCAACTTTCTCTGACTCCGAAGACCCCTGCTCTGCCTTCTCCATTCTTCCTTTAAGTGGCATGTGGTGGTTTTGCGTGTGTTAGCTGTGAACGCTCAACCACACTACAAGCTCTGGACAGGTAGAGACAGCCTTTTCCTCCCTCTCTCACCACACTGAGCACTGTGGAATGTTCTCACATTATAGATGTAAGTGGCCAATTGCTTGAAAATATTATTTAGTTGAAAAACCAGTAGCATGGTTTCTCATGTCAACTCTTAGGTAAACTTTTTCTCAAAATTTCATGCAGGGTCTGAGCAGGCAGTCAGGTGAAATTGATAGGGGTCTCCCATAATGTTCTTAGGAGCCAAAGACAATGAGAGGCCCTTCCACTTTACTCCGGCAAATCTAAAACACCTGCCTGTTGCCATGGGTAACACACCACATTACTTAGCAGGGCCCCCAAGGGGTACCAACTTTCTAGCTAACTATGTTCCTCTCCTTCCTATCCTCATCCCCAACATCACATGCTGAAGCTCCACAAAGAAATTCACATAAGGGGTTCCTTCAGAAAAGGCAGACCTGTCCCTGGGTCAGGGCACCCCCACCCCATCCCTTACAACACCTCTGGCTGAAGATTCACTCACTACCAGGTAGACACAATTCAAGATCAGAACGTGTCTGACATGTTACCAGGTTTCTAACCATCCAAGAAGAAAAGAAACTGCATTGTTGAGCACACAACATCATGAAGGTGGTACTAATAAGAGATTTTTAATCAAAAGAAAAGAGGGGTTAAAGGATAACAAAAAAAAAATCATCCAGAAAATTTCATTCTCAAATAGATTCAATAATTATTTTCCAAGCATCTGCTTGGTGCCAGGTACAGGGTTAGACACTAGGCACAGAACAGCTCTACTGTGGCTAACCTCCCACACACCCACCCTCTCTCCTTGCCACCCCCAAGCCCTCACCACTCCCCACGATGACTCAGAACCCTACATTTATCCACAAGCCTGCCTCCCTTGACAGCTTGGTGAAGAGTGATGTGGACACAGTAGGAAATCAACAAATATTTATTGAAGGAATGAACTGGAAAGGAATCCAAGTCTTTGGTTTCCCCACACCTCGAGCACAGGACACACAGAGTGAGAAACTTTCACTGGGCCCGTGGGAGGCAGGAGCCTGCAAATTTGCTCACAGCATCACCTGGAAGTGGGGAGGACTGAATTTCTTATTGAAGGAGCCGCACACACATGCACCAGGGGGCAGAGTGAGCAGCATTTTTGGAGTTGACTGAGAGCTGGTGATTTTTTGAGAGTCCTCCTGGAGCCGTTTGAGACCTCCCAGTAGAACAACAACATATTTTCTGTGCTTCTCGGCACATTCGTGTTTCTAGTCAAAATGCAGTATCTCTGAAATCTAGCGTGTGATGTCTGGGGCAGGATGGGAAGGAGAGGAAGGCAGTAAGCTGGAAAGCTGGTGTTCCTAGGGGAATGTTGACAATTCATTCTTTGGTTGGGAAGGCTGAAGGAATAGTAGCTGCTTGGAGACCTTGTAACAGAATTCCACCGTCTCAGGAGCCTTCCACTCCATGTCGGAACAGCCAGCCCCATGAAGTCGACAGTCATCCAACAAGGGTGTATGGTGGGGGGAGTTCTTAGTTTTATGTCCCAAGAAGAATGTGTGACATTTAGAGGACAATAAACCCCAGACCCATATTGTTCCATTAGACTCTTCCTTAGTAGGCAGTAGGCACCACGCAGGCACTGTAAGCCTAGCACTATCAGGAAATAATTCAGAAATACAAACTGAAGGAATTCTGCTACAAGTGGTATTTATTACTTCAAAAGAGAGAACCATTTTCCCTTTTATGGTATCTAAGATATCCATTTTTTGAAAATGTTTTCCTAGCACATTACAAATTACTTCAGAGTTGGGAAATGCTCTTTGCTAGGAAGGGGCTGCGTGCTCTGAGGACTGGTCCTGCCTCCTGATCGAAAATACTGTTTATTTGGGCAACTACATTCTTTGGTCAGTAAGGCCTGGGGAGTTTACTATTAATCCCAAATGTAAACCCCAGTTAGAGTTGCCGCTTACAAAAGGCGATTACTATTTAACTCTTATGTTCACAGCACATCTTGTAAATGCTTCCAATAAATGAGAAAACAGCACTTACTAGTAATGTTATCTCACACTGGAAATTCCAAGTGCTGAATCAGGTGACCTAAATTACTGCCCCTTAGCACTCCACTCCCCCCTCAACTCTTTCTCCCGACTGCCCCAGAAAACACCTGTGGGTTTAGCCTAAAGATGAACCTGCACCAATTTTAGAAGGGACAAAGGGGAAGACAGGAAATTGTGTCTGGCGGCTGGCATGGTGAGAGCATGTCCCTTTCCGGCTTTAAAGCGGTGCTGTCTGGACAGGAATTGAACTAGAAGAATCATAAATACATACTGAGTTAGGGTTGCCAGATTTAGCAAAACAAACAAAAAATACGGTAGGGGACACACTTATGCTAAAAAGTAGTCCCTGTTTATCTGATGCTCAGGTTGAACGAGCGCCATCACAACCCTCCGTTGAATGGACAACCAGGACTCGGAGGAAATGTGGGTTGTGGAAGACTGAAGCCCTCAAAATTCCAAAGAGAAAGGATCTCAAGATTTCTTTCTCTAGGGCATCCTCAAGTACCCAGAGCAGATGTGGAGAGTCTGAGGCGGCCTGCAGGGCGAGGGCTAGCCCCCGCCCCGCCCCCCAAGTCTGGTCCACCTGCTGGCCATGAGCAAGGAATCAGAAGGGTGGAAGCCCGTGGACGCGCGCCCCCTCCCCTCCCTACAGGTCCTGGCTCTTGCTTGCTTTCTCCCCCCTTTCCCCCTCGGTTATCTCTTCCCCTCACCCTAGTATCCCCCAAAGCCAAATAACCAGAAAGCTTTTTTTCTGTGTGATTTTCACTTGTGTAAAGTGTAGATGTGGCTGAAGCAATTAACCATGAGGTGTGAGTGAAGCTTCATTAGGATTTGCAGCCACCAGTCAGGCGGTGAGGCAGGGCGAGCAGGGCAGTGGGGCTGGGACCGGGACTGGGGCCTTAAGGGGAGAAAAGTGCCCTTGGTGGCTGCCCTCCACCCATCCACGCATCTGATTATTAAGCTGCTTGCAGAAAGGGCTTTGAATTAAAAAAAAAAAAAAACCCTTAACTTTCTAGTTGCAGCCCTGCAAAGTTCCAGGACGGCGGACTCTTCCCCCCACCCCACCCCCGCCCCCAACCCCAGGGGTCCCGCACGCACCACGTGTGCCCTCTTTGGCTTTTGGTCCCCGGCTCCATGGAACTGCTCTTCCTCTTGCAGCAAGAATGTCCATCTCGGGTTTTATTTCCTCCCGAGACTCCCAAGGAAGCCTCAGGTGGGTTTCCATGTCAACCTTCACTGAAATCCAAACATTTGACTTTCTCAAAGGCAGTTTAACCTCTGCCACCACATCCTTAGCGTGGCAGAGGATTTTTTTTTTTTTTTTTCCCAAGGCTTAAAAAAAAGGCTTGAGATTTCAGAAGACTCAGGCTTCTGGGGATTTCAATCCACAGAGTGATAACACATCTTGAAACGGGATATTTATAATTTGTTTGGTTTCACGTTTATCCTCCCAAAGCTAAACAGTAATGGTTGAGAGCTATGAAAACACTTAGGTAAGGAGAGGGGCCAGAGCAGAGATAAAGAGGATAATTGGAAACAGAAGAGCAGCCTCCAAGTTGCACCTTCTTGAAGGCTCACAGTTCAGCGGGCCAGAGAGCTGAGGGCAGGCCTCAGCCTCCCTCTTCCAAGGTTTACTTATACAAGCTTAGCTGCAATTTTCCACAGATACTAGACCTGGTTTCCAGCCACCTTCCCCAGGAAGAAATCTCCAGGGATGGGAGCTTGGGGGAGAACATGTGGTGAACACAAATTCCAAGCTCTGAAACAGGCCACCTGGAAATGGAAAGATAACCTGTTGAGATAAGGGATTTACCACGGCCAGGGTGCACTGTGCGGAGGGGGCAGAGCAGGCACAGTGCAGCCCCACATGTCCAGCCATCAGATGATAAAACTGCGAGGTAATATATGGGTCTAGTGAGACCACACGTGGAATACTATGTTCCTCATGGCCTCACAAGGAAGATGCACACACTGAGTTGGCCGCCATTCAGAGAAGAGCAATTAGGATGATTAAGAGGCCAGAGGGAGTGACTTGGGGGGAGAGATTAAAAGAATTAAACATGTATACCTTGGCTAAGCTCAAAGCAGAGGGAATGTGGAAACTCTATAAGCATCCCCAGAACATAAACACAAGGAGAACATGGAATTGTTTCACATGGTCCCTGAGGGATGTAACTGGAAGTAATAGGATGGAAGAAAAGAAAACTTAACTACCTGTTGGAGAAAGCTTCCGAACAGCCCCAGATCAACTTCGACACTCAAGAAGTGTCGGAGTCACAACTGACGTTCTTTACAACAGGATCAACAAAGGGGGAGACAGCATGATAGGAGAGAAATAAGTTTACATAACAAGGACTGGTCTGACAAAGATGCTCTGAAAGGAAAAAAATAATAACACAAGACTCTTTCTTTTAGGGCATATTCAAAATGTTTGAAGGCTTCCTAGTAACCAGAATTGATTATCAGATGCTTCGCTTGGCATTTAAGGCCCTCTCCTCCCAGCCTGAACTCGCCCTCTTAAAATGAACTCTCATCAATCCTCAACATTTCTCATTATGTAAGCATGTCTCCTGAATATTCCTGATGTGATGCCTCCTTTATGAAATCCTCCAATGTAGAATTCTTCCACCACTGCCCAGCTATTCATATTTTACTCCATGTTTAGGGTCTACCTAAATCCTGCTTACTCTGGCTACCCCCATGGATCACAGGGTTCCTTCTCTTGCCCTTCTTCCTAGAAATTATTTTGGCGCCTATGACACACTCCCAGCTTTGTCAGCTGATATATTCCTATCTCGTTAGAGACATTGTGAGCTTCTAAGAGACTGGGGAGTATGCTTCTCTCTTCTACTTTGCCGCCTCTTCCAACTGTCATGAACCAGAACTCACATAACCCTGGAGTCCTCTCCTGGTTTTCTCCTCCCTCATGCTCCTTAGTTGTATCTGTGTCTCCTTTAGATGCGGGCACTCCCCAGAATTCCTCTTCAATTACTCCTTTTCTCACTCTGCATTCTCCCTGGGAGATCACTTCCAGGACTGGGGCTTCCAGGACCCCTCGACAATGATGATTCGCATAACTTTGTTCAGCTCAGCTGTTCCTTCTGAGTACCAGGTTTCTTTCTGGGCATCTCCAGTTGGAGGGTCCATGTGCTCTTCAGTTCTCCCCAGGCACAAATCTAGACTCATCATTTTCGCCTTCAGACTTGCTTCTACTCCATTTCCTAAGTGAATGGTGCCGGCCTCCTTCTTATTACCCAGTGAGAAATCAAAGTGTGGTCCTTGGTTCATTCCTGCCCCTCCTCCACAATTAATCAATCACTCAGTCTCAATTAATCACTAAGTTCAGTTAATTTTTTTCTTTCTTTTTTTTTTTTTGTCTCTTCTAGGGCTGCTGCAGCATATGGAGGTTCCCAGGCCAGGGGTCAAATCAGAGCTACAGCTGCCAGTCTACACCACAACCACAGCAATGTGGGATCTGAGCCACGTCTGCGGCCTACACACCACAGCTCATGGCAATGCCAGATCCTTGACCCACTGAGCAATGTCAGGGATCAAACCCGCAACCTCATGGTTCCTAGTCAGATTTGTTAACCACTGAGCCACGACAGGAACTCCTAAGTTCAGCTAATTTTGCAGTGCCCTTGTATCTGCCAAGGACTGCCTGAATCTCCCCTCTGCTTATTGGTGACATTACTTACCTCCTTGACCACTGACAAGAGCATGGCCCTTACACAAAGTCTCTTTCTCCTGTATCCAGAGACGAGCCCAGCCATAAGCATGAGCACATGATCCAAGCCTGGCCAATTACAGCTTTTTCTGTAACCCTACCTTCTGAATCTATTCTGAATCAGAGAGAGCAGGACGCCTTCTTTCATCAGAAGCTGTCAAGACATGATTTCAGAGCCACCAACAGGTCATGTACCCAGGCCTGAAAGAGTGAACAGCTAACTCAGAGATAAGAACAAAAATAGGCAAAGATTGCCGGATTCTATTCCCCCACCCAGCTGTTGCGAGGCTGGCAGCTCCCTTGCCTTTCTGTGACTTGGTTACAGGAAGCAAAAAGTTTCCCTACCTGTAGCAGATTTTCTTAGAGGTTGTCTCTGTCTCCTTGAGAGTTCTGATTAGCACATCAGTCTGTCCTCTGCTCATTCTGTGTGTACCACTGTCAGTCTCATCCATGCCACTGAAAGACTTGTAAATGACTTCTGCACATGGTCTCACTCCCTTCTGTGTCTTTCTCCACTGGCAGCCACCATGACTTTTCTAGAACTCGAGGCTTATCAAGATACGCCTGATTAAAAGTCCAAATTCCTTTCCAGGGCTTACCAGGCCCTGCTCACTTCTTGTCCCACCTCTGCACGGGCAGTGCACCCCAACTAGCAATGCTCTCTCTCTCTCCCACTTCTCGGCCTTGTACATAGTATTCACTCTGCCTGAATTGTCCTTCTTCGACTAATTTGGACTCATACTTAAAATCAAAGTGTAAAATATCACTCTGTCAGGAGTTCCCGTCATGGCGCAGCAGAAAAGAATCCAACTAGGAACCAAGAGGTTGCAGGTTTGATCCCTGGCCTTGCTCAGTGGGTTAAGGATCTGGCGTTGCTGTGAGCTGTGGTGTAGGTTGCAGACATGGCTCGGATCATGCTTTGCTGTGCCTGTGGCATAGGTCAGCAACTGTAGCTCTGATTTGACCCCTAGCCTGGGAACCTCCATATGCTGCAAGTGCAGCCCTAAAAAGAAAAACAAAAAACCAAAAAAAAAAACAAATCACTCTGTCAGAGAGACTGAACCCTGAACTGGGTTAGGTATTCTGTGTTTTCTTTTCTTTTTTCTTTTTTTTGTTTTTTATTTATTTATTTTTTGCTTTTTAGGGCTGCACGCATGGCAAATGGAGATTCCCAGGCTAGGGGTCAAATCGGAGCTACAGCTGCCAGCCTCCGCCACAGCCACAGCAACGCACAATCCGAGCCACATCTTCGACCTACACCACAGCTCACGGCAATGCCAGATCCTTAACCCACTGAGCAAGGCCAGGGATCAAATCTGCAACCTCATGGTTCCTAGTTGGATTTATTTCTGCTGCACCACGATGGGAACTCCTGTATTTTCTTGATCATAACACTGCCCATCACACTTCTTACAAACATTATTTATTAAATGTCTCATCTTTCCCACTAGTCTATAAGCCCTTGAGAGCAAGTCCATGTCATAGCATCTCCAGAACCTGTTACAGTGGTGAACATGATGAATTAATTACACCAGCTGCCGCCTAGTCATTGATGGCTTCCATGTGTAATTTCTAGAATCTCTCCCTTGGGTTCCAGATGCGTATTTCCAACTACATCCCAATCTGGTCCACTTCCCATGGTCCATATCCTCCTAGGAGAACAATCCAAAAGCCTGGGAGGCACCTCCTTACTCCTCCTTCTCTCTTCTCCAATATCCTTTCAATCAACAAAGCTTATTTATTATCCTTTCTGCTGTCTTTGCCAACCCTGTCTCGTAGAGGTGGTAGCCTTCTAACTAGTCTCATTGATTAACTGCCTCGTTCACTTCAACCTATTCTCACCATCACAGCCAGAGATATCTTTATAAAAACACAAAGCCAATTGTGATGCTGTTCTTAAATTTCTTATATGTCATGCCCAAGGTAGGATTCTTTTCTTTTATGATCTGACCAAAGTTGACATTTCCCACTTCATTTCCTGCCCCTTCTGGACAGCATCACCCTGATTATCTCAATGTTGTTCCTGATACTTGTCATTATCTTTCATGACTCTATACCCTTGCATATGTAATTCCCTTTGCTTAAACTGTGCTTTCTCCTGTGTCAACTTGGCCAGCTTAAGACAGCTGAGATCTGGAAAGCTTGCCATAACTTTCTTAAGAGAGTTAAGTAGTCTTAAGAGTAGTCTTGCTTTGTCTTCCCATGGTGGCCAATCTATGTTAACGATAATGATAGTAATATATCATATAGATCATACAAATACTAGTTTCTCTGCTACTAGCCATTATTCTGTCCAATTAAAAAACAATTATGTCCAATAAAAAATTTGGAACTTGAGGAATTCCCATTGTGGTGCAGCAGAAATGAATCTGACTAGGAACCATGAGATTGCGGGTTCAATCCCTGGCCTTGCTAGTGGGTTAAGGATCTGGTGTTGCCATTAGCTGTAGTGTAGGTCACAGACACAGCTCAGATCCTGCATTGTTGTGGCTATGGTGTAGGCTGGCAGCTGTAGCTCTGATTTGACCCCTAGCCTGGGAACCTCCATATGCCATGGGTGTGGCCCTAAAAATCAAACAAACAAACGAACATAAATTTGGAACTTGAGGTAAGAGAGGTTAAGTGACTTGCCCAAGTCTTCATGCTTAATACGTTTTCAATGTCAGGATTCAAACCCAGGTCTCATGGCCTCAAGGCCTGTGCTCAGGTCCATTATGCCATGTTACTTTCTGTACCTCTGTTATTCCACATGTTTTATTTTGTCACTAAATACATCACTTTGTTCTATTTCTGTCTGTCCTATGAGGGAGTAATAAGAGCAGGCCCATGGTTTTTTATGTCTGATTCCTGGTGCGTGGAATAGAGCAGTCAGTCGTGAATATTTGTTGAATGAATGAGTGTATCAGTGAATGTACGGTGAGAAGGGAGATATTCTGTGGCTTATTCATCTCCAAATATGGACAAAATTGTGATGTAGGCAAGTTTCCCCTCAGTTCCTCAGTCAGTGCCCTCACATTTGCTTTCCACCCTCAGGAATGGTGGGAAACTAGAGAGAAGAATTGAGGGCAAGTGACCTGAAGAGTCTAGAAAAACTATACAAAGCAGTGGAGCATAGCTCACTTGAGGCTTAGTTTCCTAGGCCTAATATGAAATTCATATGAAGTCAAAATTTCCTAGACATTTCCTCAAGAAAATGCCATGTCAAGACAAAAAGTCATCATCTGTTGGTAAGTTTACCACAGCCAGTTCTCCCTCCAGAGTTCAAACACATTACTATCTCTTGATCAAGCCTTATAACACAGTTGATTTGCATTTGGGGGTCATATTCAGGTCTATGGCAAGGGTACCCCCTAATAAGCAAGCTGCATGTTAAGTTCTGTCTCAACCTGCTCCTTAGAGAAGTTGGCATCAGATGTAGTCTGGGAGCACAGATGGTAAGGTTGGGTTTTAGAGCTGATTCACTTATAGTGTATTTCATGGTAGGGAGAACACAAACAGCCCTCTGCACAAGGCAGAAGTTCAATTGTCAAAAGCTCCACTATCGGTGAATCAGGACGTTATACTAGTAGAAGGACATGTGTGTACTGGGGCTGTAGGAATAGAAACCCAGAGAATAGAAGACTGAGTGGAAACACCTTGGTTATCCTCAAATATTTGAAGGCCTGTAGGTGGAAGAGAGAACGTCTTATATTTTGCTCCAGATAACAATATTAGCACTTGGTGATAGATTTCCAAAGAACCACTCACTCACAAATCTGTCCCATAGTTTGACACCATCCAGAGACACTTAGAATGTAGAGTGTAGGCCTGGGATGTTAAGTTTGATCTTCTCTAGAGATGCATTACACTCTAACGTTCTGTGGTCCCCTTCTGTCAAAATCTACTCTCAAATAGTTCATTCAGATTCAGGCACACATGAGCGATGATAAATTTGTAGCCTCCCCACTTCCCTGCTATCTAGACTTTAACAGAGTTAAAGACACGCTAAAGGGTTAATTTGCTGGCTCTTGCTGTGGGCATTTTAGCTATAGCCCCAGTGAACACCAGAGGGCCTGGAGCCCTTTCTACGGCCTTGAATTCACATGGACAAGGCAACATTCCCCCAAGAAGCTCACAGCACTATGCTTTCCTGGCACCAGGAAAAATTCTGCGAGAATAATGTATTTGTTGTTAAATCCGCTCTTCCAGCAGAGCTGTCATTGCTTCCCAGGGAACATCTTTACATCACAAAAGCATCAGCCTCCTTTTAAAATGAATGAATGAATGAACAAAAATGTCAATGCTTTCATTTCCTTTAATCAAAAGCCATGCTTACAGTAATAAAAGACAAACCGGGGTAACTGGGTATGCATGAAAGCGGGAGGAAGTACCTAGTAAAGCTTACATTATAAAAGCTCCTTTGGCCGAAAGATTTGCCTGTTTGGATACAAAATTGGCATTTCAGAGCCCTATAATTTATGTAAACGGTAGCCACTGAGATATTTTATCTGGTCATGTGCATAATCTGAAAAGAAAAAACTGGAGATCCTCCTAGAGGACAGCTTCCCGCTGGAGCTTTCTGGATGATTTATCAAGAGACTGAGCATGAGGTCACCTCTTTAGGTGGCAGACACTTTAGATGTAATTATTATTACTCTGATCTGAGTGCCTCCCGAATCCGGGCTCAGGACCCCCTCCCTGGCCTCTCTGGGCCCACTGCCTCCTCTGTAACCATGGCCGACAGCTGTCTGCACACAATCCTACAGCACCCAGCTCTCTGGGAGTGATTAGCCTGTCTGGACAAAGCTTTTCCCATCTGAGATTCGCTGGCAGTGCTTTCCTGTGTGTGCTCCTGGTGCTCTGGTTGCTGCTCTCGTGGACCACTGGGGGTTTAGAGCAGCACTTCCGAAGGAACGCATCCTTTTGGAGGGTGTGAGGGCTAAACCGTGTTGTCTATACTTAGCATAATTCCATGCAGGAGTGAGGAAACAGCAGAAGTGAAGGGGTTAGTAAAGAAGTGGAATAAATAAAAATGAACCCCAAATCCTGAGAGGGCCCAAGATCAGCTGGGTCCCATTTCTTAGGTCTTGAGTCACTTCAGAGAGATTCAGGCCCTCATGGGGTTTCAGAGGACCCGCTTCAGGCCACTATCATTTTAGTTTCCTAGTGCCTTGTGAATAGGATGGAAAGCGAAGACCACTATCAAGCAAAGGCCCTGGGTAGCACGCAGAGCAAGGTCACTCACCTAGCACTAGATCTGAGGGAAAGCTCTGTCTGTGGCTTGAAATGCACCGGGTCCAAATCTGCAGGTACTGGTACACACCTATAGACAGACAGGAATGAGGAGCTGTTGCGTAAGCCTGAAATGTATTAGCAAAACGATCCTGGGTGTTTCTTTTTGTCTTTTTGCCTTTTCTAGGGCTGATTCCGCGGCATATGGCGGTTCCCAGGCTAGGGGTCTAACGGAGCTGTAGCCACCAGCCTACACCAGAGCCACAGCAACGCGGGATCCGAGCCGCGTCTGCAACCTACACCACAGCTCACGGCAACGCCGGATCCTTAACCCACTGGGCAAGGCCAGGGATTGAACCCGCAGCCACATGGTTCCTAGTCGGATTCGTTAACCACTGCGCCATGACGGGAACTCCATCCTGGGTGTTTCTATGACAAATTACTGTTTTTTTCTTAAGGGAAGCCTGGAAGTTTTGAGACTGTTCTTGGCAATTCTCTATTTCCAGCAAATCACTGATCTGCTCAGAAATCAAGAGATTGTGTTTATCAATTCCTTACTTAGGTCTAACAGCTCTGTTTCACACTAAGTGAGGGTTTTCACAGTGCAGTTTCCAGATAGTATCAGAAAGCAGAAAAACAACAGGAGAGAAGAAAATAATTTGGGAGTAACCTGAGCCTCTCAGAAACTGATAAGCTCCAAGAAACCTAAATCCCCCTAATGACACTCGGGGCAACTTGTAAATTCATTTACTGACTGCAAAATGGTCTCTTTCTTATTGAGTAAGTGTTTTTTTGTTGTTGTTGTTATTGTTGTTGTTTTACATAAACGTCTTGATTGTTAGCAACTTGCTTTTAAATGACGTTAGAGTGCCCATTTTTAATTGGTTAAAAAAAATTTCTTGTATCAAAAAAGATGAGTCATTACAGAACCCAGATGTCCCCACAGTATCGAGTTTCCTCCACAGACACGTTAGGTAAGAAAGTGGGTCAGAAGAGCCCATCATCTCAATCATATTCTTTCTTGTATGTTTAATTCAACATTGTTTTGTACTTATAAGGAATTGTTACACTAATCATCTTTCTGCCAAATTGGCCATAACATAATCCACCTACCCCTGACCAACTACAGAAGAAAAATTAAACAAACGTTTTGCTGTTGTTATCTTTTTTTTCCTAGGGGTTGAGCTTCTGAAGCCAGGAGGTCACTTGGATTATGTATACAATTTTGGTAATTGCATTCCTAGATTCTACAAAATGCCACAGCACTCGCTGGAATCCAAAATAGCTGTTGCAAACAATGACAATTACTGCCCAGACATTTTCAAACACAGCAGGTTACTGGCTGAGGCTGTGATGGAAACCCTAAAAAATATATAAATATTTTGAAGTGCTCTGTAAATCAAACTGATGCCCCAGACGTAGAGTGAAATGTCTCGGAGCAGCTGAGCTGAAGTCATTTGGAGGCTGAGAAACTTTGTGGAAGGCTGTTGGGAAACTTTTGAGCTTGTTAATATTAAGCCCGAATGTCATAATTAAATGACTTTTAAGTTTTCTCTCTCTCCAGGAACAGAGATCACAGTTCTGTCTGGTCACCCCCCACCTGTAAAGGCCTGAAGTATTTTTTTAAAAGATTGCAACCCTCCAGATCCCCCCAGTGCTTCCATTTGTTCAGTGATTCCAGTGTCCAATGGATGCCACTGAGTGGTGACTGACACCTGTGTATGGGAGAGAGATCTGAGGCCTTTGCCTTTTGGTGATCTGAGAGGCCGTGCGGATAGGCAGCTGGGTTAGAGTGGAACAACAATGGCTAAAGCCACAAGAAATCTGGCTTAAACATTCTAACAGTTTCTGCTGCCCCTGATCAGCCTACAGAGGTGCAGCCTGCAGAGTTGTGGTGCTCTCCGTTTGGAGTTTGATGGGGCTAATTTCATCATAACTGATATCTGGAGGGAAGCATCCATGCCTTGTCAAGTCTAGGGCTAAGTTAAGAAATCTGATGCTAATATAAAATCTCGCAGTAGCAGGACAACCTGCCACGAGAGCCAGTCCCATCCTGGGATATGAAAGAGCCTGTTCGTACACCCCCATATAATGGGCTGCCCTTGGGGAAGTGGGAATCAGAACTCAGCCCAGTGCCCAGCCTTAATGAGATTCTTTTCTTACTCCAAGAGGAAGTCTGGACCCTGGATGAAATCGGGGAGCATTTCTTTTCCTAATAAGTGTGTGTTATGGACACCCCAAAATGTATATATTCAAGCCTCAGTGTAGTGGTATTTGGTGGTGGGGACTTTGAGAGGTAATTAGGTTTATATGAAATCACGAGGTGGGGGCCCCCACGATGGGATTAGTGTCATTGTAAGAGACACCAAAGGTGTCTTTCTGCCAGGTGAGCACACAGTGAGAAGGTGGATATTACAAGCCAAGAAGAGGGGGCTCAGCAGGAACTGAATCTGCAGTACTTTGATCTTGGACTTCCCAGCCTTCAGAACTATGAAAAACAAATATCTGTTACTTAAGCCACCCAGTCTATGGTATTTTGTTATAGTAGCCCAAGCTAAGATAGTACACTTGCCAGTTTAAGTTAATCTCTGAATTCAAGTAAATCATTTCCTTTAAAAGCTGAAAACTATTGAAAACAAAGATTGGAGTTCCCTGGTAGCCTAGTGGTTTAAGGATCTGGCATTGTCACTGCTGTGGCACAGGTTCGATCCCTAGCCAAGGAATTTCCTCATGCTGTGGGCATGGCTGAAAAACAAACGAACCAAAAACAAAGAGCCACCTATATTCAATTATTTAAAAAATGTTTGTTCCAGATCCTAGGATACAGAAATAACCCCAAACCAAAACCCCCCAAACTCCCAAAAGACATAAACCCTGATCTCAAGGAACCTATAGGCAAGCAAGAGAGGTAGATATTCATGAAGATGAGCTGCATAATAAATGTAAATTTTAATTGAGTATAATAATTTATTTATAGCATTTTCTATCTTTTTATTTTTTACGTGACATGTGCCATGAATTATTTTCTGCTTGCCAGTGAATCATTTGTGAAGGAATTTTACTGTTAACGTCCCCTAACATCCCTTTAAGCAGATTCTAGCCCTCCTGGAGGCAAGCCTCCTCACAGGAAGTGTCTGCTGAGGGACAGCCTGCATCTTATCAGGCAGCTCTTACAGTTCCCAGGAAGGACTCTCTCAGTTGCTTGTAACATGAGCCCAGTTGCTAGAGCCTGAATATTTGTGTCTCCCCAAATCCTTATGTTGAAATCCTAACCCCAATGATGGTATTGGGAGGTGAAGCCCTTGGGAAGTGCTCAGGTTATGAGGGTGGAGACTCATGAATGGGATTAGTGCTCTTAAGAAAGGGATTCCACAGAGTTCCTTTGCCCCTTCCACCATGTGACATGGCAAGAGGCTCTAGCAATGAGCCAAGAAGAGGGTGCTCACTAGAATGTGAACATGTGGGCACCTCGACCTTGGACTTCCCAGTCTCTAGAACTGTGAGAAATAGACCTCTGTTGTTTATAAGCCACCCAGTCTGTGGTATTTTACTATAGTAGCCGGAATAAGCAAAGACACCAATGGAAAGGGAAATTCCTGATTCATGTGCCAAACAATGGGTAAAGCCAAGTAACAGGATCCATGACTGGCCCATTGTGAGGGTAGATGCTATAAGAAGAAGTATTAAAACCATACCAACTACATAATATTGGGACAATATTGCTTTTTTTGGATGAAAAATATGTCCCTGTAGTTTTCTCTTCTGGAAAAGCCTATGACAAGTCTAATTTCTCTGCAATTTGAAAATCTTTACAACATTCAAAGACAGGTGTAAAGACTAAGAATTCATCTCCATGCCAAGTATTCTCTGGTCCAAGACCTCATTCTTTAATGTAAAGCCCACTCGTGTGGTGAGTTATGTGTTCAATCTCTAGTTTGTCCGTGTCTATTCCTCTTTGGTCCTAAGCACAACAACAACGGGAGGAGGATGAGAAGCCCCGCATCACTGGAAAGGAACTGAGTAAGTTTCTCCCTTATTATTTGTCAAATATTAAACGTACTGGGGAAACATCTTTAGTTGGAAGTATTTTGTTAATCCATCTCTTTGTAATCACCATACATAAAAGAAGGCTCCATAAATATTGCCTTTCTTGTACCATCTAAGCACCATGAGGTGCCAGAATATATGGACATATTCTGAAAATATACTACTTAGAGCAGATGGAGGCCCCCAGGTATCATTTCCTAAGTGACAGATCATTCGAGTATCATGATGATTAATAAGACCTGTCAGCAGTTTTCTCTCATTGTCTTCCTTTCCTTTACTGAAATACAGTATAGAAGATTGAGCATGACTTTATAATTCAAGAAAAGTAATTGAGTGGCTGTTATGTGAAAATGTTGTGTCAGGTACATTTCCACATTTTTTTCGAAGTGGTTGTTTGAGGAGCTGCTAAAATCCTGGCTGAGCACTGTCTCTACTGCTTATAGAATAAAGCCTAAACGTCTTCACTTGATCATCAAGTTCTTTACCATTGTAATGCATAATTACATTATATTATAGAATAGCAAATAACAGAAAAGAGCTCAATCTAGTGTAAATGAGAAAAGAAGGATGTGGTATAAGGATTGAGAAGTATCTCATGGAACAGCAGGGAAGGAGCTTCTTTCACAAAGGACTGGATTCAGGCCCTGGGTGGCTGTCAGGAACTAAGGCAGCCACTCTGCTTGGGCTGTATGGGATAGCACTTCAGGCTGTCTCTGTGTCTGCTGCTTCTCTGCTCTATCGAAGTCCTCTTTCCTGCACCACCATGCGCTTGGCAGAAGATTGCTCCACAGAGGACAAGTTTATATGTTCCACAGGTCTACCCATGTCCCAAGATTGGCTACATCCCAACTCCACATTCTATCAGCCCATCCACACCAAGGCCCCACCAGATCAGCTGTGGCTGAGCAAGTAGGAGCACATCCTACAAATACGGTTGCAAGGATCTCACCTGATGGAGAAGAGGGCCTTTTTCACAGAAGAGGAACTGAGTAGGCACCCCAAAACACACCCAGTCCTTCACAATCTGATTTCAATTCATGAGTTGCATGTGCTTATTTGTTTTCATGCATTCACTGTGATCATCTCGAGTTTTTCATATCATTAAGTGCTACATCTTCATTTTCAATCTGGCTTCTCAGTTCCCTCCTCTAATATAGAGAAAACATGCGGATTCTCAGGATTTGTCAAATAGTGTTCTATAGGACTGATTCTTGGCAGCAGGTTTAGGAGACCCTATATGTCTTGCCAGAATCATTAGGATCTTGGCTTGGAGTAAATATTAGATTCTAGCAAACATGCTCAGGAACAGGGCGTAGGCTGGGGTATCACGATAGCCCCTAGCTGGCCATCATCCAATAGGCGTGATGATGCACAGGAACATCCAAAGACACACTTACACTCCAAAAATTGAGGGGGGAGTAGTAGGCCAAGCCCCTACCTGTGACTGAGATGACAGCACAACATCACCTTGAGATCCACCACAAGCCAAGGCAATGGAATAGCCCTGGGACAACAAGCTTGAGACCTGGCATTTTTCACAAGATATCACTGAACCTCATATCAGCACATCAGGTAGGGAAGTACAAGTGGCACTTTACCCAGAGGAAACTGAAGCAGCAATGTCAGACAGGTGACAGAGGTAGAGGTGGAAAGCAGCTCTTCTGACCGTTTATCTCGTGGCTTTTTCCGCCACAGTGTCCTCTTGCGCCCTTTAGTTAACCTGTGCCTGGAGGATTGTTCTTAAGATACGGCTGTCTGTGCTTCCAGGGGGGCAGCAGCTAGTTTCTGAGGCATGGGGCTTGGAGTACAATGCTGTTTTAGTATTCCAAGGAACAGATGTAAACAACTGTGATGGGGCCATGGCAACACCATCCAAAGCCCATCTCCCTGGAGGCCTGTACCCATCAACAACAATCCTGTCATCTCGGACAGCTGGTCCACCATTCTCAACATGCCAAGTCTCCACCGACTGGCAACCCTTGGCTTTGTACTTTATCCTTTTCGGTGTTTGATGAATTTTCTAAAGAACTAAGGATCTTGCCTCTTTGGTTAAACTAGTTGGTTTCCATTTCTTCTCTTCAGGATAATTCAGAGTATTGATTTTCTCTGTGTTGATGATCGACTCGGCAACCATGCCTGTGGGGAAGCTATTTAGTTTTCTCCCTGTTTTGAGTTGGTTCAAGATATTTCAAACTGTCCCAGACTCACTGAATGGAGGCACTTACAGGGGTTTGGAGCCACGTGCTCATTTTCAGAGAGGTCTGAGCTGGGCCAGCCAGGTGTGGAGTCTGTTCTCTGCCAGCTGTAATCCAGCATGTCAGATGATGATCTGGGCACTGGGGCGGGGGGATGAGGTCTGTCCTGTTTGTCACTTGTGCGGACCACACATCAGGAGAACAGAGGTGTCTGGTGTCTGTCTGCTTTCCTCCAGCTGAGAACACCTCCTGGGGCCATTTTCATTGCTACCCCTTTGAGGAAAGGTCTCTGTTTCACATAGCCAACTGCTGCCAACTTGAATTTAAAGCCAAACCATGTTGTGCTGTAGAGATTTTTGGATGTTTGACAGGTGACATTGTGTCAGAAGACTCCTGAGAAGGAGGCAAGAGGTCTGAAAAATGCCACTTTTGGCTGGGAGGCAGGAAACAAACTCTGGGGCTATTTGTACCATATGACCACAGAAAAGCTGATTCATACCTCCATAACTCAACTTCTCCTTCTCAAAAATGGGGATGATGCTGTCCCTCAAATCTTCCTGAGACCACTGGGCAGTGGCAGGAGCTGTGTTCAGAAGTACCTGAGCCTTGTGGCATAAAAGCTCCCTGCTCATAAACAGGAATGATTATTTATCATTTGTTACTACTTCACAACCAGGCCAGGCTTTGATTTCTGGCAGAATCCCATTTCCCTCCTCTTGGACTGAGTGCGTGAACTCTTCAGGGAGCCAGTTTGTCCACCCCCACCCCCACTTCCCCTGAAGGACCTCTGGCTCATCAAATGATATTTATTGACCAGCCTCATGCACAGGGCACACTACTGGCAGCTTAGACTGCAAACCCTCCAAGCACAGACTGTTTCTAACTCTATGTTCAGTACAGCAACTAGAAATTAGCAGCAATCAAGAATAAGTTGAGGTCATCCTCTTGGGCTATTTTCTGTCTGGCAAGTGTGTGCATACAGGCTTCTGCCACAGGCCTTTTCAGCAAAAACCCTCTCTCATTCCCTCTGTCTGCTCTGCAGCCCAGGGGACAGCAGCCTGCACTTTTGTGGGCGGCAGCCGCTCTCATAACTGTACCTATTTTGGGCAGACACTGAGGGAACAGGCAAGAATTCCTGTAGAGTCAGATTGGGAAAGAAAGGATCTGCTCTGGATTTAGCAACTTGCACATCTCAAGTAAGAGGAGAAAAATTCTGAATACTGGAAGAAAGAAGACAGCAAAGAACAATGGAGGTATAATTATATGAGCTGAGGAGGAAAGTTGAGGGATGGGGCTATGGTGAAGCACATTCCCTCCACTCCAGGTTTGGACACCCCTGTCTGTCTGAAGCAATGGCCTTTCCCTTCTGATGCTCTGGCAAGAGTGGCAGGATTTTCCCATGCGCTCATTGGGATGGGCTGTTTTCATTTCTCTAGATAAATTTGGAGAAAGATTTCACAAAGGAATTTCAGAATAGTCACCCTCAGCTAGGACCAGGCTCACAAGATTGGGCAGCCAGGCATGCGGCAGGGAAGATCATTCTATCTAGGGTACTGTTTTCAGGAAGCATCCTCCCTACTAGGGGGAAGAAGGGGAAAGGGTTATAGAGAGAAGAGAAGGTAGGGAAACAGGATCATTTGTGCTAATATGTCAACATTTTCTTCTTGTTCTTGGTGTGGGCGTGTGCTGCCAGTGTACTCAAATGACCCTCCAAATCAGAAACCATCCAAGCAATGCCCAGTGGACAAGCCAATCTAATGGGCAGAAAGCAAAAAGAAAGGGCCAACCACCATCATCCATCATCTTCCATCACCATGACCAATCTCTAGAACTTTTTCATTTTCTCCAACTAAAACTCTTACTCTCCCTCCCTGACAACCACCTTTCTACTTTCTGTCTGTATGGATTTGACCCTTCTAGGTACCTCATTCAAGTAGAGTCATATGGTATTTGTCTTCTTGTGACTGGCCTGTTTCACTGAGCATAATGTCCTCAAGCCTCACCCATGTTGCAGCAGGTGTCACAATTTCCTTCCTTTTTAAGGTTGATAATATTCCTTTGTATATATGTATCACATTTTGTTTTTCTGTTAATTGACACTTAGGTTGAACATGGGTGTATAAACATCTTGAGTTTCTGCTTTCAATTCTTTGGGGTATATAACCCAGATGTGACTCTGCTAGAAAACATATAGTTCTATGTTTAATTTTTTTGAGGAATGCCCATATTGGTTCTCATATATTGCAGCCTTTCTTATCTCTGAGGTTCTGGTAAGCAGAGACTTGTGCTCTTGATAACTTATCTCTGTTTTTCCCAGAGCCACCTACTCAGTCCCTCGAACTGCTTCTTCCCATGTTTGAGAATATTAGTGAGAATTTTTAGGATTTTGTTGACTCACCTTCTTTTCTGAATATCAGTTATGACAGGCAGGTGCAAAGTTGGAGCTTTGTCTATGTGTGGACTGCATAAAAATTTCCTTCTACCATTTTTCAATACTGACAGTAAAAAATTATTCTGCCTCTCTTGTTTGTTGCTGGTGATCTTTTTTTTTTTTTTTTTTGGTCCTTTAAAAAATTCTTTTATTAGATTGACAGAATATCTATATCATTACTGACAGAAGGTCTGTATTATTGTTATGTTCTGTCATTTTATCCTAGAAAACTTTCTTTAGTTTTTCTTAAAACTGTAATTTACCTTTCATGCAGTCTCAGTGATGGTACATGTCTTGAAAGGGTCTGAAGCTCCAGGTTAAAATGTTGTTTTAAAATTATCTGTGGGTTATCACATTTTCCATAGCTTGTCTGGAGAGTAAAAAAGCTCATTTTAATTACACTAACAATTCTCACTAGGAGCTGTTACAATTTCCTTTATGCAGCAGAGGAAAGCCAGTTCTGTGGGTCTGAATACCTTTGCTTTCATGAATAATTCAGCCAGGCAGTTAATAAAGATGAGTAATTGTTCACAAGCAATTGGGGGCGAAATGATGGGAGATTATTCAAGCTTTTCTCAGCAGAACTATGATATCATTTGGCCAGGTTTCTTCAGGCTCCCTTGCAATGCAGGAAGACTTTGAGAGTTATTTACATAAATCTCTGCTCTCAACTTGGATGAAACTAAATAAAGCATTTCTTAGATGGTGGATATATACTCAGCAGGCACTGGAGGCCTCAGCATGGGAAGCTCTAAGTGAATAGCTCCCACATATCAGGCTTCAGCTCCTAGACAAGGCTTTCAGAGATCTGATATTGTCCCATTGGTTCCTACGAACAGCCGATCCTGCCCCTTGTAGCAGAGGCAGGTTCATTGGAGAAGCCAAGATATTACAGAGAGTCTCAGCCTCCCTGGTGCTGGGCTATGGAGTGTGGCTCAGTCCTGGCTGCCATGTCCCAAGGGTCCACGTGCTTCCGGGAACACTCCTTCTCCGTGATGGTGACACACAGCAGAAGCAGCCTCTCCTCTTTCCTAGCAGCTGTCTCTTCCACATGCACCCCTGGGACTGCTGTGGCCGTCTTGTGGATGAAGCAAGGCATGACTACAGGGAGACAGGCAGAGGGAAGAGGTGGGGGGAAGCCCTAGGTCCCCTGGGACCTTGTGGAGCAGGACTTTCACCTGGAACTGGGACTGCCCTGCCTTTAGCATTTAAGTCACTTGTTTAGTTTTGTATACTTGATGCTAAAAAGCCTTCTTATTTGAAAATGACGATAAATGGAAAAATAAGAACAAGACAGTAACTTTCACTAAAGAGAAACGTATTTATGCTTTTGGTGTTAAAATGTACTTTCTTTTATAAAGTGCCTTTTATGGCAATAGTAAATGACAGATTTTTAAAAATGTCTTCGCTTGGCAAAATAAAAAGTTAGTCACTCTACATCCATCTTCAAAGTAGCTTGCAATTTTACTGGTCCATGAAATCTGAAAGTCTGGGAACCACCACTCCAACTTGGAAAAACTCGTTCTTGGACCAGGACTCAGAATTGGGTTCTGGCCTGGTTGCTCTCCTTTCTGGCTACTCTTCACATGAAAGATTGTGACTCTTAAGTGCGGCCCTTCACTTGGTTTCCTGCTTAGAAAGATAAAAAAGTGAAAAAGGATAGGAAGGGTAGTTCACTAAGCTTTCCTATTGGACTGAGGTATCAATATACCACTGCTCATTTCTTTTCCCTCCTCCCCCATGTACATGTGCGCACACGCGTGTGCACACGCGCACACACACACACACACACACACAGATGCATTCTATAGGGCTGAACTCTCTTCTTCCTACATACCCATCACCTGTATTTAGCAACTACTAACATTTGCCATATTTGTTTTATTGTTCTCTCTCTACACCACCTTCCATTAAAAAAAAAAAATCAATTCTTTGAAAGCTATTTACAGGTATCATGACACTTCACTACAGATAACTTTTTAAAAACATTTTTTAAAATTAAGAATAGTTGATTTACAATGTTGTACCCTGCAGATAACATTTTATTCCTCAGCTGAGCTAGTTCCAATTAATTTTTTTTGGCTACATCCGTGGCAAGCAGAATGTCCCAGGCCAGGGATTGAACAGCAGTGACAATGCCGGATCCTTAACCACTAGGCCACCAGGGAACTTCACAATTACTTTTTATTTACATGTGGTTATTACAGTTGGAAATTTTGCAGTGGAGTTGGAGTTTGAGAGGAGTTTCATTAACTAGGATAGCTTTTGAGTTGCTGATTATAAAGAAAAATATGGCTGAAATCATTTGAAGCAACAAGGCAGTTATAGGAAAGCAACACTGTTTTATGCAACTAAGGTGGAAGCAGCCACAGTCCAGAAGGGCTAGAGGATTGTTTTCTTCATGAGTTACTTGTTTTTGGACCACTCCTCTGGGATCAACAAGCAAAGAGGGATGCTGGATATTCTTCTTCCTAAATGTGATCTGCAACAGAGAAACAGGATAGGCACTGGCGGTGGCAGAGTTGTTTATTCATAATTCCTGGTTTTCCACTGTCTGGCTGGGCTGGACTTGCTAGCGAATGAGTGTGTCAACTTCTTTAAGCCTCTATATAATCAATAATAACGATGATAAGATAATGCACAGAAAGCACTTACTATACTGTATGCCTGGAATAGAGCACACAGTAGGTGCTCATTAAGGGGTAGTATACAATTTTTATAACTTCCTTCAAGTTTGGGAACAGTAGTTTTAAAAAGAATATGTGCAATTTTACAGTAAAAGTACAAATATTTTTGATAGTAATGTAGTCTTTTTAAAGAGTCTTCCTCTTTTAATATTCCAAGATATTTAATGATGAAATGATACAATGTTTGCTTAAATAATTAACAGAAGAGGAATATGGATGGAAGGAAGCCTGGTCATGTGTTCATAGCTGCTGGAAACAGGGTAACAAAGGCTGCGTAGCTTAAACCAGTTTCTCTTTGAGTTCCCATGTGGCTCAGCTGGTTAGGTATCTGACATTGTCATGCCGTGGCTTGGGTCACTGCTATGGCCCAGATTCCATCCCTGGCTGTGGCTGTGGCCACAAACAGTCTCTCTGTTTTGCATTTGTTTGACAATTTCCAAAATAAATAAAAATGAAATAAACAAAGTTGATAATTTCTTATCGAAAACGACAAATATTGAATTAAATAACTTCAACACTGCAGGAGACACTTCTGATTTCTCAGCATCCCTCACTCTTATAAAGGACATTGCATTAAATACACACATAATCACTCATTATTTCTTCATTAGAACTCCCTGAAGGATCCCAATCTGTCTTCTTATCAGAGCTTTTCTCCTAAGCAATTATTAGCAAACAAATTATTATAAAGTTGAAGAAAAAGATTGATCTGGCTAGACTATTTGTGTGGGGGGGATTATAAACATATTTAAAGTGAAGTTTTCTTCTTGATTTGGAGTGACAGTGGACTCCAAAAGTGTCCTGGCTATTGTCAGTGATGTGCAAACAGATACTCAAAACATGTGGGGGAGACTGCTACTGCAGAGTTCTGAGAGTGGTCTTTTGGTTTTTTTTGTTTTGTTTTGTTTTTTTGCTATTTCTTGGGCCGCTCCCGCGGCATATGGAGATTCCCAGGCTAGGGGTCGAATCGGAGCCGTAGCCACCAGCCTACGCTAGAGCCACAGCAACGCGGGATCCAAGCCGCGTCTGCAACCTACACCACAGCTCACGGCCACGCTGGATCGTTAACCCACTGAGCAAGGCCAGGGATCGAACCCGCAACCTCATGGTTCCTAGTCGGATTTGTTAACCACTGCGCCACGACGGGAACTCCATGAGAGTGGTCTTTTGAAGAGAATAATTCCTCCCTTATTTATTCAACTTTGAATTACGAATTTTCACCGTGGATTTTTTTTTTTTAATAAAAAGATATCCATGTATTTATCAAGACGCAAACCAAAACTTTTTTCCTAACATTTTTGCTGGGACATGCCTTAAAATCCACAATTTTTTCCCCCTCTGCAAGAAACCAAATTAGTTTAAATTCACACCTTTTTGAAACTGTTTAGAAAGAGAAGGTGTGAATTTAATCCACGGTGAAAATTCACAATTCAAAGTTGAATAAATAAGGGAGGAATTATTCTCTTCAAAAGACCACTCTCAGAACTCTACAGTAGCAGTCTCCCCCAAATGTTTTGAGTATCTGTTTGCGCATCACTGACAACTTCCTTGAAAACTCTAAAAGAAGGCCGACTAAGGGAGAAGACACTCAATGCTGGCTATCAGCCCCACACAGCCAATTAAGGATCAAAGATAGGCTTGTCTTGGAATTACTATTTAGTACATGGGAAATGATTCGAGCTACAGAGGTGGAACACACCTACAACTGTATAAGCTGTGGCACATCCGTGTAGTCACCCTGCCCCAGTGGTGAGGAAGCATAGCACCAAGTCTTGCACAATTGGCGGTGGTTTCAAGGATGTTGCTAGGTGACCTTGGTTAATTAGCCCTTAGCAAGGAGAATCTTGGAAGGATAGCTCCAGAATCTGAGAAGGGGTCTTGCTTCCCGTATTTAAGGCTTGATTCAATCCTGAGAGGTCAGCGATCTTTCTTCTCCCTAACAGGTTAACACGCCAGTTTAGGTGGGCCTGGTTCCAGCTAATTTTAGAATTGGAAAGAGTCTAACACTTAGTAAAAAGCTGTATTATATCAACCTTAAATTGAATTATATAGCAATATCAATCATTTTTAGACAAAACAGCACTTTTGTATCCAAAGAAGTGAAATCCTTCAAAGAAGTCATTTACTTAAAGCACATTTGGAGCTGCTTTTGTGGCATCATCTGGGGTCAATTTGTAAGACACAGAAGATATCTGCCACCAAAATGATTATATGCAAATTACTCACGAGATTTGGTTTTGGACTTTTGTGAAAATCAAATCCATTGTACCCCGGGAGATAGTCTAAACCAGAAATTTTAAAAGAGTTTTGAGTAGTGATTTTGCTCTCAGAATGAGTACAGAGTGATCTCTGGTGATTAAGTGGAAGGGAACAGCATTCATTTGGAGAGCTAGGTTCTAATGTATTGATTTTAAAAGCCAGACATCGGAGATAGCTGGTACATGTAGTTTCTACAATTGAGATTCAATCTGGAATGAAATAAAACACCAGGTCCCTCCCTCCTGCTCTCCAGCAGGAACCCCCCCCCACACTGGTGGGGGGCCTGGCTCCCGAGTGCAGTAGACAGTAACATCTTCCTGGTCCAGTCCATGTTCAGAAAACCTTCAAAGCTCAACGGGGCTTCTTGTTTCATAATTTCAACATAAACTTTCTCCTTTAAATCTCAAAATAAAACATTTAATTTCTCAATTTTACTTTGTTTAAAGTTTAAAACTCTGAATCAAATTCTTTCTTACTGCAATTAGTTCAGCTGTGATACCTATTTTTCCTACCCATTTAAATTCAAACTTATATTTTAGCCACTTCTGTGGGTGTTTTACAAAATATCAAATAATTCTTATTATCTAGATATAATAGATAAACTTGGAATGTCATCCTCCTTTGCTTTTATGTTTGTATAGATATACAGTACCAGGATATTTTTATTCTAACAATAATACAACCCAACAAACAGGAACGAAATGCCTATTCATTCTTATCAGATCAATTTGAATGATTAAAAACTAAATGCCAAAATTGATGATATTGAAGGAAGGGGAAGAGAATGGTATGCTTTTTGCTTGCCTTTGGACCACAACAGCAATTCTTTAGTGTGTATAAGTTTTGGTTTTCCTTCTCCCCAGCTCCTTGAGTGACCTGGCTCAGGGAGGAATTGGGGCGGAGGGCAGAGGCCCATGAGATCCATCTTGCCAGGCTGAGTCAGGCCAGTGCAGCTGCTGGCCTGGGCACAAGCGTGGGCGGCCACCTGTGGCTCCCAGCACAGCTGTTTGGTAGAGGGCCAGCCAAAGCCCTGTCGGTGGGGTGGAGGCAGGTGGCCAGTTGGGTGGCCAATACATTCTGGCATGGGCTGAAAGAACACCTGGTTCCACTCTGTGGACCCACCACAGAAAGGTCAAAGAATGTGCTTGCCGGCAGCAACCCCACGGCCTGAGCTTTCAAGCCCCAATGGTCCTGCTCTGACTGAAACAGAGAGAAACCCACCTTTCTTCTTCAAAATTACCCCAAAGCCAATACGGGAATCATTCTGTTCCAGTTGTGTGGAAACAGGTCAGCAAGGCCATTGGGCATGTCTGGAAATGGTGTGGGGGGCTGTCAGGCAGGGACAGGCTCCACGATTCAAAAGAGGACATTTCAGGGGAGGTGAGAGCCTTCTTCATGCTCTTTGGCTGCTACCATTGCAAACACCGTCCATCCTCCAGTGCCTTTGACCTTTCTTTTCAGCTTCTTCCCACGAACTCTAACTACATGCTCCGAAACCACTTTTGGTCCCCACTTGTAATTTTGTCACCAGAAATAGGAATTTTCATAGTGAACACCTACCAGAGAGGAACCCGAAGTTCACCCTTCCCTGAGCTCTAAGGCCCCTCCCAAGGCCTCAGGTCCACTGCCTCCCAGGAAAGAGGACCCTATTTCCTCACTTTCTCTCTGATAGAGAAGCATCCTCCCCAGCTTCCCTGTCCCAGAGGCAGACCAGGCATGTGCCAAAGAAGTGACACTTCCTCATTAGTCTGTGACTAATCTCTCTGAGCCTCAGTTTTGGCATCTGTACACGGGGATTGACAGTACTATCTTCATAGTTCTGTTGAGAGAACATTCCATGCAAGCATATGCTAAGTGCCTGGCATGGAACCTGGGCACAATAGGGACTCAGCAAATACTGGGTATAAATGAATGACCATGGCTAATACCACTCTCCAGACTCAGAGGCCACACCTGGCCTGGATTGGCCCTGGACTGGAACTTTCAGTGGCTACTTTTCCTTGGGATTTCAGGGGTCTCATCTCATAATTACCACTCTGTGGGCCCATATAGGAGCCTGCTATCCACACCTGCCCTTGCTGGGGGCACATATCAGGCCCTCCAAGAATTACATCAGTCTTGGGCTGGTGGATGCCACCACCTCCTGAGCCATTGACCTGAAGAAGCACTCTGACTTCTGGTAGGCTGGAGCTGGTGGGATAACTTGCCCTTTATTATACGAAACCTCTGTAAGGTAAGGCATCAAAGCCAAGATCCAAGAAGAAAGCTCGTGATTGAATTTCACAAGCTCTAAGGTCTGGGACAGTGGAATCTGACTAGTCTGGCATGGTGTTCTGTGTCCTCAAGTGAAGGAGAATCAGGTTCCCTAATCTCTGGAGCTGGAGAATTTAGGTATTATTTGGCCCTTCTTTAATCAGAGGGTGTCCTTCCTGTGAAGACAGGGCCTTTTCATGGAAATTAGTTTTCATCACCTATGCAGCCCAAGTAAGGAAAACCATCAACCAAGAGAAAATATGGCATAACTTTGGTTTCCTCCACAGAGTGGAGCCAGCCCTCAAACCACTGCTCCATTTCTGGGTTCACATGTCATCTGTGGATGAAAAGGGGGACAAGGGATGCTAGAAATAACCCTCTGAGAAAGAGATGGGAGAAAAGATCATTTTCCTTTTAAGTTCCAGCCTGAGGTTTTGCAGTCTGAGGCACAAAACCATTGTGAACAGCTGTTCTTTTAAAAAACGTATGTTAGTTTATTCCACACATTCTGGTAATATGAATGAGACAGAATTGCAAATACAGTTAATCTGTCACTTTTTTATATTCAATGACTGATCTTTGCTCTTTTCAGTGACCACTTATTTAGAGTTTTCCAGTCTGCCTGAGCTATGGCTTTTTTTCTCTCCAAATTACATTTCTTTCCCCTTCTTTTAAAAGTAATGAAACTTATCCGAGCCACACAAATTCAAATTTTTGTTTCCAAGAGCAATCCTCAACTTTCTTCCTAATTTACCAGAAAAAAATGTCACCCGGCCTTTTGGAGCATAAGGGCTTGAAGGTGATCCTAGTGCTCCTCAGAGAGTGGCAAAACGTCCACAGTGGACACACTGTCCTTGCGGTCAGTGCCTTAAGGAGGACAGTACCCTTTGAATATTTCACAGGGAAAGTACCATTTAATCAGGAGCTTGAAAACAACTGTAGATGAAAAGATACACTTGACTGAAGAATCTAAGGAAAGTCTTGTTTCTTGGTATTCCCCCATCTCTGACCCCTAGCAGAACTATCCTATTGCAAACATATCCTTTGCAAATGTGTGGATGAGTTCAAACTCATTGCTCACTGCATGACAGGCCAACACACTGGGAGATGAGTTTTGGGGACAAGAAAGTACTGCTTTATTTGGAAAGCTGGCAGACCAAGAAGTTGGCAGACTAGCGTACCAAAGAACCACCTTACCTGAGTTAGAATTCAGGCTTCTTTTATACTAAAGGAGAGGGAATGTGGTCGGTTGTTGTAGACTTCTTGGTGTCAGAATCCTTTGTTCTTGCGTCTTTCCAGCTAGGTCAGGTCATGATGTTCCTGTAAACCTCCGATAAGACAAAGGTCATTTTCTGTTCTATAACTCTTTATCTCTCTCTATATGAACAGAAAAGTGTTACACCTTTAAAAGTCAGAGACTTGAGAATGGGCTATCCTACATATTGCAGGCTATAGGCAACATCCTTTTACAAAAGGTACATAGCTAGCATGACTAAGCACAGGTAACAGAGCACAAAGGTTAAAGTAAAAGAAACAGATCCCACACCGAGTCAGATTTGTTCTTCCCTATTACAAATACAGTGGGAGATTAAAATAGTTAGTCTTAGGGTCTTCTTAGTAACTGAGCATTTATAATACTTCAGCCACTTTTGGCTCCTAGGATGACCTTGGAAAAGTATACCCACCCCCCCAAGGAATATCTAATCACCTCACTTGATTTCTTTGAATGTGTTAGGCAGGGACATGAGGGGTGGTAAGTGGATTAAAGCACAGCCATGCTTGGACACTGCACACCTTCTTATGTACCTGATGAAGTTGTCATTATGAAAGTATTCAAATAGCTAACCATGCAGGAAGGCCATCTTCGTATTAGCTGCTGAACTTATTAACTGTTGAGTTGTCTTTGCATATGATAGCATCCCCCAGTTCAGCAAAGTGGTTTGGCCAAAGAGGAAGTGTCTGAAGGTGGAAAAGTGTGCTTATCATGTTCTTTGCTCACAGTTGAGTTTGAGAAGAAAAGCTCTTCAAGTATGAATTCCATATCTAGCACACTTTCCACAAAGAAATAGCTTGCATCTTCTTCTCTGAATCTGCCTTGTTTGAAGGCAAAAGAAGGAGGGGGCAAAAAGAGTTGTGGGCCATCTGATTGAAGTTATGTGGTCATGGCCAATCTTGACTTCCTTTCTGGCCTTAAAATAGCTGGGTGGTAACATCTGGGTATATCCCCCCACCAGAAATAACTAAGGCCTTGCATTTAGATGTTATTAAAACACTTATAAACAGATGCAATCTGTGGAGAAGATAACAAGAATGCAACAAATTACATAATCCTGGACACTACCTGGAAATTTTGGATAATGTAGTGTGATATTCCAAGGCACGGAGTCCTCCTACTGTGAGTTCAACACCAGCTTTTCAGGGAACAGACAACTTCCATCTCAATCATTCTTACAAGCTGAATTTTTATTTTTACTAAATTATCTATGTTAAAAAAATCTGTGCCTGGTGTGGAATTTCACTCCATCAAGTGTTACAATGAATTTTTCATTTTCATTACAAGCAGGAGATTGAATGTAGGACAAGTGTTAGGAAACATGGCAATAAATTAGAATATAATTTACAAAAGCAAAAAAAAAAAGTAACAGTGTACCACATTAATACTGAGTATAAAATAATAAGCAACAACTAATCACAATAATACAAAGATAATTTCATTCTGCATTATTAAGGATACCTATGTGACATTCACTCAAATAACAAAATTCCTAATGAAATGGACTCTTTGGGGAGTCACACACATCTCAAGGGGTTTAATCAGTTGGATATGTTTACCTTGCCTTTTATGGTGGGCCTTTACGCCAATGGTAGATACTGTTCTCAGCCACAGGGTACCAGTTTCCCTGGGGTTCCCTAAGTAGCCTATATAACTCACTTCTTTTGGAAGGTGTGTCATGGTGGCTCAGCCTGCACCGACAATCCTATTGTTATTATTTAGGAACAGAGCATCATTTAGCCATGTGGTTGACTACGGAGTAGCAGCAGTATTGTGAGGTGCCGTGGAATGTGATTTTTCCCCATTCAGGTTTAAACTCAAGGCAAATTGAAAGTTTACTCCGGTTACACATCCTGTGCTTGGTTCCTTCTAGAAAGGTAATCTGACGCTGCCCCGGGGAGCTCTCTGCCTCCTGGTCTTGGTGCCTCTGCACACCCCAGAGGGACACTGGCTGCCCTCCTCTTCCAGCACCAAGTTGGGGTGCTGCACGGGGCTGAGGCAGGAGTGGCCCACACAATGTTAGCTCCCAGGTGAGGTGAAAAGTAGCCTTTAGTCAGTAATATATGAAATCTTTAAAAAAATAAAAACATGATCTGATATTTACGATGGAGAAAAGCAGATGCTAATAGCAAACTTATGCCTAAAATGCCGCAGAAACCACCCACATTTTGTTTATTGATTTTATTTCAACAGGGCACATTAGCACCAAGTTAACTGCTCTTTGCAAGGGGCCCAGGGAAGTCAGTGCTGAGGCCGTGTTGCCCTTCACTGCATGGCTGAGGTGGCATTTGGCTGTTTTCCAAGGCAGCAGAGATAGGGGCCCTAGCCACTCTCATCTACCGACAATAGCTTTCTCTGGAAACTCAGGGACATGAGCTGGGGTGTTGAGAGAGAAAGCAGGTGAGGAGACACAGATGACTGTGACTGAACACGCAGAGCAGCGGACGTCCCATGCTGACCGTCCACAGCAAACCTGACATTTAGTTTGGTTTTTGAAGTCTATGAGTCTCTCTTCCTTTCTGAAAAGACCTAATCGACCACCATGGTGCATGTGATACACCTGTTATGTTGTTGGAGCGCACAGTGACGGGTTTAAGTCAAATATACTCTTTTAACTGCAAGTAATAACTTTACAAAGGAGCCGTTTGGTTTGAGTTGGAGGTGTCCATTTCACATGATGCACACATGCGTAGGACGTAAGACACATTCATCAAGATCCTGCTGCAAGTGTTCAAGTACAAAATATTCATATAAGCAAGTACCCTCTTTCTTCTCTCCTTTAAAATCTCACTGTCAAATTTTGGATGAGCATGATGTGAAACTTGTGGACAGGGAAAATGTGAGCTAGTCGATTTAATTTAGGTGGATTTGATTCTAGAATTTGATATGCCCAAGAAATTGGGTTTCACATTTAATTGCCATTCAGAGTATCCATAAAAAATACAAAATACTTGGTTGAGTGACTATCAAAATGATGCTTTATGATCTCTAGTCTTCATGAGTTTTTCTTCTTTGGTTGTTATCCCTTGTCTACTTTAAAACTCACAGAAATAGCACATTTATGTGCAAGCACACTCAGCTACCCACACACTCAAAAGCGCCCGCACACACACACACTTGCTCTCATATAAATAAATGCCCTTTTGCCATATCAAAGAAGGGACATCTGGAACCCATCGTAATTGTCAGCAAAAGGGTCTGCCTGGTTTTCATTGAGCCAGTCTCTCTTTTGCACGGTATCATCTCAGTAAGCTCAACATGCATATGCAACAATCCAACAGGGCAGAAGCCGTTCTGTGGCTGGAGAGGATGTAAACACAAGTGAGTTGGGGTGACTCAAATAAGAACTGAGGCATCCTTTGTGATGGCAGCAAAAGGCCTGGTACTTCAGTCTCTACCATACCCCAGGTCTGGCTTCTGCATGAAACTGAAATGTTTTTCTCTTAAAGTTTTAATGGAAATCTCAGCTTCACTTGCACAATGGCAAGTTGGCCACAGTCTTTTAGCAGTGAATTTATAGACTTGCACAGCTGCAGTAACTGATGCACTGCTTTAAACTAAGTCCTTCATTGTTGTTCAGTTTAATACAGTTTATATATGGCTCACAGCAGTGTTCAGAACAGGGGGATTATTCCTAAGGAAATTAAGTGGAATGAAGAAAAATAATACAAACTTTCATTACTTTTGATTTATAAAATTGCTCCTTAAATTACAGTTCAAAGCCTGTTTAAAATTTAAATTGTGGTGCTGTTGTAGTGAGATAAAGTATAGTAAATATTTTTAAGCTACGACTTAAGATTTCTGAATCTTCTTTACTTCCATAGTTGACCAAGTCATAACAGCTACATTTTAAAGTTTTAAATACAAATGGATTCAGTGTCATTGCTAAGTCCTTAATAAAAATTATCTTAATGGTCCAAGGAGGTAAACAGGCTATTGGATTTACTCGAAAGAACACAAACGTTCCACAGTAAGCAAGTCTCCCTGTGTTGTTTGGATCTCTCCAATCTGGCATTCCCTCCTAATACCGTGTCCAGCACTTTGGATCAATAAATCCCACTTCACAGAAGTTAAAATAATATTGAAATCCTGTCAGCTAGTGCTGACCAGTGGTTACGTTTTCCACAGGGTAATGCATTTGCAAGGACATCAATCCTCTTCCTCTGGGTGGCTCTCTGTGATGGACGCATTTCCACGATGAAATGACAAGGCACTCTCTCTGGCTTTCCGTAGGTCAGTGTCCTTGGCAGGTCTTACAACACATCTGTCTGAAGTATGCTCGACTGCAGAACTTGAACTTCAGCACCAGTGGGCAATAAGCCACTTTGTTCACATCTTTGCACTCTAACGAGTGAGGGCAAAAAGGGGAAAAACAATTAAGGGCATATAAACACGTACATAAACAAGACGATGAGCCTCGATGTTCAGCAAGGACTGCCCCCAACCCCCAGGGCCAAGGCCCCTCGGCTTTCACATCCATGTGATTTTTGTTTTTGTTTTCAAGCATACCCTGTCCGGTACAGCCTACCAGAAACATTCTTTTGATATATTTTAACACAATTTTTTAAAAAATGATTGTGAGGCTTTTCTTCCAGACTTTTATAAGTATGGTACATGCCCACTGTGTCTTGAAAGAATTACCATTTGTTGGGATAAGTGATCACTTTAGACAGCTTGGAAACATGAGTCATTTTTCTTACAGCGCTTTTATTGCTTCTTTCTCAAGGGTTATTTTATTCAGCGGTGCAAGGTTATCCAAAATCAAACATGAGTTGCATTGTTTGATACCAAAGTACACATGTCTTAAGAGAATCTCTGCATCTGTGGGGTGTGGGGATGGGCCTGGGTGAATGAAAAGGATTGCTGACAGTGGCCTAGATTCAGCAACTACGCTAGACAAAGAGGAAAACTTTGAGAGGTTGGCCTCAAATGGCAGCAGTCTGTGGGTTATGGAAACATGTAGAAATGTCTTTTTTTAATTTGGAAGTGAGACATGGCCTTCTTTTTTCCTATGTGTGTTTTCTCCTCAGTGCTAGAATTGCCACAGTTGAAGTCTGCAGTTGTTGTAGCCAGAAGGTGAATAAATGATTCTTTCTCCACTTCCCCTTGAGGCTGGTTGCAGAAGATGGGGATGAGGGCCCAGGGTAGAGAAAAAAACACTGGCCTTTAATCCTCAGAAGCCCCTGCCACCCCATATAACCCCACTACTGCTAATAATGATATTCTTCTCCAGCAATCTGGTCAATTTTATCTGGGGATTTTAAAATACTTTGTAAATCTAGTAATTAAATTTCCATATGCCTCCCAGAATCAAAGTTCCACCCTCATTTTTCCAGGTGGTTATACTGAAGCATCCTGGGTAAATTACTTAAGGTAATTAGAATCAGGCAGAACACTAGGAAATATTCAGTGTAACAGAACGTGTGTTGTTGTTGTTTCCTTGTTTATTTGCCTGCTCTTTCCCTGGCTTTAGAAAACCATTAAAGTTCTAGGGGATCACATACATAGTATACAAGCCATATGCTAAACATGGAAAATTAAATGCAAAGAAATGGGAAAGTTTCCAGTTCCTATTATTGAAAAGTAGGGTAACAATTTTATTGATCTCACTTTCAAGGTTCTTTCAGTGAAAGACTTAAAATTTTAAACTGTAACCCATAATCCTCTGAAAGTATAAGCCCTGCCACCATCAAACTCCCATATTTGAGATTTGATTTATCAAGAGAATAATAGTTAAAAAATTTGAATAGAAACTTTCCACACTAAGAGTCTCAATAAATTTAAGTTTTGGCTAAAAGAAAGTAGGAGGGACATTAAAAATTCCTTTAAACTTTGCACTAAAAATAAATCAGATGATATTTGATGAATCAAGTTTGAATCTGAGGTGAAAATATCTCCATATATTTTAATTTAGAGGTCACTTGTTACTTTTTTCCCTCTCTATCATGAGCAGTAAAAAGTAACCAAAAAAAGTTTAGACTAAGAATATTCTTGTGGGGAAAAAAAAGTGGTATCAGTGCTACCAAGAGGAATATATTGCCTAGTTAATGCAATTATTAAAATTATAAGAAAAGCCAAACATAAAGGATGAGAAAAGCTGGCACACTATCACTCATCTTTAATTTCAAATCACCATCCTAAACGGGCAGCCTGCCAACAGAGATTACTGCTCTCATGCTCTGTAATAGGGCTTGGTGGGACTGCTTAGAGTACCAAATAAACTTTGGCTTTGGTCATAAAAATGATTTAGTTGACAAATCGATAGGGGAGGACTGGTTGTTTTAATAGCACAAGAAAATAAAATTAGAAGCCAGACTGCCTAGGTTTAAGCCCAGCTTTACCATTTACTAATGTCAAGACTCTGAACAAACTGCCTACCTTCTCTGGGCCTAAGAGGTTAAGCATCACCATCTGCGAATAACGATGAGGAGTGTTACTGCTCCTCCTTGCAGCATGGGTATTCCACGATATCACCTGGCTCAGTGCATAGAATGGTTACTGGCTCTCGATAAGCGTAAGATGTTGAATGACCATTACTATTATCATCACTATTAGTTATTATTCCCTCTTACCACAACTTAAGTTGCGCTCTGAACTTCTCAACAAGGATGGATGCAACATTCAGATTACTACTGAGAAAATGCTGTCCTCTGGGCTCAAGTCGGTTTAAAGACAAAACAAAGAATATTTCCTGAGGTACAACTTCATTGGGAGACTCATTCAGGCTATTAGAAATATAAATGCTTGGGGGGGATTCAGCTCCTCAGGTGGGTGCTGAAAATGAGCAGTGTCTAGTCTAGGAACACGCTGGTGGCCAGCTGCCCGAGTTTTCCCCTCTCAACTTCCAATACCTGTTACGTTGGTTCTCAACAGACTTGGTTCCAAGTACCCTCATTGAAAAAAGGAACTCATTTGGGTCCTGGGAGCAGAATCAAGCTTCGGGAGGTAGGGAGTGCTTGGGAGTGCCTCAGGACCTGTGCGTGCACCACCGGCTCGGGGCGGCAGACTGGGGGTAAATTCTGGCACTGCCTCCTTCCAGCATTTGTTTGTCCTTGGCCAAGTGACTTCACCCCTGTCAGCCTCAGTTTCTTCATCTGTGAAGTGGGGATGGTGATAACACCAGTTCCTAGGATGTTGTGAGGCTTGTATGAGGTTAACATCTCCAGCAAGTGCCTGGCCTGGGCACAGAGGGAGCACACAGTCTATTAGCTCTCATTACTGTTACCAACAACACATCTGCTTCTGAGAACAACCATCCTGCATTATTTCTCTGTGATCCTTATCCAAGTATATATAGGCTCTTCACTGGAACACACAAGCAAATCGGCAAAAAGATTTTAACAGAGAGAAAGTAAATCATGATGAGGTGGGAGTGGGGAGAGATATAAGATTCAGGGTTGGGGACTGCCAAGCAAGCAATGGGCCTTGATGAGTCATTAAATGATGGGCTTAAATGATTAAATGGGCTGTAGGAGAAGGAAACTCAGCCTTGCTGGAGTGTAGGGGTCTCCCATGAAGGAGGAGCCCTGAGGAAGATCCCGTTCCTACTTTGTGGTTTTGCCTTCGAGGGACTGCCAGGACTGGAAGAATTAATTACTGTTTTTTCATTCTTTCAGTCTTTTAACTTCATGAGAGATTAATCTAGTAATGATAACATTATAAAAGTAACTTATTGAGCACTTCCTATGTGCCAGGCATTGCCTTAGGCAGTTTTACATATTTATATACATTTAACCCTTTTAAGTATATACAATGTCAGCTTTACACAGATGGCAAAACTGAAGCTCAAAAGCGTTAGGAAACTCATTCTGTGGCACACAGCTGGTTGGTCTAAGAACTGGGGCCATAACTCAAGTTTGTTTGACTCCAAAACCACTCTATTTTGGCAACATTTTTGGCATCTTACTGCAAAAAGGTGTCTGTCAATACATCTTGTTCTTCGCTAATAGTCCTGATAGGTCAACCTTTAGGGTCATCATTATCAGGAAGTTTGCTCTGCCACATTAGAGAAGGGGTAAATATTTTTTAAAATGAGGCTTCTAGGTCATGGTCATTCAGAATTGCCTGAATACATTTCTTTCTCTCTCTGTTTTTTTTTTTTTTTATCTTTTTGTCTTTCTAGGGCCACATCCGTATCATACGGAGGTTCCCAGGCTAGGGGTCCAATTGGGCCTGTAGCTGCTGGCCTATGCCACAGCCACAGAAACACCAGATCCGAGACATGTCTGGGACCTACAGCACAGCTCACGGCAACGTCGGATCCTTAACCCACTGATCAAGGCCACGGATTGAACCTGCAACCTCATGGTTCTTGGTCGGATTCGTTTCCACTGTGCCACGATGGGAACTCCGAATGAATACATTTCTTTAGTTAACCCTTTCTCCCTAGATTTTGTAAAATCACATGAGAGAAGGGTAATTTTAACACATCAAGAAGTTTTAAAGCACCATCATTACAGAAAGCTGAATGTAATCTTAAAAATGTGTACAAGTTTTAAATTACATTGGTGCATTCAGCCCCTGTATCACTTCCTTAGCTTAGCTAGAGAGGACTGACCTGATGTGCCCTTGGACTGACTTACTGACATTTTATGCAGTTGAGGTGCCGTAATTATAAAATTTACCATTCACTAGTCTGCCTCATCCTCAAAGCCCACTGAAAATATTAAATAGTCTTCATTCCCTTCAGCCAATACCAGCACAACTTACATATGTGAAAAAACCATTCTGGAAAAATTGTGCATAAATTAAATCACATTTTCCTATTGAAATCAAAACAAAGAGTTCCTTTATGGCACAGCAGGTTAAGGATCCAGCATTTTCACTGTAGTGGCTCAGGTCATGGCTGTGGCACAGGTTTGATCCCTGGCCTAGGAACTTCCACATGCTGGAGGTGTGGCCAAAAAAAACCCAAAAAAACAAAAAAATAACATATATTCTCGCTTAATTTCTAAATGGTTCTCAGTTGGTATTGATATCTAGCTAATATCTAAAATATCTAAAGATTTGGTTCTCTATACCCAAGTAATACACTGTCTGCATATAAACAATTATACTAGGAGAGCTATTGCAAGGAATCCTTTCCGTAGAATCTTTTTGTAATATGATTCCTCTGAAACTGATCTATTTTGAAGGTCTGATCTTTACCGTATTTTGTTCATGCAGATACATTTGTAGCTACTACTTTTTAAGTAGTGGAACCTGAGCCAGCAGGGTCAAAGATGTTAAGATTAAGAAGTCTGATTTTCTCTTGTACTATCATTATGCACCGGCTAAGTACTCTCTGGGGAGGAGAATGACAAGACACTCTTTCTACCTTTTTCCTATGAGACTATTGCAAGTAAGGGTGAAGGGTCCTTATTTTGTGGTTTCTAGGAAATATTTTGTGGACCTAACTAGTCTCTCTCTCCCTCTTTTTTTTTTTTTTTTAACATCATCTCCTTTCACTCCCCTGCCTGAAAATAAAATTTCACTTTATCCTAGGCTAGAAGTTTCTGATGCGAATGGCAATTTATGGACTATTCCTAAATTCTTCTCAAAGAGACTTCGTAATATATCAAGGGCTGAAAGCCAGCTGCTAGGCCCTACAATGGGAATTAGACCCATGATTAGAATCCTAAGTGACTTTCCAGGTATGCTGGAGTGGGTCTCATTGGTAATCTGAGTTTTGGTAGAGTTGAGCAAAAAAAATAGACAACCTGTTTCATAGGCAACACATGAATCTACTTATCATTGATGTTCCAGTGGGTTCCCCCGCCCCCAGGTGCTTTATATTAACCTTTCAAAACCCTGACCTAAAAGACATGATTTCAAAGTACTCACACTGAGCACATAGGTGTATGAATTTATGATGCAATTGGACTGAGATTCAGTGTGACTTTGATGGCTTGACTTAATCCAAGGAGTACAAGAGGAGCTCCTGAAATGCAGTGCTCTTGTATATATTTCATAAAATGTTGCCAAGCCTGCCTAAACTGTATCACTTAAGGCATTGAGATACATAAGGACAGGATGGACCATTCGGTATCTTTCTTTGAAGAATACACGTTTTCTGTGCCCATAAGCTCTTGATGAGATTCAGAGGAAGAACACAGTAAGCGGAGAGTTACAATTCTCCCCTAAGGGTCTATATTTTGGATTATAAAAATACAACCAGCTGTAGCTCTCTCAAACTGCCCATGGAGTTGCAGAGCCTGGGGAGAAGAGAGATGGCAAAGGCTGTGCATGTGCATGTGTGACGCAGGAGTTGGGGATGGGGGATGTGAACTCAGTATGTTTCCTGATGAAACTGTACTTAAGTCCTTGATATTTAACATATTCAGACTGGAAAGGGATGAAATAAGTGTTGCCTAGGAACTTGATATTATTCATTGCAGTGGGAACAGTTGACCACATTTTTACCCTTGAAGTAAGGGGATAACAACTATGGAACTTTATTCTGATTCCACTCTACCACGGACTAAGCCATTCCTTTATCTCTTTGCTTTCTTGGTTTCTTCTAACCCAGTCTTATTCTCTGGATGCCACCCACAGTCAACCTCAAGGTACTCTTTTCCCAATACAAATCCAGGATTCCCTCCAAACTAGATAGCCAGGGATGCAAACCTGAACGCTAAGATGGATTATCAGCTTTTTAAAATGGCAATGAAAATGACTGGACTTCCTCATCTCCTTGAAATCAAAGTTCAAATGATCTTCACCATTCATTCCTTTCACTGATTTTAATACATCAAATGCCACTTTAAAACCCAAATTCAGTAGCCGTTTTGTTCCAGGGATCTTAGGAGATTTCAGGAGCTACTCAGGCTTTCTTAGAGTCATTTACTTGAGGGAGACTGAGACCTGCCAAAGCCACTGTAAGACAGCCTGGGCTGGTAAAGCAGTGTACACTAACCACACCTTTCCTGCTCACCTTTCCACACCATGAATCATTACCTGGCAGCAATAAATACTAGATGACAGAGTGCCTTGTGCTATTGAGAGGCTGAAAAGACTCACCATATAAACTACAAGGGAAACTGAAACTGCATAAAGATGAATAAAATGGCATTTCGGATAGAATTTCATGTGAGCCTGAGTAGGCTAGTCTCAGCTGCCAGATGTACTTTAAAAAATTACTCTGAGTAGTATTTCAAATGCAGTGATACCTACTGTGTCTATAATTCATTCTTAGCAGGAATGCAGTGTTACCTTCATCAGTGGCAATCTGTCAAGATCAAGCCTATAATGCCTTAACTCTTAGCTGAAGGCTTTCAGGAATAAAGAACTAAAGCAGACGTTGAACATGGGCAAATTCTATCTCCTTTCTTCCTCCTCCTACTTTCCTCTTACTATTCATTTTTAATTTCTTGATGCTCCACTTCTGATTTTCTTTCTCTTACTGTACTTTGTTGCCTTGACCTCCCTCTATTCCTTCAATCTCTCTCCACTCTTTATTTTATTTAAAAAAAATCTTAATCAAATTCCATTATTTTATTATGGATTTTGGGGACTAATGTGCTTAATTTCCATATAGCTACCTAAATGCCTTACCATGATTAAGAGTATCCAGTTACCTAGATCTGAAACTTGGGAGTCATATTGAACTCCATGCCATATTCTCATCCCTATGTCTAACTGTCCATCGGGATCTTTTTATTTCCCTTTCCATTTTATTCTTTTTTTCCCCCCAATTCAATACCCTGGTTTTGATTCTTACTATACCAGCCTGAGTTCAAACATTCATCCTTTCTAGCCTGGACTCTTAGACCAGCTTTCTAACTCTTTGTGCAGACAAGGCTGTCCTCGCTCTGCCCCTTTATACACTTGCCAGCCTAAGCATGTCACTCCCCAATTTCCTTCACTTGCTCTTTAGAACTCATAGATAGAGTCCTAACTTCCTTCCACTGTGTACAGGACCCTCCCAAAGCAAGTCCCATCTCTCTCTTTGTAGCCTCACCTCCATTGCCTGTTCATCTGTCAGCCACTGCAGCCACACTGAACTGTGACTGCACACTCTCATCTCTGTCAGGAATGCCCAGCCTCTCAAAGTTTTGTTGGCCAACTGTCTCACTACTTCCAGGGCCCTGCTCAAGCTTTCCTTCTCCATGATTCTTCTGCTGAATACCCTTACTCTGTCCAGTAGTCCCCATATTGTGAAAATCATTTGTTTGCATGTTGTCAAGCCCTTCTAAACTGTGCTTCCTTTGAGAACAGAGCCTTTCATATTCTCAATGGCTGGCACATACTAGGTATGTTTGCTAAGTAAATGAATTAACTGTTGGATGATTAGAGCATATTATTTAAATACAACCACCCTGAGGGGTGGACAGATAGATATCTATGTGATAAAGTAAGTTCAGTAAAATGTTAATGCTAGAATCCAGATGATGGATGTTCATTGTAAAGTTGTTCAACTCTACTGTATGTTTGAAACTTTTTGTTATTTTCATAATAAGATGTCAGGAGAGGAATCATCTGCTAAACTTTGGTAATTGAAACAACACTCAAGATTCTAACAGTGGCCCATGTTACCCATAGAGACCCCACTGAAAGACCATTTTATATGATTTATTTTTGGTCTTTTTAGGGCTGCACCCGTGGCATATGGAGGGTCCCAGGTTAGGGGTCAAACTGGAGCTGTAGTCTCCAGCCTACGCCACCGCCACAGCAATGCTGGATCCTTAACCCACTGAGTGAGGCCAGGGATTGAACCTGTGTCCTCATGGATGCTAGTCAGATTCATTTCCCCTGAGCCATGACAGGCTCTCCAAGACTGTATTTTAGATCCCAAGGAACCTCCCATAGTCCTAACCTGTCTTGCTTTGGGTAGAGATGGACTAGTTTCTTAATAGCCTCCTTTAAGAGTCAAGGGAACCTGATTCTGCTGGGGAAAAAAGGGGTCCTCTTTTACCTCCGGCATTAACAAAAACCTGCTCCTTCCCTCAACCATTGGACTTTCCTTCCAACTTCCCCTTTGTAAAAGGCACTTTTTCTCTCCCTGATCTGATTCCCAGAAGCTCTATCAAGTTAACTCTCACATTACTTTCATGCAAGAGCCTCTTCTCTTTTGAAATCCATGTTATCTGCCCATTTCTTTCCTCTATGGATGACAAATTATGGCTCAAATCAACTGCTTCATCCTCTTCTCAGGATACATACACACTGGGTTTTTCCAACTACACATTACAACTGGCTCACAGGCCATAGCCTATGGAGCTTGCCTTGATCCAAAAGGTTAAAGTCATCAGTTCTTCATTTGAACACCCTTAGCACTTTGTGTAAACTGCTCCACATAACACATTCCACCTTGCTTTATTATTTTTTTAAAGAAGTATCTTCTCTGTAAGACTATGAACTTTTAAATGCATTTGAACTTTCCACAGCAAATGGCAGAGGATAGCCACAGCAAGCATTTAATAAGTAGCTTCTGAGGAAATGAACAGATAGTTCCAGGTATTTGAATATATTCAATATATGCTATTGGGAAGCTAAAGAAAAGACAAAATGAGTTACAACAGATATACTGTTTCTACTTTGATTGTGATTTTATAAGAGACAGTGATTTTATCTTATATGAGTCAACAGATTTAGGGAATAACAATTCTAGGATTAGTCATACTTTGCAGGATTAGTAATTTCCTAAAAGTTTCCTCCTTTACTGAGAAGGCTAAAAATATTGTCTTAACTGCTTATCTCAGATTAATGTTAATAATAGGTGATTTGGCCAGGCAGAATGACTATGAGGTACTTCTCTAAATAATCCAAAAAGCATGAGATTAACTAACACCTATCCATTTTAAGAGAATTTCTTTAAGGCAGTTGCAAATGATATTCTGCCCACTCTAAAAAAAACAGCATTACATCTTTAGCTGCAAAGCTTATGTATGCTAATTATCCATTACAGGGAAGTTTTTGCAGAAATCATTAAAATGGCCTAAAATGAAGTTATAAACATATCTTCAACATATATTATTGTAGGCATGTGAAAAAGCCAGTTCCTTCAACAACAGTTAAGCCTTAATCTTTTGACGTAGAGTGTCTACACTTCATAACCAGAAGCTATGTTTTCATGTTAAAATGCCCAACTTTAGAGGGTGAACTACAAATAGCATATAAATGTAGTTGAAAATGACATGTCCTAGGGCTCTTCCAAATCTAACTTCAAATCAGGACTCTATTACTTCCTAGTCTTGTAATGTGGACAAGTCATTCTCTCTCTCTGTACCTTAGTTTCCTCATCAGTAATACCAACTCTCTAAAGGCTGTTATCATGATTATATTAATACACACATAGACATTTATGTATATGAGATATATAAAGTGGATAGTAAATACAAAGACTCTAACACAACAAACATATTTTAATATGATAGTTGTATCTTCTCTTCTACCTTAACCTCTCATCTTCTAGCTCTGAAGAACAGACTCCCAAACCCATGTGACTGATTGCCAATAATTTACAATAGATAAGAGCCGTTTTCTGCAGGTCTTATGGAAAAGAGATTTTTAAAACTTAGATCATTTAAAGGAAATAGTTTTGTTATTAAAAGTACTTCCGCTTCTCAGGTTTTGAGTCCTTCTCGAGAGGGACAGCTAGATTTTCACAATGTTCCTTACCAAAGAAAGGGACAAAAAGAAATAGATGACACTATAGCCAAAGATTCTGCAAAATAAAATTGTTATTTTGAATTAATGTAGGGTAAGGCTATATTTCTTTGAAAGAGTTATTTACACAATAAGTATATTGTATTGAGGCTCAGATATAAAATCAGGCCACTTGTAAAGATATAAGTTTTCTGTATCCTCTCATACAAGATGATTGCTCTTCCTAAATGAAATTCTTTATGGAAACATTAAAAACAGAATTTAAAAAATCCTCCAAACTAGATAAATCTGGTCAAAAGGAATAATTTCTTTTTTTTTTAAACTACACAATATATATTTGGTACATATAAAGTATTGTATAATGAAAAATAAAAAATAATATATAATAAGGAAAGAAAACTGAAAGGAGAGTTATTGAAGTAGGTAAGAAATGATGGTATGTTAGAAAAAGAATAATTATAATAGTGAAGAGTTTAGCACAGTTTATAATTAAATATTCTATACATATACTTTTATTTTTTATTTTTTATTTTTTTGTCTTTTTGCTATTTCTTGGGCCGCTCCCACAGCATATGGAGGTTCCCAGGCTAGGGGTTGAATCGGAGCTGAAGCTGCCGGCCTACACCAGAGCCACAGCAATGCGGGATCCGAGCCGTGTCTGCAACCTACACCACAGCTCACGGCAACACGGGATCATTAACCCACTGAGCAAGGCCAGGGATCGAACACGCAACCTCATGATTCTTAGTTGCATTCATTAACCACTGCGCCACGATAGGAACTCCCATACACATATTTTTAAAGCACATGAATGGTTACTGAAGTCAGCAAACACCTTTGCAAAATTACTGTTTCCAGTCTGGAAACAAATAAGAGTAATATTTACAAAACAATTTCTTTAATTTTTATAGTTGTATGAATATGTAATCTATGTCAATAAGCCAAAAAAAATGGTTGGGTTCAAACTCATCCTCTAGAGAATAAAAGAAGATGAGAACAGTCTAATCACCTTTAAAATTGTTTATCATGGAGTTCCCATTGTAGCTCAGCGGTTAATGAACCTAACTAGTAACCATGAGGTTGCCGGTTCAATCCCTGGCTTCACTCAGGGGGCCAAGGATCTGGCATTGCCATGAGCTGTGGTGTAGGTCAGTAGCAAGAGCTCCGATTCAACCCCCAGCCTAGGAACCTCCACATGCCGTAGGTGTGGCCCTAAAAAAAACAGAAAAAAAGACAAAAAAATTGTTTATCATGTCTAGCTATAAAAATATGTATAGGAGTTTCTTTGTGGCACAGGGGGTTAAAGATCTGGTGTTGTCACTGCAGTGGCTTGGGAAGCTGCTGTGATGTGAGTTCGATCCCTGGCCCAGGAACTTCCACATGCTGTGGGCATGGCCAAAAATGTGCATAAATTACCCAAATAAAGTCACAAGTTTTTTTTTTTTTTTCCCACACTTGATATTTGTTTTTATTAATTTATGGAATTTGTAGAATTCATTTTTTTAAATTGTTATTTCCCCAATACAATTTTTTTCCTACTGTACAGCATGATGACCCAGTTATACATACATGTATACATTCTTTTTCTCCCATTATCATGCTCCATCATAAGTAACTAGACATAGTTTTCACTGCTATACAGCAGGATCTCATTGCTAATCCATTCCAAAAGCAATAGTTTGCATATATTAACCCAAGCGGTTATACACCTCAAATCATACTTGTGGTTGCCTGGGGGGAGGGGGAAGGAGTGAGATGGATTGGGAGCTTGGGGTTAATGGGAACAATTTCTTTTTAAAAGATTTGTCATATCATTTTCATTTGAAAGGTATTAAATTATATTCAGTATGGCTCTTTTTTTTTTTTATTATTTTTGAAGCAGAGTCCTACAGCTGGGTTTCTTACATAATAAATTCCATGGCTTCAAATGTTTGTGCATGCCTCTTTGATCATGCCTCTATTTTTATATGAGAAGGTGGTCTGAACTTCCCGACTATGCCATCTCTGTCTCCATACTCCCTAGTTTCTGTTATAGTGCCTTGTACATAGCAGCATTTAGGAAATTTCAAATGAGTGCTTAACTGAATTTTTAAAAGTATGTTTATTTAAATAAGATATAAAAAAATTCAGGATTTGGATGGGCATCTGCTCTTAATAAAGGGATTTCCCCATATATAACAAAGAAAAATTTTAGAGTCTGAAGACTTTTGTCCTCTTATATAAACAGCTGTGTAATTATATTTTTCTACAATGAGAAAATTAGCACTTGAAACACAGACAGTTTCAAATATGTGCTTTCATTATATATATAACTGGTATGTATTTTAATCTTCGCAATAGTAGAGATCCATTGTTATAGCCAAAAGGAAACAGAAGTTTTCACTTTTAAGCTTGGTTCATTAGAAATCATCTTTATATTTCCAGTACAAGTCAAGCAGAATGACAGGTTGGACAGAATCTTAGAGATTATCTATCCACTCCAACCTTTCATTGTATAGATAAGTAAACAACTCCAGAAACGTTAAGTGATTTAACAAGGTCATATAGTTAGTGGATAGCCAGAAAAAAAAAAAATAGGTTTCTAGATTATCTATCCAGTACATACATAGCTTTAACAAATGTTCTCTACCAACACACCTACATCAGTGATTTTATAGGGCTCTTCATGCCCTGGAAATTAGGACAGGTGAATCACTTGAGACCTCAGGCCCTTTCTCCATGGGAAACTTACCTTCAGTACTGGAAATGGGGGTACTGTCACATTTGCTTTCACACTGCTGCATTGATGGAGGCCGAGCAGTTTCTGGACAGTCACTCGATGCCTGTCCAGTGTAGGAAAGACATTGTACAGTCCGCATTTGCTGTCCAAGGCCACACTGAGCAGAACACTAAACCAAAAGACAGAAAAATGAAACACTGATCTCATCATTTTCAGAAGGTATGTCATTTCAAATACCACACACTAGCTTTTAAAGCCCATAAGTAGTTCATTTTGGAGAGGTATATGATTAGGTCATTCTACTATAGTATTGATTTGGAAACTCAAGAATTATGTTATTACCCTAGAAGATGAAAGCATTATAGTTTCCAGAAGACAATATGTGGAGATTTCTTAGGCTATTATTCCAACAGTTCCAAGCAGTGCTGGTGAACTTTAACAGGAGTATATGAGAAAAATCTTTGTGATGAAGTAGAATAATTAATCAGAGATTCTGGGATTACTATTGCTCTCTATTATAGGTTTGTGGGATAACAACCTGATGATTTACTGGAATGCTCTGAACTGATCAAAATGTTAGTTCAGTATAACAGCAGTGACTGCTATGAAACCTGGTAATGGGGTCAGTTTAAAAAAAAAAAGAGTTTAAATAAATACCTTGAGTTTTATAAGGTATTTTCACACAAATCTGAGACAAATCTGAGAAGAGGTTTGATGTTAGCCGATTAGCATGTCTCCCTCTCCTTTTTTATCTACTTCGGGACTCAGTTACTTTGAATTGAAGTTACTCTCACAGGGACTTGGTTTCAGCTGGGAATGATCAGCTGTCTAGGCTGAAGAATGAAGCCGAGGTCAATTATTTGGGCCTTCAGCCCAGAATACCAGAAAGCCTGTGAGGTTTGGAATCAAAGAGATGAGGAGCCAGTGGTGTGAAGACAGGTGATAGTGATGTTTACAAAGTAAACAAACCCAGGCCCTGTTGGATTTGTTTGCAAAAACTCTCAAAGCACTTACAGGACTTGCAAGGATATTCAGACATTTTATTTTGAAGTTTCTAAATACAGAATAATAAATAAATGCACCATAAAGATGTATTAAAGTGTCTTTGAAAAGGCATTTTCACTGATTAATTTCAATTTTAGGAAACTGAATTGAAAACAAAGATGAGAAGAAAAGGACAATATTTAAAAGAACAATCTCAAATTGATAACTGTAGATTTGGTGAAATTATTAACATGCAAAAACTTTCAAATGATCTTTACATAGTTCATTGCAACAAAGATTATATAAGAAATTCCTACTCATTTTAAATAAAAATCATAAGAGCATGTCTGTACTGATTCTTTAATAGCATAATATAAATTATAGATTGTAAAACTGTCACACTCTACAGAGAAACTGAATTGCATATAATGCTTAATTAATCTTATGATGTATATTCCACTTGAGCACTTTGTAAATTAAATACTCTCCTGAAAAAGCAAATTATTCATTATTTGTTATGCAAATGTAAATTGTTAATTATTTAATGATCATTCTTCCTTTATTACCCCACAAGGCTGAGCCCAGAGCAAGTATATTTGTTTGCTTTAATGGAAACCGAAAATCTTTCCTGGCTCCCCAAAGAGGTCTATGGATACTACTACACTCTAGCAATACTGAATTTTGGCCATAATTTTGGTAACTACTCCTATGAAATGCCATTTTTAATATATAATGGCAGGCCTAGAGAGCACAAACAAAATCATGCTGGTATAGTTGTATGCCACTATGATTTACTTAGGACTCAGATATTAGAAAATGACCAGCTACAAGGTTAATTATAAAACCGCAGGAAAAGGGCATTGACTGCCTAGAAATTTACTTTCTGGAGCATTACTTTTTAATATAGCCTAATAGATTTCCTTTTGACATTTGAAAGAACACTTAATTTTCCTTCTATCCAAATATACCCATTTGCTTTTAAAGGATTTAAGGTGACCTTTATCAAGATAACACAATTTAAAAATGAGGAAAAAGAAAGAAAAAATAGGATTGGAACATAAAATGGAATAGAATCCAATCAATATAAAAATACATACCAAAAGCCCTATGTACTCGTTTCCCAAATTCATAGCCTCCATCAGCTAAATCCATCGAAGAATAAGTATAAAAAATATTTCAAAGATTGTCAATTATATTATCAAGCTAATTAAAACCTCCACATTTTTTTCTGTGAGGTTAAGAGTTCTTTTGCAAGTAGACAATGGTTAACTGATTTGTTCTTGAATTTGTTGAGAGAACTGGCACTAGAATCCAAAGTTTTGGTAGTGTGTTCAAATCTGTCCCTCTAGACTATTTCTCTCTTAATTTTTACGTTAAAATGTTAGGATCCAGGAGTTCCCATTGTGGCACAGCAGAAGCAAATCCGACTAGGAACCACGAGGTTGCAGGTTCGATCCCTGGCCCAGCCCAGTGGGTTAAGGATCCGGCGTTGCCGTGAGCTGTGGTGTAGGTTGCAGACGCGGCTTGGTTCTGGCATTGCTGTGGCTCTGGTGTAGGCCGGTGGCTACATCTCTGATTAGACCCCTAGCCTTGGAACCTCCATATGCCACGGGTGCAGCCCTAAAAAGGACAAAAGACAAAAAAAAAAAAAAAAGTTAGGATCCAAAGAGTGGGTGAAACTGGAAAGTGTGTAAATGTGGGAGAAACATGGTTCAGTACATGCGGCTGCTGCCTATACTGTCTCACACTCACATCTCTCTCTAGATTTCTATATGTTGTTACTTATCTCTTGAGTCCCTACAATGACCCAATCAGGAACCTCAATAGTCTCAAGATGCTGCTTCAGCAGGAAACCACAGCCCAGCTGCCTTACCTGGCCCCAGTCTCCTGTCACCCAGCGAGGAGGAGGACAGCGGCCCAAACTGCAGCGGATACGAACTGGGGGTTTGCTCTCCTCTGAACATTGTGCTGCTGGGAATGTTTTAGAAAGGTCACTGCTCTTGCACAGAACAATCCGATGCTTGAATCCTGGACCACATTTGGGAGTGCACTGGAAACAAAACAAATACTGATGAATGATGATAGTCTAAAGATAGAAGAAAACTTGAGGAAAGTCTTTCTCCAAACAGATGTGTATTTGGGTGTTCAACATACACACACACAAAATTCCGGACAGACTTACAGATATGAAAATTCCTAAGTTTTTAAGCAGAAGAACTTTTATCTTTTTCTCTAAGTTCTTCAAAAGCTAAATCCAAAGCTTGCTTTTCTTGGCAGCATATTTTCTTCTTTTATTGTGGGTAGGTTTATTCCTCAATTCCTCCCTATCCTTGGCCATATTCAGTTGTGATAAGATTCTGCAAATTTTTAGAATTTGGAATCCTTGGTTTCAGATTTGGTAGGTGTAGCTTTCTGAAAAGAATTAGGTCACTAGGAGGCCATGAGAAGTCTTTGTGAATAAAACGAGGGTTTGAATTAGATGTGTGCAGTCGTCCCTCAGTATCTTCAAGGTTTCAGGACCCTGGAGGACACCAAAATCTGTGGATGCTCAAGTCCCTTATATAAAATCGTATCATATTTGCATACAACCTACACATACCCTCCCATATACCTTGGGTCATCTTTAGATTACTTAAAACACCTAACACAATATAAATGCCATGTTAAGTAGGTGCCAATGTATGGCAAATTCAGGTTTTATTTTTTGAACTTTCTGGAATTTTGTTCCCAAATATGGATCTTTTTTCCTTTTTTCTTTTTTGGCTGCCCCATGGTATATGGAGTTCCTGGGCCAGGGATCAGATCGAAGCCACAGTTGTGACCTAAGCCACAGCTGCAGCAATGCCAGATCCTCATGCCACTGTGCCGGGCCAGGGATGGAACCTGCATCCCAGCACTCCAAGATGCCGCAGATCCATTGTGCCACAGCATGAACTCCCCAAATACAGATCTTTGGTTGAATCTACGGATGCAAAACCTGCAGATGCAGAAGGCTGACTGTACTCTTAGAGTATGCAGCTAAGAATACATGATCACAGGTGAAGGCTTACTGCACAGAAAATCTCTGGAATTTTCCCTATCGGTTAAACATAACGAATTTGACTCTTCTTTACCTGGACTGTTTATTCTTCATATTGAAGAAAAGGTCCTCCTTCCTATGTCACAAAGTCTATTTTTTACATATTTTCCAAGTTAGTTAAGGAGTGCTCTGTTCTAGAGTCACCTATTTTAACATGATGGGTAACTGAAGTCCTCCAGCTTTCCTCCCTGCACATCTGAGCCGTTCCTTAAAATCTGTACTTCTCAGTCAAGTGAAAATCTTACCCACCACATTTTGAAGCCTTGTTTCTATACCTTTCATTCAAAAACCATTTCCAAATTTCCTATATGAACTATGCTAGACGAGGGGGAGGGGAGATGTAAGATTGCATACATCAGTCTTTACCTCAAGGAGCTCACAGTTTTAATGTAGGAGACAAACATGTGAACACAAGGTCAAGTACCATAAAAGAGGATGTAAAGTATGTGAATTCTTGTGCCCCTAATCATAATCTATTTTGTAATTGTATTTATATGTCTTTTCATCCCTATCAGATTATAAGATCTTTAAAATTATTTCATTTCTGCTTCACATTCATATACAACTTCACCCAACCTCCAGGATCCAGCAGAGGGCTTTGAGAACACACCCAATAAATATACACTGTCCTTGATTTGTAAAGATGATAGTACATCTTTAGGTAAATTAAGATGTACTAGCTGTGGGATGGGGATGTCTTAATGAACACTGTACAGACACCCTGGAGGGGTTTTGTCAGGGGCAATCCTTGAACCGGGTACATGTCATACAAAGAAAGAAAAATATTAACTTTTTTTGGGGGGGGGCTATAAATCAAGGATCCCATGAATACTCTTCATTACAATGAACGTAGTAACAGAATGCATTTCTTGCAGCTGAGGAAACATGTCATTACAATGCATTTTGAAGGAGAGTAACACCCTGTTTCTTCCAATATGGTTCCAGAAAAGGCTTTAGTTAGGGATTTGGAGATCAAGAGACAAATTCTCGATCCCTGTTATTATTTTTCACAGCCAAATTAACACCCTTATTTCCAGGTGCTGCCTCACTCTACCTATATAATTAATCACTAGGTTCTATTAATTGAATTCCTAAATCTCTCTTACTTCTGCTGATTTCTCTGTCTCCACTACCAATAATCTTAGTACAGACAAACATTTCCTAAATGTAATATCGCGATGGCTTTCTAATGGGTCTCTTGTCCCTTGCTCTTACCTCACTCCAATCCACTCTTTAAAGCACATATCCAGTTATATTCTATTCTGATTTAAAAAAAAAATCCTTCAATGGCTCACCATGGCTTTCAAGATAAAAATTCAGACTCTTTAAATATACTTACTGTACCTGATAGGTAGGCTCTGTTCAGATTCACCTCTCCATATTACTTAAGGTACAGTAATCCTATTGCCAGCCCTATGCCAGGCACAGAGCTAACACTGCTGCTGCTGCTACCATGACTACTGCTGCTATTAATAATGATATTAGTGATATCATTTAAAATACACTCTAGATAATGTGTTGTGCTAAGTGCTGTAATTCATATACTCCTATAAAAGTCCCGTGAGATAACAATTATTCTGTTTTTTAAATGAAGAAACAATCTTAGCGTAAGCAACAGGTAGAAAGTCAGGCAACAATTAAATGGCAGACCTAATGCTAACTCCTACTGAGTGTTTCCTGGAGGTTAAGACACTACACTATGTACTTTGCATATATTATCTCATTCAAACCTCTCAACAACTCTGTCACTTGCTCCACTTGTGTTTGGTCCTCTTGACTTCATATCAAGTCTCTTCCACCAATGTTAGAAGACACAGCCTTAGAGGATTTCTGTCACTTTCTTAATGCTGCTTATTATTATTAATAATAATTACACTACTACCTCATATTCCATTAGAGCTTCATAGTTCACAAAATATTTTCAATACATTATTCTGACGTAAGTTTTTGAGTCTTGTTACAGATGAGGAAAGCTTAAGCAACTTAATCAAGTTTAATAGATAGCAAGTGGCAGAGCTGGAACTAAATCTAAGGCTTTTGATCCGTATTTTAGCTCTTAGCATTGGCAAAGTCTTGAGAACATATAAGAAATACTAATTAATTATTATTAAAAAATTAAAAAATAAAGGTACAAGAGGACAGAAGGGTACTTCAGACCTTAGGTGTATGGGCAGAAGCGTAAAGGATGTATATGGAATTTTCAGGCTATGATTACTTTTCTAATTGGGAACACTTATTGAAAAATGTACTTGTGCCACTTCCCTCCCCCTTCACACTTTAAAAGCGTACATATGTATATTAAAGCCTGGGACATAGGTCTCTTGCTTATTCTGATATCTTTTTCCAGTAGCAAGAAGCTTCTGCTATTATTTGAAGGCTAGTAATATCTAGCAGTCCTTCCTAAGAGCCTATGCCAAAGTTCTGCTTATAATTAGGGAAGGCAGACAATACAAAGACAGACAATGTATTCATTTGTGTCTGAGAAGTCCCCAGGGACCCAAAGACAATACAAAACAAATAAGGTTGATAAAAACAGGGAGAAGAATAAAAACAGAAATTAACACTAAAATTTATTATTAAGCATCAGGAAGTATTCTAGGTCCTTTGCATGTCATAATCTACCTAATCTTCAAGGAAATCTTACAAAGTGCTGTTTTCACATGCATTTCACTAGTGAGAAACTGAAGCATTGACAAGTACAAATTAATTCAGATGGCAGCTCTGAAAAAGAAAATGTTCTGAAAGACAAATGTACAAAGACACAAAACCTCTGTGGGACAATGACATCTTCCACGGAGAAAGAAAAAATTTTAGAAAATTATAGCCCAAGCTCCACTAAATAAGCCAAGGATATTCTATCCAATAACACTGGAAGTAGAAAGATAATCAATTGGATTCTCAAAATAGTGAATGACTGAAAACTACATTTTAATTCAATGAATATACCAGTCTTGAGCTCTGCAGATCTAGCCACAAATATTACAGGTCAATAGTAGGAATATCAACTCTGGTCTCTGCAAATATTTCACTTATTAAGGATGATTATAAAATTGAATGTTTAAAAAAATTGCTTGTAAAAAAGAATAAAGATGGAGTTCCAGTTGTGACTCAGCGAAAATGAGCCTGACTAGTATTCCTGAGGATGCAGGTTCAATCCCTGGCCTCACTCAGTGTGTTAAGGATCCTGCATTGCTGTGAGCTGTGGTGTAGGTCATTGCAGACACAGCTCAGATCTGGCATGGGAACTTTCATATGCTGCAGGAGCCGCTCAAAAAGGACAAAAAAAAAAAAAATTAAAGGCACAGGGATGCCACTCTTTAGACTAGCTTCATTCTAAGTAGAACTCTATCATGCAAATTCTTTTGACCTCATGTCAGAGTTGTGTTCAAGCAGAGATATCCCTTGGCTTGTTTTTATTTTTACTTCTTCCTTCTGCTTTATTTAGCCTACATTTCATCTTTGCCTCTCTTTAGGCTTCTAATAAATTAGTACCTGACAGCCTCAGTTTTATTTATCTATCTAAAAAAATAAGAAATTCTAGAAAAGATGTAACCATGATTATGTATGTGATTAACAGGCATTAAATTAATAATGAATGCTTCAGAGCATTTGTTAGAGATAACCATTAGTTTATATCCATGTAAAATTTGGTATATTTTTGCACATTTTTGAGTATGCAGTAAAATTCATTAGAAATGATTAGAAACTGAAGTCTTAGTTCAGTAATAAAAAGTCATTTTTAATATTAAGGTCTAGGTATATCAAAATCCATTAAATTCATTCTCATAATAAATCATTAGGTAGCTGAGTGGAAGATAATTACTTCAGTGGATAATCATTCTTCAGTAAAGTTATTTCTCACTATTTCTCCTTATTATAAATAAATATCTTTCTTCTTTTTATTCATATAATCAGAATTTTACCATCTGGCCAGACCATTTGGTTTTTGTTTTCATCTCAGTAGGATACAGGAGGTGACTTTTATGAGAGATACATTTATACTTTAGTTTAACGTCCTATGATTAAGAAGCAAAAACATATTTTGCAGAAAAAGTATTTGAAACCACACCAGGGAAAACAATTTGGCTTTCACTTATAAAGGATAGAAACATTAACATTTTGAGGTTAGACTGAATTCTCTCTGGAGAGGTGGGTTTAACTTAGTTATAGTACCAGAGGAGAATCTAGGTGTAAACAAGGTGATAGCACAAATGTACACTAAAACAAAGCACAGTCCCTTGGTAGGTAGCTCCCTCCCCCGCCACCATCATTCTTAAATAATGCCACCTAAATGTAAATCCCATAAAGTCATTTGAGGATGATGCCAGCATTCAACTTTCCAAGAATAAGTACAAGAAACAGACCTTTTTCAATGGGTACTCTGTGGGAGTCAAAAGAAACCATTCTAATACATCAAAAGAATCGCTACGGATTGCTGGAGCCTCAGTAGTATGCACTAGTGCTTTAAGAGTCACATGCCAAGAGAGGGCAAAAACATAACTATTTATGTCTGACACATCATGGGTGATCCCAAGAGTGAGGCTAGGAAATGGGAAAGCCATGGCCTCATTAGTTTCACGAAAGATTGCAGAAGAGCCATTTTCCACCAAGATAATTTACCCCCCCCCCTTTTTGTCATAAGCACTGGGTGGGTTTCACTGATGGGGAAAATGAAAATGGTTCCTGGCTTTGCAACAATGGAAATTTTATGTTAGAGCAGCTGGCAAAGAAAAGAAAAAGGTCAGAGGGTACATTCCTCTTATTGCAACATGTTTTCACCAGTTGAACCTCACCCTTAAGATTAGCAGAGCTCAGACAGCTGATAGTTGGAAGGGGGCAGAAAGAAGATGGAAATTTTCATGGGCGTGTCAAAAAGATAATGTGTGAAATATCTTTGCAAAAGTTAAGTGAAAGAGGTTGAACACTGACCTGCTCTTCTATTGAGATCTCCTCTTTTCAGGAGTGGGAGATGTTCTACTCCTCTGGGAAGAACTTCATTCTCCATAGCTACTCAGACATTTATTTCACTTAATACTATTTACTTTTACTTATTTTTAACTCCTCTAGAGAAGAGGTAGGTTTTGTGGTAAAGTAAGGAAATGGTAGTTTGAGAGTGCCCCATCTCCTTTGGAAAATAAACAGGAGAGTCTGAATGGGACAAAAATCACCTATCTCCTCCTGAACAAAGGATGAAGATGATATAGATGATGTTCAGCTAGAATCTTTGAAACAGTGATGGCAGCATTTCTTGACTCATACTTAATACAGGATAGTTTTCCTGAGTTATCCATGGGGAGACAACAACAGCTACTAATTTTGGGGGGAGGTGATAGTCCCAACCTGACTACTCTACTCAGCTCTACTTCTTTGATTAAGCTATCTTAAAGAAGATAGCAGAAATGTGATTGAGTCCCTTTAGCTTATACATATTTCTTCAAGTAGCTTCCAAAAGTGCTTAAGAGCCTCAGAGGGCTATTTGAGAAAGTCATTACTAAGACTGGATAGATGAGAACGCTTAAAAAAAAAAAAAAAAGCTAAAAACATGAGGTTGAATTGGGAAGAAAATCTTTTTTTTTTTTGGTCTTTTGAGGGCTGCACCCTTAGCATATGGAGGTTCCCAAACTAGGGGTTGAATTGGAGCTGCAGTCCCTGGCCTACGCCACAACCACGCAGGATCTGAGCTGCATCTGTGACCTATAGCACAGGTCACAGCAACGCCAGATCCTTAACCCACTGAGTGAGGCCAGGGGTCAAACCTGTGTCCTCATGGATGCTACTCAGATTCGTTTCTGCTGAGCCATGATGGGAACTCCTGGAAGAAAATCTTAAAATAGCATTGGGAATGTATATAGCAATGTATATAATCTATGTCTTAAGGTGATTATATTTGGCATTTTCTGTTAAAATAAAAATATAATGATACAGAAAAATTTAGGTCCAGTGACCAGAGTGAAATGACTCTGCACATGAGGAGGTTTTGCTGTATTAGCAGTTGGCAGAAATTTTTTCTAGTTTCTCTGTTTTTGAGCTTGTCTATTTTTTTCCCCCACTTTTTGTAGAAGGATGATGCGTTATAGAGTTCTGTATTCAAGTCTTCTTGTTACCTATCACTACTTTATTCAAACTTTATCTTCCATTTATACTTTAAAACAAATTTTTCCACCCTACCTTCACAACATGATCTTTGTGTTTCTGTTCAGTTGTTTTGCTGAAACATTATTTCTCCAGCATTTCTGTTCTCTTCCCTTCTTCAAATCTTATACTCCCACAACATTCAGTTCAACTCCCATCCAACTAAAAAGCCTTCAGATCCTACTCCAGGCTATTCTGACCTTCTCAGACTGAATGTCTATATCACTTATACATTTATATGTTACAATCCACCATTTTATTAAATACTATCTTATGTTATTCTCTAGCTGTTTCATGGATATTTCTTACTTTCCCAAGCTTATAAGATTTCTTTTTGTATTCTCCATAGTGTCTATCCCAGTGTGCTTAGAAAACACTCAATTATCCTTACTGACTTGGCGTAAAACCTTGAAAATGTTATAGCCAATCATCAGGTCTCCCCCTAAGATTTTCCAATAACAATGTTGTCATCATTATCCAAGACTATTTATGGACTTCTATAGGAATCTTGAGCCTAACTTGCAAGTAAAATAACTACTAACATGTATAATTCTATAAAATGTGTCTTTGTAAATGGATTTTATCTTCCAAATGAATGTAGGCGTTAATGTACCCACTGTTAGGGAACAGAAGAGTTTGTACTGTTTTCCATAACCACCGAATGAATAATACCAAGAATATCTCTACATTTGATTGAAATACAAATAAAAGTTAGGTGGGCAGAATGTAATTACTGAAGCTGGATAATGGCCAGGAAACTTGGGAGAACACTTCCAACTTATGCCAAAGATTCCATGGATAACCACAACTGGTCAGAATCTCCATTTCCATGTACCATCTTAAACTCAGTGCCTCTTTTAGCCCCATGCCTCTAGCAAAATAAGGCCACTCATGCAGTAAGATTAACAGGGAGAAAAGTTACATCCAGAGGTTCCTAAAGATAATGTTTAATTTTTTTTTTTGGTTCATTTTTTGACAAACTTATGAGGCCTACAGGAAATACCTAAAGCAAGTACCACAATGTTTCCAGAGCAGGAAATGCATCCTGTTTTGATAACTGAGAAGACTAACCTTTTAGTTATATAGCCAGATACTCATTCTTTCTAACATTAACCAACACTATAGAAGGATTCAGTTCTTTTGGAAATGTGGAGAATGGTACAGTGTGTATAGGTGTATTTCTCATGCAGAATGAAGAGTCAAGAACTAACTCTGCTTCTAACCTCATTTTTCATAAAATCATTTTACTGAAGCCTCTGGATTATATTAGACATACTGATATACATATATGCCAGAAAAACATTATCTTAGTTATATATTCCTCACTGATCATATAAATGGAGGTAATAATAAAATCTGATTTTTTTTTTGTCTTTTGTCTTTTTGTTGTTGTTGTTGTTGTCGTTGCTATTTCTTGGGCCGCTCCCATGGCATATGGAGGTTCCCAGGCTAGGGGTCGAATCGGAGCTGTAGCTGCCAGCCTACGCCAGAGCCACAGCAACGCGGGATCCGAGCCGTGTCTGCAACCTACACCACAGCTCACGGCAACGCCGGATCGTTAACCCACTGAGCAAGGACAGGGACCGAACCCGCAACCTCATGGTTCCTAGTCGGATTCGTTAACCACTGCGCCACGACGGGAACTCCAAAATCTGATTTTGACTTTTGATATGTTATAACTCTCAACTCCATATTTTTTTCCCCAGATACAACAGTGTCAGTTAATATACATAGGTATAGATATATAACACATGATAATAAATTGACAAACTCATATTTAAGAATTATACAGTTAGGCTAGAACATTACTTGGAAAAAAGGATAAAACATATCTCTAGTTCTGAGCCTAAAATGCTGTTTAAGAATAGCAAAGGAGAAAAAACATTTACATGAGTACTCACTATAATATTCTCTCAGGTTCACTTTAGGCTTGTTTTTAATCAAATTGATGACCAGTTTCTCATTGATTTCCCTGACCCCCAAAACCCTTCCTTCCTGACAAGCAGCAATAAAACATAACATGGCCAAATTCACTGTTATGCAGTCCTTACTTGTTGAGTTCTAAGATGCTCATATGCTCAGGTGTCCTTAATATTAAATGCTTTGGTATTGATAGTTAAGACATCTCAAAACATACAGCCTCAGATTTCCTTACTTCTGACCAGTCCAAAGCCACCCACTGAGGGGGACAAGACTGGTTGTTGCAGGGCTCTTTTTCAATAGGTCGGTGTGTTAAACAACCACTGAAGTCCAATGTCTCTTCCTCAGAAGGTCCAATCTTCCTGATGCAGAGCACTGCCCTTGTGCGCATCCCACCATCGCAAGTCTTGCTACATTCCAACCAGTCCCCAATGAACCACCTGCAGCAAGAAGTGGAAGAAACATAGAAAAGCATTCCCTCAGTGCAGCCAGAGATTTCAGCAGAGTGAGAGCATTTTATCAGTGGACTACTTCTTCCCAGAAAAGCTAACATTTCAGTGTCAGCTGATGTGACAAATGACAAATGCAAGAACTGCAAAGGAAAAGATAATGCACTGTTAGCTGCCTTCTAGACTATAGTGAATTGGCTTTGGAGCTTTGGAGCAGGCAGAACTCAGGTTCAAACAAGGAATGCACTATGTGTATTTAAAAGTCCTTTTTAAAAAATTAATTTCTAAAATGAGGATAACGATATCAATCATGAGACTGTCATGAGGATTAAACAAGGTAACATATATAAAGCTTCTATTCATGCACTAGAAAATGTTTAACAACTGGCTTCTCATGGGAAGGAGGGAGTCCTAATTTGTTATATTGCCAGTTTTTGTGGTATGAATACTTCACTACTGCCAATTTCAAGCTATCACCTTGACAAACTGAATATAAACATGAGAATACATGCTAGGAATAGTCTCAGGAGCTTCTAACAGTGTCTGACACACAATGAACAAGAAACAGTAGCTATTTTTATTATTATGTTGAGGCAAGTTCTCCCTCAGTTGAGAATTTTGTGACAAAACCAAACTATAGGAGCTAAGGATTTGTTTTCTGAGTCCCAGGAATGAACATCAGGCTCCACATAAGACAGATGTCTTTATTATCCTTACGGGGGCAGAGGTGGCCCACATATCCATCCAGAGGATACGAGGGTCTTAAAAACCCTGCCATAAGAGCAGAGCCCTGAGCCAGTTCTGTGAAAACATGGGGATCCCTTGCTTTGATCCCTTTTCTCTTAAAAACAGCTTCTATACAACTAATGTGGTAAGAAACAGGAAGCATCTTAGTAAATGAACATGTCTCACATTTGTGGGTACGCCACTCCTAAAGCTATCAATGAATTTCATATGTATAATTTCAGGGTTTTGTGTGTGTGTGCAGGTGTGTGTGTAATATTTTTGTAGTACTCACTCTTTTAGGCACGTTAATTGGTCCAAGGGGGTGAATCATGATCCAAATCAGACCAACAAGAGATCAGTTTTAGAATTTTTATATTTCAATGAGAGTTAAAGGACCCTTTCCTGTCTGGTCACAAAGGTGTATATAAAGATATGAGCTGAAGATGGCCATGTTCCTGTCAAGTGGCAAGAAGGCAGAGAGTTCCAAAGTGATTCTAGCCATTTCTGAAGCTAGAACTACTCTTACACTTCCCTCACCTTTGTTATGTAAATCAATTAATCATCTTAAGAGCAGAAGGTAGCCAAAGCTGCAGTTGTGTTATTTCCAACCAGAGTCCTCATGGATATAGTGTTGTATTTAATATAATGAATGTATTATGAATGCCTACTATGCTCAAGGCACTGTGTTTTGTTTTATAGAAGAAAGTAAGACCCAGTGTTAGGAAACAGTTCTCCAAAATCATGAAAAGTGCAATGGTGGTATGAGGACTAGATCCCCCCATCAACTGCTATCCACTAAGCTTCAATTTTTTTTTTTGTCTTTTGTCTTTTTGCTATTTCTTTGGGCCGCTCCCGCGGCATATGGAGGTTCCCAGGCTAGGGGTCGAATCAGAGCTGTAGCCGCCAGCCTATGCCAGAGCCACAGCAACGCGGGATCCGAGCCGTGTCTGCAACCTACACCACAGCTCACGGCAATGCCGGATCGTCAACCCACTGAGCAAGGGCAGGGACCGAACCCACAACCTCATGGTTCCTAGTCGGGTTCGTTAACCACTGCGCCACGACGGGAACTCCAAAGCTTCAATTTTAATACCGCCTAATAGCAGACTCTAGATCACAAGCATGAGGTCAAGACATTTTCTTCAATCCATGATTATAAATCATGCCTCTATCCTAAATGAATATGCTCATCACTGCTGGATAAGAGATTACCCAGAGAGAATATACCCAACTCTTCCTATAATCTTAGTTCACTGAGCCAGTTTTGTATGTGGAAGACAATACCTTAGTGAAGTCAGAGTATCAGTATCTTAAATTTGAACCTACTCTTAGCCAAATAAGCCACAATGGGTTTTGTTCATTATTACTTGTATTATATTTTCTTACAGAGGGAAACGCAGCATTTAGAGAATCATAATTAACCAATTTCTCAACTTAAAATATATTTTGCCAAAAATCTAAAAATTCTCATTTACTTAAAGAGTGACAACTTAAATCCTGAATTTAAAAAATCTGACATTAGCATTTTTTTCTAAGTCATTTTCCAGAAGAGATTTAAAGTGATTTTCATATTCTTTCTGTTTTGTTGTCCACAGATGAACAAGATCCCAAGTTGTTAGCACCATTTTTGGTAAAGGGGGAAATGTGTCCTGAGAATAATAACTTGCATGCCGGTCATAGTAAAACACTGATTCAATCTGCAACAGTGATTTCATCACCAAGATTAGGGGATAAAACAGAAATGTGTATAACTCAGCCACAAAAAGTTCAGTCATACCACCTCCAGCCATGATCTCATTAGGTCTCATCATGTAAGAGGGATGGAGGCCTTCAAATTAAACACAGGTGCCCAGAGCAACAGCAGTGATTCAGGAGCTGTTGCTGTTTTTTTAATGCTGCAGGAGCCCAGCGCCATCTCTGCCTTTTTATTCTTTGTCCTCTCTGTTATTGCCAATCATCTCTTAGCTTAGATGTATCACTGTAGCATTTAATTCAGAAAGTATGAAAGTCATGGTAATAATCACTCTCCCAGCTTCCCTTTTAATTTCAGGCTTCACATTCAGTCCCTGATACATTTTTATTGCTCACCAAATCATCCCTTCCCATGTTTCTCTGAAGGATTAAAAAACCATCCAGTTATTTAAACAGTTTTGCAATTTTACAACTTCATCTACTTGTCCCAGTTTCATCACTCTCCGGCTCAGTTTAAGACAGACTGCTTCCTTCACCTTCATTCTCCATGTACCTGACCCTCCAATGACATTCTCCCTATTTCTCTTTTTTCCCTCTCTATATTGTGGTAAAATGCGAGCACAAAAATTCTCTCTGATAACGTCAATAGTTGAATCATATAGTCTGAATAATAATGCCAAGACTGTCTTTCTGAACTGAAGATCCAGTGATTAAATTATCTTCATCCTTAACTAGATAAAGAAACTATAGTTAGTGGGATTCACGTTTGAGTGTCTGAAATGAGTGGCTTGATGCAACCTGTGTAATCTGATCTATAGTATCTGTACATTAATAAGATACAAGGTGTTCCCGTCGTGGCTCAGTGGTTAACAAATCCAACTAGGAACCATGAGGTTGTGGGTTTGATCCCTGGCCTTGCTCAGTGGATTAAGGATCCGGTGTTGCCATGAGCTGTGGTGTAGGTCACAGATGTGGCTCAGATCTGGTGTGGCTGTGGCTATGGTGTAGGCCAATGGTTACAGCTCCGATTAGACCCCTAGCCTGGGACGCTCCATATGCCTTGGGTGCAGCCCTAGAAAAAGAAAAAAAAAAAAAGAATTTGTTAACTTCCCTTTCTGCCTACACTTCCCCCTTCCTTCTAGATACCCTTTATCTGAGTTATTTAAAAATAAAAAAAATAGACATACAATAATATTATTGGAGGAAGAGATGAGATGATGGGAGCTGACGTATATGATTTCTATGATTCTTCCCAGGTCTTAAATTTTAGAGTTTTATAGAGGAAATTGATGAATCTTTATAACAGATTATAATTGTCCATAGGTGTAAGGTACAATGACTCAAAATCATTGTTAAATATATATCACAAACGATACTATTAAAGGGCACCTAGCCCAAGGGTAAAAAAAAAAAATCTCTCTCCAGTCTGAGCATTCTTTAGCACCTTCACTTATAACTCTTATAGTACTTAACACATTTTGCCTTTTATTTTTATATGTATTTGCCCAATTAGATTGTCCTTAGGAAAAGAAGCCACTCTTCAAAAAGCAGAGTACTTTCCATATCACAGCTGTTTAAAAATGTCTTCTAATTCTTGGTCGCAGTATTATCACAACGTATAGCACTCTGTTGTTTTCATCTTTCTAATTTTCATAAATTTAAAAATCAGGGAGTTCCTGTCATGGCTTAGCAGTAATGAACCCGACTAAGATCCATAAGGATGCGGGTTTGACCCCTGGACTCACTCAGTGGGTTAAGGATCCGGCATTGGTGTGAGCTGTGGTGTAGGTTGCAGACGTGGCTCGGATCCTGTGTTGCTGTGGCTCTGGCATAGGCCAGCAGCTACAGCTCTGATTAGACCCCTAGCCTGGGAACCTCCATTTGCCATGGATGAGGCCCTAAAAAGAAAAAAAAAATTTACAGTATCATACAGGGATTATACTCAGTATCCAAAGACTCATCCTGTTGTATAGCACAGGGAACTATATCTAGTCACTTGTTATGGAACATGATGGAGAATAATGAGAGAATACACACACACACACACACACACACACGACTGGGTTACTTTACAGTAGAAATTGACAGAACACTGTAAATCAACTATAATGGAAATAATAAAAATCATAAAAAAAAGACTTCACATGAGTTCATATAGAAATATTTTTGCTATTAAAAGGCATTATGGTCAAAATGAACTCTTGGCCTTTCTCTTTGGAGTCAGACTCACCATTACTTCCTTTTCTTACTGTGGGCGAGGCAATAGCTTCCCATCAGTCATGTTCTTTAATATCAACTCCTCCTTTTTCCTTTTTCTAATTATTTCTGCTTATGTCCTGAATCCCATTTTCATTCAATTTCTCTAGAGTTCTTGTTTGTTTCCTCTCCACAGTCACCTCACCAACTTGACTACTATTCTCTTTCTCAAAAAAGATTTGCTGCTTTGAGCGCATTACCTTTTCCTAGCAAGGGTTCCTCTGGCCTTTCAAAGTCTTCCAGATAAATACTATTATTATTATTATTTCTTTACCAATGTCTCTTTTGTCTATTCTTCCTAGGTCCCTGTAATTTTTTTTATACAACACAAGATAAATGTTATTGCCCTGTATTTTTCCATACTTTACTTATAAAGTCTCTGAGATAACTAAAAGACATTTAAAATATTTCATCACCTGAAAAGATACTTTCTTATTAAAAAATACTATTTAGGATTTTAAATTAATGGTATTGGGAAAACAATAATATTTTAAAATAAATATAGGTCCTTTTCTCAAAGCAGGCAAATATATTTCAGATAGATTGAGGTTTACAGTAAAAAAAAAAAAACTTTGACAGTATAATGATAGAATGGGTAAGGCCTTCTTAACATTATACTAATGAAAGACATAAAAGCTTTTTTTTTTTTTTTTTAGGACTGCACCAGTGGCATATGGAGGTTCCCAGGCTAAGGGTCAAATCAGAGCTAGAGGTGCCAGCCTACACCACAACCACAGCAACACAGGATCCGAGCCACGTCTGTGACCTACACCACAGCTCATGGCAATACCAGATCCTTAACCTACTGAGCGAGGCCAGGGATTGAACCCACAACCCCATGGTTCTTAGTCTGATTCGTTTCCACTGCACCATGACGGGAACTCCGCAAAACATGAAAGTTTGATAGTTTTCCTATATAGTGTTTAAAAAACATTTATAAGTAAATATAGATCATAAAATCATAAGTAAAACAGAGAACATGACAAACTAGGAAAAATATTTATAAAGAGTTAATATTTGTAATACATATAAATCAAAAGCAAAATGATAAATACTTCAATAAAAAAAACTGGACAGGCCATGAAGAGGAAAAGCAAAAAAATAAGAAATAAAAATGACTACTGAACATAATTTTTAAATGTCCATCCTCACTAGCAATTCTAGAAATACAAGGAATAAAACAGCGATTAAATATCAAGGCTTTTCTTTTCCTAAAAAGCACTTAAAGATTGTTTTTAAAATAGTAATATCCAGGGTTGTTCAGGGAAATGACAGTCTTATATGTGTACTGTCAGTGGGTATATACATTCATACATTCTTTCTGGGCAGGAATTGGACAATGTGTCTCAAAGGGTAAAATATAATTCCCTTTAAACAAGAAATTTTATTCCTAATCATTTAGCATAAAGCCGTAATTAGAGAGAGAAAAGTTTTAGTACCAAAAATGGTTAATGCTCTGGAATAGAAGGGGATCAAAAGTTAGGACCCAGCCAAAATTGTTCAACAGTGGAAAACCAATTTAAATAAACAATGACATATCTGCTAAATGCTGTATGTAGTTAATGGTTAATGTTCAAAACATAATGTTAAATATGTTGAGAACTGATTATAAAGCATCATAAATAGTATAATACCATTTTGTTACATATGTGTGCCTATGTAGAAAGAGAAAAAAGACCAAATATATAGATCAGAATATTAACAGTGGTCTTATAAACATTATAAGTTTTGGTAGTTTCTTCTTTCTACTTTCTGCATTTAAAAATTATGCTTTAATATACCAAAAAACAAATATTACCATATTGTAATCTGATAAAAACTTCTTTCTTTCCTTCCACACTGATTTAAAGTCTTATTGAATTCAGTAGTTTTTCACTGAATTTTATCTCTGTTAATACCAGTGTCTACTGGGAATCTTATCACATACAACAACCATTCTGAATAATAAAGATTTCCCTTTTCACAGTCTGAATTCAAAAGCATAAAGACAAAAGAACTAAGAAAAACTGGACTAATAAACTGTAATATTTTAAATATATATCATCAGCTTTTTCCAAAAAAGAAAACTGTCAGCCTAAATAGTCTATCTTTTTCAAATGCCACTCTCTTGTCTCCAAACAAACAAAAGAGTTAATAAATAACTTTTTATTTCATAACTACAAAAGGAAAGGAAACTAGAAACTTAATTTTAATCATGTAGGTCAATTCAAATCTGTCAATTATTTCTAAAGTGTTTAAAAAATAATTCCCATGTAACATCCAAACATACAATATATAGGCTGAAATGACCAACCATTGAAATCTCAAAGGCTGAGTCTGAATAACATTTAAACTTAAATAAAAAAGCTAAGGGCAAAGCAGAACAGGTGTGACTAGGCCCACTTGGATGCCTTAAATGGCTGATTGTGACAAACATAATACTTCAAATACTGAGTGTCGGGTAATTAACTCAATGGATTGAGACTCACATTATATGAAAATAGGCTGAAGTTATTGAAAACATAAAAAATTATCCCACAGTTTTTGAGCATCACTTTGTTTTATATAGGTTTTCACTTTCTCTTGAGATAAATTTATAAAAATAATTGGCAAAAGAAAATTTTAAAAATGACCAAAAAACTTATTTTTGTAATACATCTCATAGGTCTTATTTCTATATTTTCCCATGTTTGCAGTTTAAGGAGTTAGTTATATGATGATCACATTTCAAAAAGAAGCTACATGAAATTTAAAGATCTTAGAATGACAACTTCTATCACTCTAGATTCTGCGTGTTTTTATTTGGTAGCCACTGTCCTAAACCTTTTCAAGAGATTAGGAATGAGTATTTCTCTTTAGGATTCAAATATTCAGTTAGACACTGACTCGACATATGTTTGTTTGGATATTGAAAGCTCATAAGGCATTATTGTTTTGGAACAAATATCAAGAAATGCAGCTTGCTTTAACCACAGTAGGGACCTGAATTCTTTATCCATTTTAAGTCCCAGGTTTTTATGACTCCACTTTTAGAAAAAGGGATTATTTCATTATAGAGCTTTCCTCTACAGTTCTAGAGAGATTGAGATAAACTCATTTACCTACTCTCTTTTCCTTCATCAATTTCATGTTGGAATAATTAGGTAACCTGGGGCATAGTGGTTACTCTGATTTCTCAAACAAGAATGAAATGCCATTCACACATGTTCTGTCTTGCACTTGTCAATCAGGCAAAATCCCTACAAAGATCAGCACTTTCAGGATTAACTCAGTATCTTTGTCTTTTTTAACATAATTACTGCCTTTTGCTCAATCAAGAAACTTTTTTGTTCTTACAGATTATAAAGTGTGGCCCACTGACACCAGATATCATATTTTTACATTTTAGTTTTTTAAAGGTCATCGTGAAGATATATGGGCTCTCTTCTTGTGCCTCCCTTTACAATGAGTTGTAACTGTTACATTAATCAACAGAAAGGGACTGAAGTACACTTCTAAGGCCTGTGCTCTATACTCAGAAGATAGGATGCCTTAGGGTGACGGACTTTAAATATTCCATTACAAAATATCTCTAAACCATTTAAAAAAGTCTTTAAGCCTTTAGGATAAATATCTGGAAAAGATAAGACTGCATTTCAATCTACTGTATTTTACTGAATCTAAGATACCATTATTTTATGTACCATTAAGAAAAAAATAATGCCAATTAGTATTGTAAGATACTATGAATTAATCAATTGCAAAATGAATCGAATTTCAGAGATGTTAAAATGCAAAAAAAAATGCGCTCTAAAATTGATGAAATATAACAATTTCTAGCATTGTGCCAGGATCAACCTATTGAAGTTCTTGCTTTAAAGAAGTGAATAACCAAAACCTATGGATAAATAGGAATCAAAATTCCATACTCTGTGATGTTTTACCCCCTTTTCTCAGCCTAATTTATTCGTATCATATGAATGTATGTTTACAAATATGAATAGTCAATGTTGTTCTCTTTGCACTTGAAAATAATTCTCACTTCTTTCTTTTACTTACTCAGGTGGGCAGGGCTCAGTGTTGCAGGTTCTTTGATTTTCAGGCGGCTTACTATCAGGGTCACAGTAATTGTTCTGGACAATGGAGTTGTCATCCAATCTTTTACAGACCACCTCCTGTCTTTGGACACCTTGAGAAAAGGAGGACATTGTTAATTGAAGAGTAGTTTACCTTTCAGTAAGTTAGGTATGCATAGCTTTCCTCTGTGGGGAATCAACCTCACTGGATCGCTGATGTCTTATCTGTTCCAGAAACACTTGACTGCTTCTCTAAAAAGGAGAGAAGTCCTGGTCATTATACTGCAATTTAGGCAAAATTATTGTTCTCATATTTAGAAACATAACTGTTTCCAAGTTCAGAAAAGAAACTATTGGTAATTTTAAACAACTGGTATTCCCATCTGTATATTCTTCTTCGTGCTTCCTTTAAAAAAAAGAAACTTTATTTTCCCAAAATACCATCAGATAAAATGTATAAATATACATTTCAATGCAAAACAATGATTAGGGACAATTTTACTTTTTAATATTTTATAGGACGATTCTCATCAATTTAGTCTTTGTGAGGAACACGTAACATTCACACGTCTCATTTTTCCCCCTTCCATTTATAGACTTATTTCTCTGAAAGCCCACAAAGTCTAAACTTTGAAGACTGTAGTGAGCCTCTTTGGTCTACAACCCAGTAGCAGTCTGTTCATTTTAAAAGAGTCAGCCTTTGTTGACTATACCACTGTCAAACAGATACATTCATATTTCACCAAATATTAACTTATAAAATACTTATCTGATTCTTAATAGTTAATTAGTCTCTGTGACCTGTTTGTCACAGCCAAAAATATTCTCTTAAAATTTGTAAAATTCCAAATATATGTTTATTATTTATTGGCAAAGATATCCACCACAACTTGCTCACATTTCACAAAATACAAAGACAGACACAAACACACTCTTATTTGTATATATGGCTGGTAAAGAGACTTTATGCACACTCATTTTCTCTTCAGTGTGGAGGAATCAAAAGAAGCAAAGATAGGTATATTAAGGTCTCAGAGAAAAAGGCAAACTACCAGATAATGCTAATGTTTCAGATCCTGTAGGGGTAGCAGCTTGTTCCTGGAATTGAAAATAAAACACAAACTAAGCTGGCCATTTACTCACCCACCCCACTTCTATAACCAGGTAGGCTAAATTACCCAGAACCAGTTGTAAAAGCAGCATTAGTGGCATCCAGGAAACTGCAGCTTCACACCTAGCTAGTCCCACACAAACCTGCAGCTTTCTTTTTTTTTTTCTTTTAGTTCCTTTTAAGAGGGTATATTTTATTACTTGCAATGACCCAAAGCTTTTACTGATCACCTTCAACAGGTTTTAGGTTTTCCTAAATTGAGGGGCTTAAAACACAGCCAAACAACTTAGTGGCAAAATGTCTCAGAGGATGTGTTGTATTCACTCCTTCCCAATCCCTTGAAGAGGCCAAACATCTCTGTTTATGTGACAACCACTTGGAATTCTTTAACTATTAAAGTTTGGATTTTTGAGGGAAGAATGATTCACATCAGGCATAGCTTTGACACATTCACAGATGTTCCACAGTGTTCACCAGATATCTCCCCACCGTGTCATTCCAGTGGGCAGATAACTAAGTCCTTGTGATTCACCTAGACAAAAATCTCTATCATTAGTCATAGGATTCAACTACCAACTGTCACAGTGGCTCAGAATATCCATCCACCCAGGTTAAATTCTTTGTTCCTTTTGGGAAAAGCAGGGGGTTGTTTTTATAAGTTAACATGGTTCTTTTTTAAAAAATCATTCAAATATCATCTTGGAGAGGGGAGACTTAAAATAAATCCACTTATACAAAGGACTTAAAACTTTAGCCAACTTTCATATATTGAACAATTTAAAAAATATGATTATACTTAACAATACGAAAGTTGGCATTCAATCTAGTATCTTGGTTGTTTTCCAGAAAAGGATAAACATTTTCTTTTATTTTTATTCAGGGAGAATAAACATTTTCAATACCACAAAATGGAACTGATGTTGCTTTATATCAATGGGAGAAACATTAATTTAGTTTCCACAGGTTAAGATAAAATTTTACTTCCTTTAAATTAATCTTCGAAATGTTGTTTGGTTGTGACATGACTTTTTAAAGGTAGCCTTTAATATAAAAGCAAGGGCTCTGCATTTGAATCACAGATGAAATACTAGTTATTAGAAATAAGATTTATATTTGATTTTAAGAAATTCTAGTCATGTACAATCTTAAAAAAATTTGGCTATATAATACTTATTGTCAAAAATTTGGGACATACACAAAACCAGAAAGAACAAAATAAAAATTATCCATAATCTCATATCTTTGCTCTAGACCTTTATTTTTAAGACAATTTTGTTCTTCTGTGGCACCCAGTAATTAATTTAAAATTACATAGTGCACAAAGTAAAAACACCAGGTAACTGAAATAGGTAGATCATTCATTATTCACTCATCCATTCATTCATTCAACAGAGAAAAAAATTACTAAATAGAAAGCACTGTATTTATGAGGTATTAAGCTAAGTGCTAAGAGTTGTAACTCGAATTCACTTAATTCGTCATAACTCCAGCTTCTTAAAAATTAGAAATTAGGGTATTTGGGGTGCATTTAAGTTTCCTAACTTCAGAATGCTATCTTTTTATGAAGTAAAAATTAAAGTCCTTAAATAAACAGCTGAAATAACTATTTTAAAAAGATGTATTTTCCTTGCATTCATCTTTTATTAATTTTCTCCTAAAAAGTCATATTAGACAGTGGGGTATTTAACACTCAAAAACTTACTATACCAGTAATCTATTCCAAATCTTCCTAAAACGCTGAACTATCTCCATCAACAGCATACAAATCTCCTTCCAACTTTTACCCTCACATTTGGCAGGTCCACAGATTTTTCTTTTTTTTTTTTAAGTCAGTGGCAACAGAGTAACTCTAAACCAATGCACCTAATTGGATGGATTTTTCAACACATACTTTTGGATTAAGGAAAATCCAGCTTTTAGCATTAAAGAGTAGAAAACACAAGTCAATTGGAAATAATATAAACTAAGTCAACAAGAGAAATGATTGAGTTTAGAATCTTTTACTATGACAGCCTCTTGTACACAGCTTCTTTTAAAGTAATCTGTAAAACATTGCTAAGAAATTGACCTAAATCCTTTTGGGAATAATTACATCCAGTTACACAAAACCACTATGCTTTCGAACCTAAAGACTTATAGTTTATAACCCAAAACATAAAACGTCAGTCAGTATATGCCTAATCAAAAACAAAATTCTGATGGCTTAGTGCCCATATCCCCTGGAGAGAAGCAGATGTTTAGCAGACTTAATCAGTCAAATTTTAAAATGCACTAATTATATTTTATTCTTAAACACCTAAGTTACTGGCACGCAAATTCTGTACCTATGCTGTTTTTAAAGGCAATTCCTCTTCCATGCTTGAAAAAATTTAATGGTTTCATATTAGAAATTTAATTACAAAGATGCTATTATCAATATATATTTCACTTTAAACTCTCTAAAATGAGTGTATCTTGTTTAGAGACTTAATTTGCTTATCATTTTGATTCTTTGATACCAAAGATGGTTCTCAACATGGAAATGTAACCTTTATTTTTAGCCTGGAAGTTTAAATTTGTCAGATCTTACCTTTAGTTTCTGACAATAAAAGTTAAAAGTTACAGATGATCTATTTGCCCAACAAAGGTTCTGTTGTCCACTGGGAGGAAGGACAACCCAACTTGAATCACTGCTCAAGCTACACATGAAGAAATGGCTTTTAGTATTTATTGTGAAATAGCTTATTCCATAGGACAATGAGCAAGAAGTCTACCAAGCTGTAGGCAAGTCCATCTGCTATGCTTACTCTAAGAAATGGTCATGGTTCAAGAATACTCAGTCTTTTGCTCAACAGCTGCCAGTCTTGAGTGTAGGCTCAGACCATAGCTCCTCTTCATTTCTTGCCTTCTTTTCAGTTCCTCCTCTACTCTTATAAGCTGATCAAAGTTCTCATGTCCCATCTTTCTTCTTTCAGATAACTAAATCATTTTATAAATTCATGTGTAACAATATTTAGCAATTTATTGCTTTTCTCAGGGCACTTCATCACTTTAAAAGTAGAGAGATAGGGCACTCAATGAACAAAAATTACCACTTAAATTTCATTTGAAAGGAATTCTATGTATTAAACCAACGAGGATGTGGGACAAGTGCAGGAGAAAGGCCTTCTAGGTCTTCTCAAATCTAGTCATAAGACCCAGCATTTCAGTCCTGGACCATTAAATTGGTAAGAAAACAGTCTATAACCACATGTGGGTAAGTCAGTGAAAGAAAGAAAGAGAGGAAGGTGTAACTGTGGGATTGATGGCCTAATAAACATCAAGAAAATTTAATCTATTGGCAAAGCACATCTTATCTACCCAAGAAACAGTTTTCAGAAGGGGGTGGGGATTAATAAGTCAGAGCTTATAGTAAAAATGTGGTTGGTGGCTAAGGCAAAAATTTGCTTAACCGCAGCATTCAAAGTAGCTAGCAACCAAGACAACACTACATAACCACAGAATACAGAGCATATGGCCAACAATATTAATTTAATCTAAATCTTCAGTGCAGATAGCATCCAGAAAGCAAGCGCCAGGAAAAAAAAAAAAAAAAAGTCTCTCTGCTCTGCCTTTCATGGCTGGAATCTGGCTGCTGTGCTGTGTGATTATTGGCCAGACATAAGCTTTGGAGGGCAGAGCAAAGCCCATCTGCCTTGGATCTAACAGCTGGCATCAGGGTACCAATCAGTTCCACCCATTTACTTCCTTCCTCTGAAGAACGTCCTGCTAGTTTTTAATCTTCCAAAGGCCTTCTTCCTCTGCCTTTCCAGTGTCTTCCCTTCTGTTTTAGCAAAATTAAACTCTCCAGGAAGCAGGATTAAGAAAAGGGAAATGTGGCTTTAAAATATATACATTTCTAGAGTAATTGTGTTTAGTGATGGTAAGGTAGGATGAAGAATACATACAATGCATTTATATGAAATCACACTATTTCTGGAAGGAATTTCTAGTACTCATTATATAGGAACAGTAATCTCTTCAATGGAAAGTGTCTAACTTAGTTAATTCATTGAACTTCTACTATGTCTAAGTCTTGGGTTTTACTATCATAGGGAGAAAATGAGTGAGACAGATGCAACCTAAACAAGATTACACTAATAATGAGGGGAGGGGATGAGGCAAGTACCATTATAATCATGTTATGGAAGCTATCTTATTTGATAAAAATGCACTTCCAGGTCTAATATTTTTAATTTTACAATTCCCTCATTTGTTATGTTGCCATCTGATTTCTCTTTCCTTGATCTTCATGGATCTTTTCATAGCCAAATGTCTATGATGTCATTCCCTTTCACTTTATCTTGTTACAGTGTTTTTTTCTTACTCCAACTTCTGCCTTGTTTAGTTACCTCTTTTTGAGTTCTAGGCAGTTTAGGTAAATGACTGAAGGCAAGTTTTCATTCTCTTTTGTAAAATGAGACAATCAAATTAAATGATTTCTAATATTGATCCAAAATTCTGTGAAAGCTGTCTTTTTTTTTCCTCCACAATCCAATTGTTCATCCCCCCCACCCCCGCATTTCTCCTGTACTCTAAAGAATAATAAGTCTCGAAAATGTACATTTGTTAGATTCCATTTGTTTTTAGGCTTGTTTCAGTGACTCAGTTCTTAGCACTGTGAGGTACATATCAAAGAGGTTATACATGTCAAGAGGCAGAACACCAACTAGAAAGAGGAATTTGTGAGAGGCAAGTCTCCTAATATAAATAAACTCATACTAAAGAGGAATTTCTGTGAACTTTAGTAGTAGCTCATTTGTTTTGGGTATTTCATTAAAATTTAGAAGAATGATGTTGGAGTGCAAGGAGGTCTTGAGCTTCTTCCACACATTGTAACTGATTTATCACCAATAAAGCATTTTTCTTTAATTATATATAAAATCCTTTTCTGGGAACCAAAGAGTAAATACTTCAGATTTGAGTTATTGCAAGTATTTAATCATAAATAAGCTATAAGATTTTTAAACCAAAATCTTCATTTTGTTTAGGTAAAAAAAATGGGAAAAGTAATATCATAGGGTCCTATAAAATGAGGGTGATGATGCATACACTTATAAGAAGTTTTTTTTCCAAACGTATTTTATGCACAATACTTTGTAAAGATGCATAATGTTATGACCATCAAAAATGAGATTGGGGAGTTCCTGTCATGGCTCGTCGGTTAGCTAACCTGACTAGCATCCATGAGGACACGGGTTCCATCCCTGACCTTGGGTTAAGGATCTGGCGTTGTTGTGAGCTGTGGTGTAGGTCGCAGACGTGGCTCAGATCCCACATTGCTGTGGCTCTGGTGTAGGCCGGTGGCTATAGTTCTGACTGGACCCCTAGCTTGGGAACCTCCATATGCGTGGGTGCAGCCCTAAAAGACAAAAAGAACAACAACAAGAAAAATGAGATTGGGACAAAATTTCTATGAAGTGAAATATGAACTTTGACACTGATCATTAATAAAATAGGAATGCACTCAAACCTTGGCTTTATCCTTACCCAAGTTTTTCATTGAGTGAATATGTATCCAGGCCCTATTCATGTTACAGAAGAATATAATCTCTAAAACAATAGAAATGAAATGAAACAGGAAGGAAAACAGTACTAGGAGGAATGTTTTAGGTTAACAGAGATTTCTTGCCTTCTGTTATAAATCTTAACATTAGAGAAAACACAAGCCACAATATGCGAGGGTAAACAATAAAAAATGTCAGATTATTAACTAAATTTTCAAATATAGGATTTTGTACAAGAAGTTAGAAAGCCTAAATTACATTGAAGACACACAGCAGAATTCAAAGAACTTTTTAAAAGTGTATTCTATAGAGGAAGTCATGTGCTGAAGGAAAAAGATAAATAGAAATAATTATTAGAGACAAAACAACAGACATACTAACTTCCAGAAGTGTGAACCAGCCAAGAACATGAGTTTACCTAGAGAAGTTATTCCTCTCCAGGGCATGTTACATAAGAAGCCAGCCAGGTGCAACCGATGGCTACAGAGCATAGGCTTTTGGGAGCTGTGACGTTCGCAAGTGCCCTGCTGTGATGCCTGGTACAATTAATCCCATATGTTAAAGAGTAGTCTTCCTTCTCAACATTGAAAATGAATTGAAACTAGGCAATGGTGGGAGAGAGTGAAAAGGGAACACCACAGTCATTGCAAAGAGACTATTTATTGTCTAGTCTTACAAATGTTTGTTTTCTAAGCTCAAAGAGAAAATTAGAGAATAATGAACAAAACCGAATGCAAATCTTTATTCCTTATAAACTCAAGTCACTTTTTACAAGGGACTTGAATCATTATCACAGTGATCTGTTTTATGTCTAAGTTTGGTATTTACAGGAACCAAACATAAAAGGACTCTCATTGTTTCAAACAATAGCACATTGTGCAACCTCACAAAGAAAATATCTTTCATAGAGAATATTCCTTAAAATAACTATATTTCTTCAAAGGAAAAGATATGGCAATGACGAAAGCACTTTTAATTATTCAAACTAAAATTTCCATCTGTTATCTTTTACTTAACTCTGAATAACTTTTGGATGGTAATTCCTAAATCAAAGGGAAGTAAACAATGATAAGATTTCACTTATTAATGTTTTTCACACTTAATTTAAACCAAGTCTATTTTGAAATTCAAAAAACGATCGGATTTTGTTTCCCTCTTCCCTATTGTGGGACTCCTCCATTTTGAGTTTCAGTCCAAGTTACAGTATATGTGTCGTTTATAAGTGTTAGTCATTATTATTGTTGCTATGTTTAAAACCCACTCTCAAAGTCTTGTTTGTTTGAAACACATTCTATTAGTTCACAAATTTTGTCAACTGACCATTTTTAGTGATGTTGAACATGTTAGGCATGTTAGAATTAGCAAATAAATTAAAAGGACACCTGTGAAAATATAAAGCATTTGCCTCTGTTTTATCTGGTACTTGGAGAGCTGTTCTTTTCAGTCAGATATTAGCACTGGCATAAAGACTGCATTTTATTTTTCCAATAATTATTTTTTACAATTGTTATTTTAGAATTAACTGTACTTTTAAGTACACATTACGGTGTTGTATCATTCTTGAAAACAACACAATATATAATGTTAACACTGGTATGTGTGACTGGGTCACCTTGCCGTATAGTAGAAAATTGACAGAACACTGTAAACCAGCTAAAATGGAATATTTTTTAAAATAAAAATCATTATAAAATTTAAAAAAAATAAAGAAAAAAATCAAGTGCTTCCATAGAAACAATGTAGAAATATCCAACTTTTTAAAGGGACCAGGTATTCTGCTTGACAGATTCATTAAAATAATTTGAAAAGTTGACAATTAGTGAATTAAATAATGTGGACTATTACATAAACTTGTTAGGTAGTAAATTGCGAAGAATTTGTTATGAGGAGCTCTTTGAAACATATAGTTTCTTTTTCTTTCCTCTTTCTTTTTTTTTTTTTTTTCCTGGCTTTAATCACCTTCTTATCTGAAACTGAAACAGAGGAAGGAAACATTCAGGAGAACATAATACAGATAGGAGAAATTTACATTTTACTCAAAACTTCTAGTTTTCTTAATGGAAGTGCAGAAGAGTCTCCATTCAAAAACTCTGAACATCATCAGGACCCTGAATGAGGAGTTTGTATGCATTTTTTTCCTCTTATGAAATGAAATTCATCATGTACTGAAAGGAAATGAGGTGACTAATTTTTGTCCAACTTTACTGATACTGCTTTTACCCTAAATCAAGAGTTCTCAAATTTTCTTTCACATCACCCTTAGAGTTCCAATAAATTTTTTTCACAGTCCTCCCAGGCAGAAAAAAAAGTACCTAAGAATGTTCTTAAGTAGTTTGGTACAAACAACTTAATATTAATAATTTGAGCGGTATAGGATCCATGTCACTGTGTTTCCACTGAATATGTGCAATATTCTACAATATTCTGCTTCTGTAAGTTTGCTGCAGTGTCCTGGGGTACCATGTGCAGTGTGAAAAATATGGCCCTAAATCAGGAAAATGCAAAATAGTAGTTGGAAACTATGTAAACCATCTCAAAATCTCAGTTTCAATATTTATAAGAATCCAGGTAAATCAGGTGAAATCACAAAACGTGAAATTGAAAAGAATTTGTCCTAGTTAGAAAGAGGAAAAACACAGAATATCTTTTAAAAATTTTATTTTTATTTTTGGTGAGGTTGTTAATGCAACTTTATTGTAGCAGTAGCTAAATAACACAGTGCCCTCAAATATTAAGGTTTTATCTCATTGACTGATTATAAGCTTCCCCAGAGCAACAGATTGTCACTACTATCAACATGGAAGTCTCTACCAGGCTCCCCACACTATACTTATCCCAATACACCACCTTCTTTTTTTAAATTGAAATATACTGACTTACGATGTATTATTAGTTTCAGGTGTATATCACAGTGATTCAGTTATACATACATGTATATGTATATATACATATATATATTATTTTTCAGATTCTTTTCCCTTATAGTTTATTACAAAATATTGAGTACAATTCCTTGTGCTATATAGTAGGTCCTTGTTGGTTATCTGTTTTATATATAGGAGTACATATGTTAATCCAAAAGTCCTAATATATCCCTCTCCTCCCCTTTGGTAACTACAGTTTGCTTTTAGTCCGTGGGTCTATTTTCATTTTGTATTTACATTCATTTGTATCAAATTTTTTTTTTTTTAGATTCCACCTATAAGCAAAATCATATATTTGTCTTTCTCTGTTTGGCTTACTTCACTTAGTATGATTATCTCTAGGTCCACCCATCTTGCTGCAAATGACATAATTTCATTATTTTTTTATGTCTGAGTAATATTCCATTGTGTGTGTGCATGTGCATATATGTATGTGCATATATACAACTACATCCTCTTTATCCATTCCCCTGTTGATGGACATTTAGGTTGCTTCCATGTTTTGGCTATTATAAAGAGTGCTTCAGTAAACACTGGGATGCATGCATCTTTTTGAATTATAGTTTTCTCTGGATATATGCTCAGGAGTGGGATTGCAGGATTATATGGTACTTCTATTTTTAATTTTTTAAGGAAACTCCATACTCTTTTCCATGTAAATGGATGGTAATGTAAATTGCTGTACCAATTTACATTACCATCAACAGTGTAGGAGGGTTCCTTTTTTTCTATACCCTCTCTAGCATTTATTATTTATAAATTTTTGATGATGGCCATTCTGGCTGGAGTGAGGTGATATCTCGTAGTTTTGATTTGTATTTTTCTAATAATTAGCGATATTGAGCATTTTTTATGTGCTTTTTGGCCACCTGTATGCCTTTCTTTTAAGAAATATCTATTTAGGTCTTCTGCCTATTTTTAATTGCATTTTTTTGATATTTGAGTTGTATGAACTGTTTGTATATTTTGGAAATCAATCCCTTGTTGGTTGCATTGTTTGCAAATATTTTCTCCCATTCTGTAGACTATCTTTTGAGTTTATATGCTATTCTCTCTCTCTCACACACACACACACACACACACGCACACACACACACACACACACACACTAGGCTTAAGATGACATCCAGGGAAGAAAAGGAATAACAAATAAAATAAGCATCTATATAAAATTTAAGAATCAAACATTAAATAATAATTAGTCTATGTAAATATAAAATAAAAAGTAATGATAACATCTTAAGTGGTCAAAGACAATTGATCAGAAACATTCCTGAAACACTCCACAATATAAGAAAAATCTGTCCTCTTTGATCTTTGAACAAAATCAAAATTGCCTCTAAAAATAAGCCTGCCTCCTTTTCCTAGTCCTCCACCTAAGCATAGTTCCAGCTTATCTTCTTTTCCCTGAGCTGCCAAGCAATGAATGTTTAGCAGAGAGATGCCTTTGTCAGCAGAAACCTGACCAAACTGTATGCAATTTTTGTATTTAAACACACAAAAAAAGAAAGAAAAGCCTAGGAAAAAGTTTGAAGTAATCAAAAGTGTAAATTAGGTCGATTATAGGATGAAGACTGTATATTTATAGTATAAATTTGAAACTAGTACATGAAAATGCATAGGTATTTCTGATGTTGCCTTGCACAATTAAAGCATCCTTAAGGTTCTTTTCTTAATAGAACAGGTGCAACAGTACAGCATCAACTCTTAGTTAATTGGTTTTGGAACATTTTGCTTTAAAGCACAAGGGTTGTATTAAATAAGAGGGAGAGTTAGGGGTGTGGTGTGGGGGTGGGGATTGAGGGGATGGGGGTGGGAAGAGAATGGTTTGAATAGTGGGAAATGAAAGCACATCCAGAATGATAATTTCTATCATGAATACTGCTGCATTTTGCAAGGCTTCATTCCCTAACAAAAACAACTTTCCAAAACAATAAAAGACCTTCTCTGATTAGAAATATAAGTCACAAAGATAAAAAAAGTTTGTTCTCAGTTTGCATAAATGGTGAGTTAAAACAGGGACCATAAGCCTCATATTCTGACTAGTGGGTCTAAACTAAAGTTGATTGCATATATAGCCACTTATTCATTTTAGTGCTCTTAATATCACAGAAACTTTAAATCAGAAGAAAGGGTTTTGGAAAATCTGTTTAGCACAGTTTCGCTTGATCTGAGCCAAAGGTCAAGAAATGATATTTAGCACAATTTCAGTTTTAAAAACATTGATAAGATACTCAAATGATCCATCAGGTAAAGAAGAAAGCATGTAAATAAACTAAACTACAAAAAAGCTTTCTAAAAGCATGTCCAAGGCCAATGGCCATACTAAAGAAAGTTATGAAACTGGTATTCTAGCACTTTTTTCATTCTGTCCTCTGATACCCCTAGCTACTTTCCCACCCCAGATACTTATATCTAAATCTCATTAACCTCTGCATTCGACTAGTAGCCAATTAATAACAGAGATGTGAATTAGTAATGCTCCCAGAGGTATTTGCATCTGAATGCAAATTATTTGAAGACTAAATAAACCTTCAATTAGTCTCAAAGGCAGTACTTCTCAACCTTGGCTGCACATTAGAATTACCTAGGGAGCTTTTAAAAATCTGATGCCCAGGCCATACTGCTAAGCAATTAAATCAGAATCTCTGGGGGAGGGCCCAAGCATCAAAATTGTTTAAAGTTCCCCAGGTGATTCTAATGTGCAGTCAAGTCTGAGAATCACTGCATTAGGGAAAGCATTTGAAAAAAACGAAATCTCAGGCTAGTAAAGAAATTCTTGAGCAGGGGTGTATTGTGTTGCTCTACTGAGGGTGCCAACTGATGAAAAAGCTCTGTTCAAGTTAAAGGACCATTTTTATTATAAGAGAAAATGCTACATGAAAAAATATTCACTCAGATGGAGTTCCTGCTGTGGCTCAGTAGGTTAAGAACCTGACACAGTGTCCATGAGGATGAAGGTTTGATCCCTGGCCTTGCTCAGCAGGTTAAGGATCCAGAGTTGCTGCAATCTGCGGTGTAGGTTGCAGATGTGGTTCAGATCTGGCATTGCTATGGCTGTGGTGTAGGCCAGCAGATGAAGCTCCAGCTTGACCCCTAGCCAGAGAACTTCCATATGCTATAGTTGTGGCCATAAAAAGAAAAAAATGTAATAGCAATAAAAGGAATCAATTGGACATCCCACTGTGGCTCTGCAGGTTAAGGACCCAACATAGTCTCCGTGAGGATGTGGGTTTAATTGCACTGGCCTCACTCAGTGGGTTAAGGATCAGGTGATGCCAGAAGCTGCGGCACAGGGTGCTGATGTGGCCCTGATCCAGTACTGCTGTGGCTGTGGCACAGGCCTGCTGCTGCAGCTCCAATTTGACCCATAGCCTGGGAACTTGCATATGCCACAGATGCGGCCATTAACCACCCCCCCAAGACTTCTCAGTTTTGATTTCAGCAAGTTACTTCATGTGAGTTTTATCTGCAAAATGGAAATAACAATAGAAATGCCTATCTTATGATGGTATTGAAAATGAGCAAATGAAACAGGATCCAGAGTTATTAAAAAATGGCATTAAAAAATGTTTCATAAACTGTAAAATTTTACTTGTAATTATATAGCTGAAATAGATACATTTATCATTAAAAAGACTAGTTTAATGTGCTTACAACTAAAATATGGATTATTACCTAAAAGATTTGTCACTTTGTTTTAATAGACATTTACTTTATGAAATCTAAATGTTTAGCCCAATATTTTTGAAGTATGGTTTCTGAACCACTGTCACCAGCATCCCTGGGAAATTTGATAGAAATGCAAATTTTTGGAGTCTGCCCCAAATTTACCAAATCAGAAACTGGAATCAGAACCTAGCAATCTTATTTGAACAAGCTCTCCAAGTGATTCTGATTCAGGCTAAAACTTGAAAACCACACATCTAACAAAAAAAAGAGTATATAAAATTAAAATCAAAGGATGAATAAACATTATTTATTATTTAAAACTTAAAAAGTCACAGTGCAAAGGCATATAAGCATGAGTTACTACTAAAGAATACTCCTAAAGCTTCATGTTTTAAAATAATACAATTCTCACTACCCAGCCACGCATTATTATTTAACACATTAATCATGAATACAATAGTAGCATATAAATTTGGGAGTCACATTAATTGCAGAGTGTACAATAGTTTGGGTAAGGAATAAAGAAACAAAATTCTAGTAGGAGTAACAATGGTTCAGAAAATAGTCAAGTTTTACTTTACTGGGCTCGGGTTTCTTTCAGAGGAAGAGTCACAACTGTATGTTAAAAATCACATTTATCCTGAAGACAACACCCTACAGCATCTCAATGTTCTTATTTAGTCTAAGGAAGTGTGTCATCACTGACTCAGAGAAAAGACCATTTCTTGGACTGAATCACAGCAATGCTTCCTGTAGCCTTAGATTTGTCATTGGGTCTGCTAAGCAACAGAAAAACAGGCTCGAAATTTCTTATCTTAAAAGATCTCACATGAGAAAACTATCCATATTCCCAAACTCAAAGTCCAAAGATACTGCCATTAATAAGACATATACACGATAGCACAGGCAAGAACATTGAGGAGTCTTGTGAGATGGCAACTAAAAGTTCTTTGAGAGCTTTCTTTTCCTCTTTTTCTATTTTAAAAAGTTTTGGTAGCCTCAAGATATCTAGCACCACCTTGGAAAGATGAGAGTGGAGTATCCCAATTAAGAACTCATTATAGTATTCATCCGTAGTTCCTGAGTGAAAACTAAGAAGAAATGACCCTTCCCTAATGGATTCCTTAACTGTAGCTGAAGTTCCATTTAACATTACTGAGATAACTCTGGCTCTCTCTTTAAGATTCCTGAGTCCTGAGGGATTTGCCTCCTATAGTTAAAGAACTTGGGGTTAAAAGTGGGGGTATGTGTAGGAAGATTAATTCCAATAATTGGTATCAGTACTCTATATCCTAGGGAATATGTTGAAGTAAAGTATTCAAAGTAAAGAACACAAAAGAGAGGAACTTGATTTCACTAGCTATGCTAATCAAAATTACATTGTCTTTCCTTGGTAATCACTTTGCTCCACCTAATAAGAAAAGCAGCAATTCTAGCACTATTCACAATAGCCAAGACATGGAAACAACCCAAATGTCCATCGACAGATGATTGGATTCGGAAGATGTGGCATATATACACAATGGAATACTACTCAGCCATAAAAACGAATGACATAATGCCATTTGCAGCAACATGGATAGAGCTAGAGAATCTCATACTGAGTGAAATGAGCCAGAAAGACAAAGACAAATACCATATGATATCACTTATAACTGGAATCTAATATCCAGCACAAATGAACATCTCCTCAGAAAAGAAAATCATGGACTTGGAGAAGAGACTTGTGGCTGCCTGATGGGAGGGGGAGGGAGTGGGAGGGATCGGGAGCTTGGGCTTCTCAGACACAACTTAGAATAGATTTACAAGGAGATCCTGCTGAATAGCATTGAGAACTTTGTCTAGATACTCATGTTGCAACAGAAGAAGAAAGGCTGGGGGAAAAATGTAATTGTAATGTATACATGTAAGGATAACCTGACCCCCTTGCTGTACAGTGGGAAAAAAAAAAAAAAAAAAGAAAAGCAGCAATTCTAAACTCTCATCTTCCTCACTGGAAAGAATAACACAAATATATAATTGCCAAAATGAGTAATTCTTTTTTCTCATTCACTTATCTGTAAACATTTATTGGGTTCCTATATATTCCAGACATTTTTCTAGATGCAAAATGAGTCTAGAGAGATACATAAACTTCAGTGATGAAGACATGGATTCTATGTGTCTAGAGCTAGGTTTAAGTTTCTCTCTCAATCAGGACCAGTGGTACTCAAAACTTAAGTGAGCATCAGAGTCACTCGGACAGCTTGTTAAAACACAGATTTCAGGGCCCTACCCAGAAAGATTCTGCTCAGTAGGTTTGAGATAGGACCCCAAAGTAAGCATTTATAATAAATTCTCAGGTGACACTGATGCTGCTGGTCCAGGGACCACACTTTGAGAACCACTTACCAAGAAATGATAGCTCATCACACTACGCCTGCTCACTTTCAAACACTGTACATCTCTCTTCCAAATATCTAGGATCAATAGCTCCAGAAGAGAAGAAAGAAGTACAAATAACAAAGAGAAAATTCTCTTTCCAGGAGCTTTCCTCTCTCCCTGTTTTTCTTTTGTTTTATCCCCTAGCATAAGAAATCAGTCCTCTAATGTGATTTCTCAATACAAGTGTTATAGAAAAGAATAACACACTCAGATTTTTCATATTTCTTTACTTTAATAAAGTCATAGCTTTTCTTCTAAATTCAGTTCTTTTGGACTCCCCCCTCTCCTTTTGTTGAACTACCTCCTTTCCAAGCAAAAAAATCACAGAGTTAGAAAGAACATTAAGGATTCACTTAATTCCTCCTTGGCCTCAGACAAGACTGTATCTAAACCATCCCCAAATATAGCAATTTTCAGTACAAAGATGAACAGGCACTAAGAATTTCCCATTCAACATTCCATCACAAACTTAAAGATAGTAATATACTTCCCTTCAGTCTTCTCTTCTCCAAGCTAATCAACCTCGACATTTAGAGTCTCTTCATTATATTTCCTAAACTTTAAATTATTTTGACTCTTTTTAAATAACCTTATCCCACCTACCTCAGGGCCTGAATTATGTACTTACTATTATCATGAAGACTTGTTTTTGTTATGTGAAAAGGGGAAAGTTAATTTATAGATTAAATAAAAAGGAATTTAATTGGAACAAAGAAAGAAATATATATATAAATAAATGCCACAATAATGTAATTTAATGGCATTCACTTGAACAATTAATTTCAAATATCCTTTATCTTATTAAAAGAAATAGTAATGCTTTATACTTTTTCAAACTTTATACTATAAATCACTAGCCATTTCACACATAAAACAGATGGGAATTAGAGATCTTTTTAAATATGCCACAGATGATGCATAACCATGTTTCATGACACTTCACTCAGGAGGAAAACATTATTAATTTGTTCTCTTTGTGTAATGTTTACTACTGAAGTTGGAGTTGCAGTTTATTATTAATTTCTGTATGAATCTAAAATTACTGAATCTATTAATTTCAGTGAAAATAATTTCTCAGATTCAAGCTTTAAGAATCAGAAGTGTTTAGAGATTCAGTGAGTATAGGTCAAGATAGGAAGTCCATGTAAATCATATGCTTCTGAGCAATTTAAAAGGAAAAACAGGTGATACATTGGAATATGGGATAAAATGGGATGATTCACTTTAGTTCCATTTCTCCCATTTTAAATATCACTACTCAAAATTTAATCTTTGCTTTTGGAATGGTGAGGTGCTCTGGTCCAGCCTGGGCCTGAGAGATGGGTTTGTCTCCTTGCCTATTGGGATCAAGGTGTACGGTGGAGGCGATGCATTTAGTCTCCAGAGAGAAGGAAGATGCTGCTTGCACAGCACTTCTACTCACCAGTCCATGCAGCAGCAAGGGTGTTGGCTTTGAAGGAAGCCAACTGTCCTGCTCTCCCAGCCAGAGGTAAAGAATTGCATTGGTGGCCACTAGAGGGAGGAGGATTAGGAATAGAGTAAATTGTGGGGAAAAGGCACCCATGAAAAACGCACATGGGACAACCAACACATCACCAACCACCGCCTATCAGCTACCTCTCTGAGGGACTATCATGGGGTCTGCAAACACCATTAACCCAGAGACCCAGAGACTAGAATTATTGTAGTATCCCAGTATATAGCCCCTTAACTTTGATGACTGGAGAAGGGAGTTTGAATAGGATTGTGGGAAACACACAAGCACACGAACATAAACACACAAGCACACAGACATACAATCTCATCCCCCATTACAAGAAGTTGTATCTGTGCCGTCTGATTCTTGCTCGTTTTCTTATTTAAAACTCTTGATGTTCTTTACCAAGAATGTGTTCATGAAAAGCAAACAGCCCACCTTCAAGATAGTCTTGGGAGAAGCACCAGCAGAGACACTCATTGTGCCAAGATGTATTTTACCAACAAATCTGTACAAATTACATGAGGTTAAAAACAAACGGAATATAATATAGTTAAAGCAAAGTTTCTTTTGCTAAATTACAGCTTGAAGCAAACCTGTAAGAAATGTTTCCAATTAGCTTCTTTAGCAAACACAAAGTATAGCTCAGAATGTTTTGCTTTCCATCCTGCCCTCTGGGTGGGCTGCCTAGTGGGTGTCTTACCTCCAGCACAAGTAGCTGAGCATTCTGACCAAGGCTGATGATTCCATGTAAAGCCAACTTCGTTGTCTCCACTGCCCGTCCTAGTGATGGGGACGTTGAATTTATACCTAATTCCCAAATTCTGTTCCTGAAGCAGAACCTGCCATTGAAAACAACTGGTGAAGATAATTAAAACACAATGAGCCTTTATTTAGATATTTATTATTCCTTTGAAGAAGAAAATGTTACAAGTTTTATAGGAAATTTAAGACAACTTTCAGAACACATACATTTATATTGAATTTTCTCCTTCCATTTTCATGGGTAATTTGGAGCCATTTCTCTCATTTGCCTTGTTTGGTTATAAAATATATTATTCGAGCAGGCAGTGAAAAGATCAGACAGTCATATGGGAAGAGCATTAGGTCTTAACTTTGCACATATTTAACACCCCTGGGCATATCATTTTACCTTATTTACCTTAATTTCACCACCTGCAAAATAGAGATAATAAAGACTGCACCTTCCTACCTCACAGGGTGGTTTACAAAGAGTAGAAGTGAAGTGACAAAGACATATTTACCATGACAATGAGATTTTCAGAGGTGGGACCTAAAGCTTCTAAGGATTCTGGTTCATCAGTTGGTCTCTTATAGTGAAAAGCTGTTCCAGCAACATCAAACTTTCTAGGCCAGTCAATAGTCCAGGCACCGTTAATATAGTAATCATCACCTTCAGATTTTAAAGCTAAAAAAAATTTTAAAAGAAAACAAAAAAATCAATGTCTAACTAAAAATATGAAATTTTATTTACCATAATGTCATTGATAATAACTGCACTGAAGTGCACAATGAATATTCATTTCCATTTAGAGATGAGATTCTTAACTATTTTCTTAAGTACAAATTAAAATAGTTTTCCACCTGAATGTCAAGAAGATATTAAGTATTTATAATGTTATTGATACAAAGGAATGAAAGGCTTATCTAAAGGAATAAAAACATAGAACTAGAAAGGAAAATTAGACTAAAGGAGTAACTGGGGATGGCATGGAGAAGTGTGCAAACTCTCCTGTTTGAATATTAAAACAATAGTTATATAAATATGGGGTAAGAACAACCTGTAGTGTGGTACACAGACTGAGAGAACAATAGAAAAAAATGGACAGTTAAGAAATAATCATAATACGTACGGGAATTAGTATATAACAAAGGAAGCATATTAAATTAATAAAGGAAAAATACCAAGAAATGGAACTAAGACAAAAAACCAGGTTTTAGGGAAAAAAATTGTTGAATTTGTCTCATTCTTTGTATAAGAATAGATACCACAACTCTATTCCAAAGGAAATGGAAATAAGTACTCAAATATTTATACATGCATGTTCATGGCAGCACTATTCTCAAGAGCCAAAAGTAGAAACAACCCAAGTGTCCATCAATGGATGAATGGATAAACGAACTGTGGTATATATGACATAATGGAATGTTATTCAGCTATAAAAAACAATGAAGTACTGTACATGTCCCAGTAAGGAGGAAACTTAAAAAAAAAAACAAAACAAAAAACCTACACCAAGTGGAAGATGCTGGACAGAAAAGGTCACATAGTATAGGCTTCTATTTATAAGAAATATCCAGAATAAATCCATAGGAGCAAAAGCAGATTGGTGGTTGTCAGGGGCTGGGGAATCGGAAATAAATATTTAATGGATACGGGGTTCCTTTTAAGGTAATGAAAATATTCTGGTATGTACTAAATGCCCCTATGTTTGTTCATTTTAAAATGTTTGAATTCTGGGGAATTGTGGCTCAGCAGAAACAAATCTGACTAGTATCCATGAGGATGTAGGTACAATCCCTGGCCTCATTCAGTGGGTTAAGGATCTGGCATTGCCGTGAGCTGTGGTGTAGGTCGCAGACGTGGCTCGGATCTGGTGTTGCTGTGACTGTGGTATAGGTCAGTGGCTACAGGCCCAATTTGACCCGTAGCCTGGGAACTTCCATATGCTGCAGGTGTGACCCTAAAAAGACAAAATAAAATAAAATAAAATGTTTGAATTCTTTATTATTTGAATATTACCTCAATAAAAATAAAGTTAAAGAAAAAAGAGAGAAAAAAAATAAATGCCAGATGGGTAAATATTTAAATTATTAAATATTTAAATTATTAATTAAATAGTTAAATTATTAAATGCTGGGAAAAAATTGGAGAGTATTTTTTAAAAATAATATTGGGTAGTGAAAAAGCTTTTTTAAGTGTGACAAAACCCTGAGAAGCTATAAAGTAGATTAACAGATATGCATGCAAATTTTTTAAACCTGTATAGAAGAAAGATATTAAAATTTTAAAATATTAGATAGAGAAAGGGTTATTAGCACAACTATAGAAAAACTTCTATAAATAAATGAGTGGTAATTTTATAATGATTATCATGCTTTGATAGTGACAGGCATCTCAATTTAATATTTTTTGTTAGTATGCCAGCTTCTTCAAAAACTTTACCAGGCCAGATGAACGAGCAGCCTAAAAGGACTAAAAGCAGCCCCAAAGGACTCATGGTGCACAAAATCTCCTACTCTCTGAACCTCTACCACTTGTCCTTAACGACCATTATCAGAATTCCCTTGTGGTGCAGTGGGTTAAGGATCTGGTGTTGTCACTACAGTGGTCTGCGTCACTGCTATGGTACACGTTCAATCCCTGGCCCGGGAACTTCCACATGTCACAGGTGCAGCCAAAAAAAAGAAAAAAAAAGTACAGACCATTTTTATTTTTCCACCCCCATTTGCCTGGCAAATATGCCTGTACTTTTTTTTTGACTTCAGATATTCTGTAAAGCTCATTTAATTATCAAAAATAAATCTAATTAATCTTTTGAGACAGGAACATGCCAACCAATATTAAAAATTATTTACTTTTAAATTTTTCTTGTATTTAAATTTTATTTTCAATTCTCACAGTGGTTTTTGTCTCTTTGAAATATCAAAATTATTTAGTTTATATAAGGACTTCTGAGCCTATATGATATGAAACAATAAAAACCAAACCTCTAGTAGCTTTAAATTTTCCTTCAATTTAAGCACTCACTTTCCATTTTCTTTTATCTATTTAATGAAGGAATCCTAACTCATCTTTGCTGGTACCACATAACATAGTTTAAAAAAACAGCAAACATTTAAGAAAGACTGAGTAAGAATTTGCTAAGGGAAGAAGATATGGCATTATGGACAACGAATTTATCAAAGGGAAAAATCTGACGCTAGAAATCTTATTTTTGCTTTTATTCTTGTTGATGCAGAAAAGAATCTAAAATTATGGTATAAAAATGAGTCTTCTGAAATAAAGGAAGGAAAAACCTGATGGTACTGGTATCCTATCTAAAGATGTATTCCAGATACAGTATTTTTAAAAGATTTAAGAAAAAAGAGGTAATACTTTAAGGAGAATAAGAACTCATCCAGATTTCCTAGGGGTCTGTGGAGAGTCTAAATTTATCTCAAGGGATCAAACACAAAATAAACAGAATTTCCACTTCTTTACATGTAAAATAACTAAATAACTGGGATTGGACCTTGCCCTTCAATTGTAAACAATTAGAAAACTCACAAAATACATGAATCAGCTGTCTTTAGACATTGGCCAAGATTGTGCAACACTGTGACACATGCAAAAAGGGAAACAAGGTGAGTCATATACCCTCCCACCTTTCTGTCTGGAGGCACTTTCTGTCAGTGTAGGCCAGGAGAACCCAAACAGAACTTGGTGGTCTCACTGAATTAGGAGGCAGAGATCAGAAATTGAAAAGGCTATGATAGTTGAAATTCGCAAAACTAGAGAATTAGAGTAAAAAGAGAGAATCTGTTGCTGAATAATAATCCATGCATGCATAGGATAAAATGAAGCCAAGCAGAAAAACTATTAGGAAGCCACAAGCAGAAAAATTTTTAGGGTGAGACTCCAGAGAGTTTCAACCACCAGTACATTCAGTACAGAATCATGTCTTTGTAGTAGGGCTGAGCAAACTCTAGAATAAAGGCTATGTTGGACTCACCTAACAAAGCTCAAACACAAGCCTCAAAAAGATCAAGCTTGGAGTTCCCATTGTGGCTCGGGGGTTAAGAACCTGACTAGTGTCCATGAGGATGTGAGTTCCATCCCTGGCCTTACTCAGAGGGTTAAGGATCCAGTGTTGCTAGAAGCTGCAGATAGGTCAAGGATACAGCTTGGATCAGGCATTGCTGTGGTTGTGGTGTAGGCCAGCAGCTATGGCTCAGATTTGACCCCTAGCCTGAGAATTTCTGTATACTGTGAGTATGGGATTAAAAAGACAAAAAAAAAAAAAAAAAAAAAGGTCAAACTCATCTACAAGTTACTTAACACTCTTTAAAGGAAAAACAACAACAACAAAAATAGAGGCCTTTGATTTAAAACCTTCACAATGTACAATATCCAATGAAAAATTATTACAAATGGGAAGAAGGGGGAAAATATGGTCCACATCAAGAAGAAAGCCAAGTAAAAGCAACAGACCCAGAAATGACAGAAATTATGGAATTAGCAAAAAATAACTTTCAAACAGCTATTATACTCAGGATTTTAAAGGAAAACAAATATAATGAGAAGAAACTGGAAGACATATAGAGAGATGCACACAAAGAAAGAATATATGCCTGATACAGTAGATATGCAGGTAAGTAGAAAATAATAAAGATAACTAACTCTTTACAACAAAAATAATTACAATGTATTGTGGGGTTTATAACATAGGAAGAAGTAAGATTTGTTTTTAAGAAATAACGCAAGGGATGGAAGAAGACAATGGAAATGAACAATTATAAGGATCTTGCATTATACATAAAATAGTGTACTTTTACTTGAAGGTACATTGTGAAAAATTAAAGATGCATTTTTTGAACTCTACAGCAACTACTAATTAAACAAAACAAGTGTAGGTAACAAGCCATTAGTAGAGATCAAATGAAATACTATAAAACACTTGATAAATCTAAAAGACATAAAAGTAGAATAAAGGGAAAAAATACATGGAACAAGTGGAAAAATAGCAAAATGGTAGACTTAAATCCAATTATTTTAATAAAATTACATTAAATATAAATGATCCAGACAAGGAGCTGGCAAACTATGGCCCATCACCTGTTTTGTAAGTAAAGTTTACTGTAACACAACCATACTCATTTATTTATATATTATCTATATACTGCTTTCACATTACAATTGTAGAACTAAAAAGCTGAAATAGAGACTTCATGTCCTATAAAGCTGAAAATATTTACATCTGGCCCTTTTCAGAAAAAGTTTGTTAAGCACCCCGTTTAGAGATGGTAATTGAGAAGGCAAAGATTGTTAGACACAAGAAGAAATCAGGATCAAACTACAAGCTGTCTAAACAAAACATATTTAAGTTCAGAAATACCTACATGAGAAAAGTGATGGATGAAAAAGAATTAACCACGCAAGCACTAATTAGAAGAAGTCTGTGTGCGGTTAGATTAGTATCAGACAAAATGGATGTGGATAAAGAATATTATCAGGGAGAAGGAGAAACATCTGACAATTATAAAGAGCTTAATATATCAAGAAAATCTAGCAATCTTAAATGTCTAAACTCCTGACAACAAAGTTTCAAAAAAATGAAGCAAAACCTTACAAACTAATGGGAGAAATAAACAAATCCACAATTCTAGTTGGAGATTTTAAAATGATTCTTTCAATATTTGCTGAAACAAGGAGGCAGAAAATAAATAAGAATGTAGAAGACTTGAACAAAACTATCAACCAATTTAATCTAATTGACATTTATGGAATACTAAACCCAATAACACCATAATACACATTCTTCTCAAGTGCACACGGAGCATTCACTAAGATATACCACATATATTCTGGATTATAAATAAACCTCAACAAAAGAACTAAAATCATACAAAGTATCTTCTCTGCCCACAACAAAATTAAACTAAAAATCAGGAGCAACATCAGGAACCCACCTCTCACTCAAATGTTTGGAAATTAAATAATATCTTCTAGCCAGTGATAACTAAAAAATATTTTAAATTGAGTGTTAATGAAAAAAAAAACATCAAATATATGCAATGAAGTTAAAGCAGTGCTTAGAGGGAAATTTATACTGCAAAACACTTATTTTAGAGTAGAAAAAAATTCAAAAAATCAATAATCTGTTTCTATCTTGAGAAACTAGAAAAACAAATCAAACAAAAAGTGAATAGCAGAAATGAAATAACAAAAAGTAGGAATCAATGGAAAATGGAGAAATAATAACATCATTTAAACCAAAAGCTTGTTCTTTGAAAAGATCTATAAAATTAATAAATCCCTCAGTAGAATGATCAAGAAAAAGAAGATACAGATCACTAATGTGAGGAATGAGAGGAGAGCCATCACTATATATCCTACAGACATTAAAAGACAATGATAAAGGAATATTATGTGTGTTATACCAGTAAATTCTACAACTTTAGAGTTATTACAGAAACTAAATTTTTAATGAAAAACTTCCCCAAAAGAAAACTCCAGCCCAGATGGCTTCAGAGTTGAATTCTATAAAATAATAAGGAATAATATCAATTTTACCCATATTTTTTCAGAAAATAGAGGAGAAAGGAATACATCCCAATCCACTTTAAGAGGCCAGATTTACCCTGACATAAAAACCAACAAGGATATTATAAGAAAAGATTAGACACTGATATTCCTCATGAATATAGACGTAAATATTCTTTTTTTTTTTTTTTGGTCTTTTGTCCTTTTAGGGCCACACCCACAGCACTTGAGGTTCCCAGGCTAGGGGTCTAAGCAGAGCTACAGCTGCCAGCCTACACCACAGCCACAGCAACATCAGATCCGAGACATGTCTGGGACCTACACCACAGCTCACAGCAACACCGGATCCTTAACCTACTGAGCGAGGCCAGAGAATGAACACGCAACCTCATGGTTCCTAGTCGGATTCGTTTCCACTGTGCCATGATGGGAACTCCTAGATGTAAATATTCTTAAGAGAATATTACTAAATCAATTGCTGCAATATACAAGGATAATAAATTATGACAAAGTGATTTTCATCCCAAGAATGCTAGATTGATTTAACACTTGAAAACTAATCTATGCATTTACTATATTAATAGGGAAAAGTAGGGAAAAACTCAGAACTAAAAAATAGAAAGGAACTTCCTCAACTTGATAAAGGGCAGCTACATAAATCTTCTAACTAACATTGTATTAGTGGTTAAAAAAAACTAAATACTTTCTCCTTAAGATAAGTAACAATGAAAGGATGTTCAGTCTCCACACTTCTATTGAACATTGTTCTGAAGGTCCTGACATTATTATAAGGCAAGAAAAAATAAATAAAAGACAAATATTGGAAGGACAGAATTGAAACTGCCTTTTTTAAAGGACATGATAATCTATGTTGAAAATCTAGACATCTACAAAACATCTATTAGAATTAATATGTGAGTATAACCAGGTCACAGGTTATGAGGTCAATATGAAAATAAATCAATATATAACAACTAACATTTCAAATGTGAAGTTAAAATATCAATATTGTTTACAAAAACATCAAAAAGCATGAAATATTTAGTAATACATTTAAAAAATATATATGTTGGAGTTCCCGTTGTGGCGCAGTGGTTAACGAATCCAACTAGAAACCATAAGGTTGTGGGTTCAGTCCCTGCCCTTGCTCAGTGGGTTAACGATCCGACGTTGCCGTGAGCTGTGGTGTAGGTTGCAGACGCGGCTCGGATCCTGCGTTGCTGTGGCTGTGGTGGAGGCCAGCAGCTATAATTCTGATTAGACCCCTAGCCTGGGAACCTCCATATGCCATGGGAGCAGCCCAAGAAATGGCAAAAAGACCAAAAAAAAAAAATATATATATGTTATGAACTGTACACTGAAAAATAAGCGTTAGTGAACAAATGTGAGACTGAAATAAATATACAGGTTAAATCTTTTAATGTGTTGGAAGATAATATTTTTGAGATGTCCATTTTCCTCAAATTGATCAATAGATTCTATATAATCTCTTCTTGTAGAAATTGAAAAGTTGACTATAAAATCTATACAGAAATGTAAGGGACCTAAAAAAGCAAAAGTAACTTTGAGAAAGAGGAACAAATGCTTCCTATTTTTAAGACCTCTATTAATCAATATAGTGTGGTTTTGGTTTAAGGATAGACATATGCATCAATGGGAGGGAACAGAAACAGATCCACATATTCATGTGCAGTTGATCTCTAACAAAAATGTTAAGTCAATGGAGAAATAATAGTCTTGAACAAATGGTGCTATAGTAAATTAACATACATGTGAAAATAACTGAATCTCAAATCCTTACTTTATACATTACATAAAAATTTCAAATGGAACATATATCTAAATGTAAAAAAGATAAACCCATAGTTTCTTTAAGACAGTATAAACAATCTTTGGAACCTTGGAATAGGCAAAATTTCTAAGGTAGGACATGAAAGCACGAACCATAAAAAAATGAATAAATTAGATTTCATCAAAATTAAAAGCACCATTAAGAACAGAAATAAGCAAGCCACGGACTGGAAAAAATATTCATAAAACATATGGTTGAACAAAGACATAACTAGAATATATAAAGAACACATAACTTGATAAAAAGAAAAAAATTTTAAATAGACAAAATATTTATTCAGACTTCATAAAAAATACATCTATATGAGTAAAGAAAATGACTGACAATACCGAAACTATAAAGAATGTGGAGCAGGAGTTCCCGTCGTGGCGCAGTGGTTAACGAATCCGACTAGGAACCATGAGGTTGCGGGTTCGGTCCCTGCCCTTGCTCAGTGGGTTAACGATCTGGTGCTGCTGTGAGCTGTGGTGTAGGTTGCAGACGCGGCTCGGATCCCGCGTTGCTGTGGCTCTGGCATAGGCCGGGGGCTACAGCTCCAATTCGACCCCTAGCCTGGGAACCTCCATATGCCGCGGGAGCGGCCCAAGAAATAGCAACAACAACAACAACAAAAAAGACAAAAGAAAAAAAGAAAAAAGAATGTGGAGCAACTGCAACTCTTTCACATTATTTATGAGTATATAAACGATACAACCACTTTAGAAAAGAGTTAATTTTTTATAAAGTTAACCATGTACTTATCATATGACTGCGTGATTTCACTCCTAGGTTTTTTATCCAGAAGAAATGAAAATATATGTTCACACAAAACTTGTCTATGAATGTCCAAAGAAGCTTTATTTATAATAGTTGAAGACTGGAAATGACCAAAATATCCATTAACAAGTGAATGGATAAATGAATCATGGTATATCCATACTATGGAATACTATTTGGCAATAAAAAGGAATGAACTTCAGATGCACTCAATAATATAGATGAATCTCAAAAATACTACGGAAGAAAAAAAGACAGATGTAAGATTATATGCTGTATAATCCTATTTATGTGAAATTGCAAAATTAGTAAAAGTGAAATAGTAATATAATGTCAGAAAAGAGATCAATGTTTTCTGAGGGAAAGGCTAGGGGTACTTGACTACGAAGGGTAATGAGAGAATGTTTTGGAGTCAGAGAAATGTTCTACATCTCGGTTGTGGTATTTATATGGATATATAAGGATACATAATTGTAAATATTCTTTGAATTATACACTTATAATGGATATATCTTATAATATGTAAATTATACCTCAATAAAATTGACTTAAAAAATCAATAACCACCCCATGAAGAGTAAGCTACTAATAAACTAATTTTTTGTTTAGTTCTTTCATGTGAAACTTCCTTCTTTTTAGCATGAAAGTGTTCTACCTTAAAGCAGTATGTCTTTTCCTTCATGATATTGTGATGCTTTTCCTCATTAAGTTTTAAAATTTAGCAAAATATGCTACTTACCAATATAGTTCTTTGACATGGCAATTTCTCTGACTTCAATGTGGACAGAGCCTCTTGGTATCTGCACAACTTCCATATAGCCTAGAACACAGAAGAGAGCCAGTAATAAGCAGCATCTGGAGCTTTTGTCAGAAAATGAGTGTTTAATAACCATTCAGTAATAAGTTTCCTTTTTCTTCCATTCTTGCTTTGACTTTATACTTTGCAAATTATGAATAATGTGCAAATTCCCCTTTGGGTTCATGAATATATCTAGAGTATTTTTCTTTTTCTCTAAAATTATCTCAAGATATCCTTAAAGTCTCGACATATATAATATTGGTGGTGGTTGTTTTTTTTTTTCCTCAATGCATGGCCCCCACATCAGTGCTCTGTGGAAATTCTCATCTCAAAGAAACATGGCTAAATGAAGTCAAGTAGAAAGGGAATAATCTTTCTTTAAAATACCTATACAAGAAGTCACACTTAATATTTAAAGGACTGAAATCAATTTGGGAAAAAAAATCATCTATCTAAATAAAGAAATTTTTAAAATAAGGGGGCAAATCAAGTCTTTGGCGATTCCAAGTACACCAGAGGTGTGAGGAAGAGTTCTTTCTACACACTCACCTCCTCTGGGCAACGAATCATTGAAGAACCCTTCAATGGCATCACATGTGCTTCCATCCCCTCCACAGACTCGACATCTATCTTCCCTAGCATCGGATCCCAAAATATTATCACAACCTACATGCTGAAAACAGAGAAGAATATTCAGTGTGTCAAAAGGAGGAACTCCTGGACCCATAACTAACCAAATAAATATAACTTATGTATTTACTTGTTTTTCCAGTAAAGGAAATCAAAATAGGGAATACTTTCCTTTTTCCACGTTTACTTTCATTCTCTAGTAATTCTAGCTAACATTTCTCAAAACATAAGTTTAAAGGAAAAAAATTCAGATTCCCCAGGAATGGCCACTATAATCTGGCTTAGATTTCTTTTTCATTTATAGATACCATGCTTTAATTCTTAAAATATTATAATTTGTTGACAATGGGCTCTTATTTATACCCTCTATTAAGAAATGCAAGATCTAAGGAAAATGGTAATACGGCCCTACAGAGGGCTATAACAACAAGAGTTTTGACTGAGCATTATGGTTTTTCCTTTGTCAACCACTGGCTTTTTTAGATATCTAACTGCGTCAAGGATTAATTGTGGAATTCAAGCCTGGGTAAATCTCTAAAAATGAATACCTGTTTCCATTAGTTGAATAAAATTATCATAAAGACAAAGGAAATGTGAACATGCAATTTTAGAAGCTGAAACTCTACCTTTTGATTTTTCATTTAATTATAGAAATGTGGATTTTTATATATTTTTGGTGCATTCTGGCAGTTAAGTTTGTAGTTTGACTTCTAGGTATTGATACCAGGCATGTAATCTCTGAATACAACCTGTACCTGGTTGTATTCTGAAAAACATTTTAATACTGTCCTAGAAACAACTTTCCCTTCAAGTACACACACACACACACAACACACACCACACACACACACACACACACACACACACACACTGCATCATCAGATACATTTGGAGGCAAGTTAACCAGGACATCAACTTGCAAGAAATTATGAGACTAAAATCATTTTTTAAAATCTCATCTTTCTCAGTTTCTGGCACTTAGTTTTGTGTTTCTCTTTAAGGTAAACAAAAAAACAAGGAAAAAATTAAGAGAAAAGTGGTTTTTGTGGCTTTTCTTATGATAAGATTCATACACAGGTCTAGAAAAATACTTGGGATTTGCTTCTGCCATTCCTAAATGGCCTGGCTAATCTGCTGAAGTAAATATTTTAATAAAGTAAGACTAATTCTATAATGAAAACCATCATAAATGCTTCAAAAGAAGACAAATGGGAGGAGCCTAGCTGTTTCATATTCTGAGAAAATATTTTACTATGAAATATATAAAATAATCTTTGAGAATACACAGTAGCCATATAAATAAGAGTTGGAATCCTCATTCCCTCACTTTTTCTATCGTTTTGTTTGTAAACAGAAGAATAATGAAATTACATTCCAAAATATTTTCATAGCTCTAGCAATCCCTAAAAACATAAGTTGAAGACCAGAATAAATCACATTTGCATGGTGCTTGAATCTGAATGGATAATTCTAACTTTATGTATATTTTCTTAGTGAAAATTAGTACTCTAAAACATAGCTCTCTTTATTAAAAATGAACATGGTATTAATTAGGAATTAATATCTGAGAAAAAGACAAAAGTCTCAAAGACCCCCAACAAAAAAGGAGTGAAATTCATAATCTTAGCAACCTTGCATTCTCCATTGATACAGATATCCAGTGAATCAGCATTGCACTGAGTTCCATCAATCACTGCAGGGGCACGTTCAGTGTAGAAATTGTAACCTTCAGCCAAGCAGTTTAATGCACAAGGTTTTACCCCACCTGGATGAATATAATAGAAGAGAAATAAATGGAGCGGTTCTCCTAAGGAACAGTGATTTAATACTATCCACGGCAAATTTACAATTGATACAGACATCATTCCTTGACTATATTTACCTAGATGTGTAGGTTCTTTTCCTTCTTTGCTAAAATTTCATGTCTACTTGCATTCTTGTGCAACTTGAAGGAAGACCTGCTGAGTAATCTTTTCAAGTATTTCTTATATATTTTTTCAATGTATTTTATGTCAAAAGGGAACACAGTGGAGGTAAATGAATGTTGGAAAAAATGGATGAAATAATAGCTATTTTTAAAAACTAAGGAAATAAAAACTATGGAGATAAATTTTAAGAAGGTCTTGAGGATGACCTCATATGACAAATAGGAATTTATGCAAATTATGTCACTTGTTACTGTATATGATACAAAAATTGCTTCTTCTAGCAGAAATATGATAGTTGTAAAATATAAACATATTATATACTCCATGAATGCGGCTCTAGCAGGAAAAGAATTCTTACGAGATTAGTAAATCAAAAATAAAATTATAGTATTAAATTTGACTAATTATTATAAGATTAATAAATCAAAGATAAATATTACATAGCATCAAACTTTTTTAGTTTAAATTGAATAAAAACTTTAAAAAATAGGGAGTTCCCGTCGTGGCGCAGTGGTTAACGAATCCGACTGGGAACCATGAGGTTGCGGGTTCGGTCCCTGCCCTTGCTCAGTGGGTTAACGATCCAGCATTGCTGTGGTGTAGGGTGCAGACACGGCTCGGATCCCCCATTGCTGTGGCTCTGGCGTAGGCTGGCGGCTACAGCTCCGATTAGACCCCTAGCCTGGGAACCTTCATATGCCGCGGGAGCGGCCCAAGAAATGGCAAAAAGACAAAAAAAAAAAAAGGCATAAATAATAGCAATTTAAAAAAACAAGCACAGTGCATATCAAAACTTTTTAATATATTGGAAAAGTAGCAATAAATATGGATTTATTTTATTGAACATCATACAGGAGTTCTCTTGTGGAGCAGCAGGTTAAGGATGTGGTATTGTCACTGCCGTGACTCAGTCCCTGCTGTGGTGTGGGTTTGATCCCTGGCCTGGCAACTTTCACATGCTTAGGGTGCAACCAGAAAAAAAAATACATAAAAAGCTATTTATAAATATGTAATTATTTCTTGGAAATTATCACTTAAAAATACATTCTGTTGAACCTTTGTTGTAGGAGGTTTAAAACACTCTGGCCTTATTCTAATGATGCTGATAAAATTTCTATGAAATAAAGAAGACTACCTCTAAAAAAAGAAAATTAGGCAGAAAGGTGAAATGACATGCCTACATCTCAGTGAAGATAGAAACCAAGTTTCCACAGGGGGAAATAAAAGAGAAGCCAACTAAATGGTGGAAATAATAATAAATTAGAGAGATAATATTCCATTAAAGGAGATCACTGTTACATTTGACAGTTGTCATGTAAGAAGGCCCAATATTGTCAAACATTCTGTTTTTTCAAGAGAAGATGAAAACATAGATTTTAAAAATATAAATTTTTCTTGGAAACTCATTTAAAGTTTTCAAAAATACTGTGGAGGCTACACATGTATCTAAGTAAAAACAGTTCCTAAATTGCCAGTTAATAACCTCTGGCTTAAGTCCATGTTTTCTTCCATTTTCAATGTCTATAGGTTATAGAATTTATATATAACATGTTATTATTAGTCTTAGATTCACGATATATTTTACTATACTGAGAACATAAATCTTCCTAGACTGATAATCAAGGTATTATATTTATTCTTAGAAGATTCTTGTGAATACAATTGCTCTAAATTTTGATAGATCTTACTGGGATTTTTTTCATTACTACTCAGTATAGTTCTTTCCCCATTTTTTTATTGTAATGCTTTGAAATTTAATGTAGCTTTTTATGTACCAGGCTTTAAAAAGAGAACATGAGCCTTTTGTTTATACAATTTTAGCATTAATTATGTAAGGCAGTATTTGATAAGCAGAGCATATAAATGCTATGGTCGTATTCCTTAGCCCACTACGCTATGTGATAATAATAGAAATAAATTTCTTCTTTTTTTTTTAAATGGCCACACCTGTGGCATATGGAAGTTCCCGGGCCAGGGACTGAATTCAGGCTGCAGCTGCGACTTAAACCATAGCTGTGGTGACATTAGATTCTTTAGTCCACTGTGCCAGGCCAGAGATCTAACTCCCTCCACAGAGACCTGAGATGCTGCAGTCGGGGTATTAACCCTGTGCCACAATGGAAACTCCAATTTATTCTTTTTTTTATTGCTGAAGATGTGTTCAGCTTCCTCTGCTACAGTAAGTTTTCAGAAGAGGTACTTCTATTATTTCAAGAAAAGATTTAAGATGATTCTCTAAATGGAAGGTCACATTAGCAATTACCTTCAGTTAAAGCTTATTATGAGTTTATGGTTAATTTACTAAGCACACAATTATCTAGATGCTAATTCAAATCTGAGAATTATTTCAGAGACTTCCTTCTCATACAGTAAGACAAATGTATAGGCAAAATACATGAAACAAAAATCTATACCCACACACAAAAAGCAAAGCTATATGATAGCTGAAGATTTTAACATGCTTTTCTCAGGAACTGGTTAAAAAAAAAACAGAGCAGAAAAAAATCAGAAAGAATACAAAAAATCTGAACAATATTATCAGTCAACCTGATCTCATGATCATATAGAACACTATATCCAACAATTAGAGAAAACACTGTCCTTTTCAAGTATACACAGAACATTCATTAAAACTGACAATAAGCTATATCATAAAACAAATCTCATTTCATTTAAAAAATTAAATCATACAGTTTCTCTGATCATAAAATATAATTAAATTATAAATCAATAACAAAAATATAGAAAATTTTCAACTATTTGGAAATTAAAATTACATAACCCAAAGAAGAATCACAATGTAAATAAGAAAATATTTTGAGGGAGTTCCTGTTGTGGTGCAGTGGAAATGAATCTAACTAGTATTCATGAGGATACAGGTTCAATCCCTGGCCTTGCTCAGTGGGTTGAAGATCTGGGATTGCTTTGAGCTGTGGTATAAGTCACATACCCAGCTCAGATCTGGCATTGCTGTGGTTGTGGAGTAGGCCAGCAGCTACAGCTCTGATTTGACCCCTAGCCTGGGAACTTCCAAATGCCTCAGGTGCAGCCCTAGAAAGGACAAAAAAAAAAAAAAAAAGAGTATATATCACTATGGATCTTACAGATATTAAACAGGATAATACGAGAATGTTAGGATCAATTTACTGCTAATAAACTGGACAATATGCAGGTAATGTAAATTTCTTGAAGATACAAATTCAAAAACTGACATAAGAATTTTAAAAAATCTGAGTAGCTCTTTATTAAAGGAGTCGAATTTGTAATAAAAATTCTTTTCACAAAGGAAAGATCAAGCCTAGATGATTTTATAAGTAAAATCTATTCTAAAGAAAAAATATTATAAATCCTACAAACTCTTTTAGAATAAAACAAGATTCTATTTATGGAAGTCAGAGTAACACTGATACCAAAATTTGTCAAAAACATGACAAGAAAAAAATATACAAATCAGTATTCCTTATGAAGATAAATGTAAACAACCTTAATCAAATATTAGCATTAAATTCAATAACATATAAAAAGATAATAAATCATCATCCCATAGGGCTTATTCTGGGAATAAAATTTTTGTTTGACATTATAAAATCTATCGACTAAATCACCATATTAACAGAATAAAAAAGAAAACCACTTATAATCAATACATGCACAAATTATACTGAAGTGCCAAGACAGTGAATTAAGGAAAGAAAATAAAATAAAAAGGCACAAAAAACTGAAATAAATAGTTTGCATGCCCCAGGTGTGGCCAAAACAAACAAAAAACCAATAATCACAGAAATAGTCATAACATGACTAGTTACCAAGAAAATTCTAAGCAATCTATAAAACAACTATTAGTATAAGCGGAATTTTTAAATGGCACAGAATACAAAGTTAATATATAAAAATATATTTTGTTTTTATATGTTAGAGCAAATAATTGAAAATAAAAAATGTTTACCTTTTATTTATGTGTCAAAGCCATAAATTGCTCAGGAATAGATTTAACAAAAGATGTGCAAGATCTTACGCCTAAAACTATAGAGCAGAACTGAGAGAAATTAAAGAAAACATGGAGATATATACCATGTTCCTAAGTTGGAAAATGCATTATTGTTAGTAAATTAGTTCTCCTTCAATTGAAGTATAGCTTCAACATGACAGCAATTACAAGTCCAATATGTTTGGACTTGTAAAAGATAACAACCGATTCAAAGATTTATGCAGAAGTGCAAAGCACTTAGACTATCTAAAGAATCCTGAAAAAAGATCCAAGTAGGAGGAGCTTATACTACTTCTGTCCAAGACTACACAAGTAAAGTCATCAAGTCAGTGTGGTACCAGCACAGGATTGACAAGTAGATCAATGAAACAAAACAGAGTCCGAATACACTACAAAAACACACCATAGCCCCAAATCACTGTTAAATATACAGAGCAAAACCTTAAGGCTTTTAGAAGAAAACATAAATATTTTCTTGAGTTAAGGTAGGCAAGGATTTAGATGACAAAACACAGAACACAATGACCACAAAATTTTTAAAAATTGAAAAATCAGAATTAATAAAAATTAAAATCTTATACGCATCCAAAAAACCATTTAAAAAGTAGAGAAAATAAAGTAAAAATAAAGAAAGCCATAGGCTGTGAGAAAATATCTGTAAAACCTATCTGATAAATGAATCATTTGAGAATAAAAAGATAAATGACCAATTTAAAAATAGGCAAAGGATTTAAAAAAACATTTTATAAGATATATAAATACTCATTAAGCACATGAGACTGTGCTCAACATATTCAGTGATCAGAAAATGCAAATTAAAACTGCACTGAGACAACTTAATATAGCCATCAGAAGACTGTCAATACCAAATGTTGGCAAGGATGGGGAACAAACAGAACTCTCACACTTTGTTGGTGGGAGTGTGACTGTACAATCGCTTTGGGAAAACATATGGCAGTTTCTCTGAAAACTAAACTCACACCTACCCTAATGTCCAGTAATTCTATGCCTAAGAATTTACCCAAAAGAAATAAAAACATATGCCTACAAAAAGACTTATGTACAACTGTTCATAGAAGCTTATTCATAAGAGCTGAAAACTAGAAACTACCAAGGTTTCCATCTATAGCAGAATGGAAAAGCAAACTGGTTAGTACAATGGAATACTGCTCATCAATAAAAAGGAATGAACTAATTACATGTGCAATGATATGGATGGAACTCAGAAACATTAGGTTTAAAGAAGCCTTGCACAAAAGAGTAAACATGGCATGATTTCATTTACATGAAGTTCCAGAACAGACAAAAATAATCAAGGGTATTGGGAAAAAATCAGCATTGGTTATCTCTTGGAAGTAGATAGAGGCAGATACTAACTAGAAAGAACTATCAGGACTATGAGACTTTTGGAGGTAATGGTAATGTTCTAGACCTCAGTACGGTTTCACGGGTGTGTGCAATCGTCAAAACTCAGGGAAAATACACTTAATTTTGAGAATTTCATTCTATATAATCTTCCCTCAAAAGAAAAAAGTAGATAAATATTGAACTGTGGTTAATATTATACATACTGATGACTACAATTTATTTTAAAATGCACCTGAAAAACTGAATGAATTGAGATGACTAGACATGGTAATAAAGAAAGTATATTAAAATATTAATGATAGAATCTCAATGGTGGGTATACAGTTGTCACTGTAAAGTTGTTTTAATATTGCTTTATGTTGGAAAATACTTGGCCAAAATAAAGAGCGAAAAATGATTCCCTAAAAAAAGAACAATAAGCAGAGTTCCTTGGTGGCATAGTGGGTTAAGGATCTGGCATTGTCACTGCTGTGGCTTGGGTTGCTGCTGTGGCACAGATTCAATCACTGGCTTGGGAACATCTGCATGCCACAGGTGTGGTCAGAAAAAAGAAAAAAAAAAAAAGAAGAAGAACAATAATCATCTATGGAAGGATTCTTGGTCCATGACCAAGAAAGAAACAAATCTTCCTGGCCTCTTTTGAATGGATTTATATTGCTATATTTTTTAGGGTAATAATTCCAAATATTCGATGATTGTAAATTATTATAGTATAGTGTCCATATACCCTAAAGGAGTCTCGAAACTTTCTAGAAACTTTGTACCTTGTTAAATAGAATTAGGTTTAAAAAATGATTTCCGATCATTTGTACTAACACATTAACTATATTACAGGAAAACTAAATATGAGACCTTTATAGCACTAGAAGCACTTTCCTGCTTTGATTTGCAATCACTAATTTTTACTAGTATGTATATTAATGTGTGAGTGTGTTTGTACATATTTAAATACTCTTACATTTGCAAAGCTCTGAGGCATTATGAAAATTCTGCCAGGTTATACATTACCTCCAGTATAGGGTTTCCAGTTATAATACTTTCCACGGAAAGGCATATTGTCAAAGTCTGCACACTGTTTCTCTCGAAAATCTCGGGCCCCCAAAGGACATGGCTAAAATAAAATAAAACCATGATTGTTGAAAAATGCCATAACCAAGGGACAATGTCCCTAAAATTAAGTGTCTGAACTCCATCACATTAACTCACTCCCTTATTCTCTGGCGTAGTTCTGGCATTTACTTTACTGTTTTACAAGCAGTATACAGACTGAAGTGTCTGAATTATAATCTTAGCCACAGAAGAAATAACTGAAGTAATTTAAACAAAGTGTTAGACATTTTCCATATAACTTTACACTCCGATGCATCTCATGTTCCACTTGGCAATCAGTCCATCAGGTAACCCCTTATAAACACACATAAAAAATAGGTGAAGAAACTAAAATACAAAATCCTATTCGGTAACAGTATTTGAGGTCCAGCTCTTTATTTAAGAAAATAAAAGACAGGTTTTAACATGACATTTAGCACTACTAATTGTGGTTTGGATCCCAACTATTATAGCTGTTTACTGCCTAGCCCTGGAAAAAAAACTGTATTCTAAGATGTGGAATAAAATGAGCAACATACTAGGCTTCAAGTCTAAACACCTTTAAATTCAAGGAATTTGGACTTATTAAGATTTACATTTAATCTATTACAATCACAGAAAATAAAATCCTAATATTTCAAAACATACATGTGTTGGGTAGTGGAAAAGAGGATTATTTGTTTTTAAAAGTTTGGAATGCTTCTTCTACCTGTTTTTTAAAGAAGAAAATCTTGACAATCTAGCTTGGTCTAGATTCCAAATACCACAGAGCCATCCTAAATTCAATCTTTAAGTTCACAAAGAATTAAAAATACAACTACTCATAGAATTCAAGAAATATGACTTAATTTGAATAACTCAAACAGTAGCACCTAAAAAGCAAAGTTGTTGCTTTTGAAACATGGATGGGGAAAACAAACATTCCCCTTAAAAATAACAGAACAGAACTAGCCATCAAATGAAATTTTCAATTGTAAATAAATGGTGAGCATGTTACATTCTCAGAGTTCACTCTGAGGACATTATACTACCCTCTCTCAGATCTCCACATTTACTTTATACAGTTTCCTGAGGTTAATACACTGCAAATGGTCCCTTGAAGCATGTGCAAAAAAACAGAGCACAATATGCAAATACATGCATGGCCATCATTACTTCCTATATAATATAGTTCAAATGTCTATCATATCAAGTGCAAAGCCTCAGATTTTGAAAATAGTGGCAAAGGGTTTACATTCTGTTATGAGGCTTTCACTTTAAAATATTTTCTGCACATTAAAATGTGACAGTGTAATGCTAAACCTAATGGTTTTGCCTGTCAAATTACCCTTTTTGCTTGCCCTTTAAAAAAATTTAAAATAACTATTTACCATAGGTTATACAGTGTACCACATTGGAAGAAAAGGGTTCCAGGGTCTTTTGTTTCATGGATTAAGGAAATGTTTCCCTTTACAAAATACATTCAAGGACTCCACAAAAGGAGCAAGGTTGTCAGTGCCTTTGCCATGTAGCAAGACTAGTTACGAAAATATCAACAATTTAAAAAAATACAAATGGAGTTTACACTGTGGTGTGGTGGGTTAAGAATCTGACGGCAGCAGATCAGGTCATTGCAGAGGCGAGGGTTCAAGCCTTAGCCCAATGCAGCAGTAGGTTAAAGGATCCAGTGTTGCCTACAGCTGTAGCTCAGATTCAATCCCCTGCTTGGGATTCCTTATGCCATGGGTGTGGCCATTAAAAAAAAAAAAAAAAAACAAGTAATTTGAAATCTAGCTACACATAACAATCAGACAAACAAAAGAAATAAAAGGCATCCAAATTGGAAGAGAAGAGGTAAAACTGTCACTGTACGCAGATGACATGATATTCTATATAGAAAAACCTAAGGACTCAATGCAAAAACTACTCGAATTTATCAACAAATTCAGCAAAGTAGCAGGATACCAGATTAACATTCAGTAATCAGTTGAATTTCTGCATACTAACAATGAAATACTAGAAAAGGAATATAAAAACACAATATCTTTTAAAATCGCACCCTCCAAAAATTAAATACCTGGGAATAAACCTGACCAAGGAGGTGAAGAACTTATATGCTGAAAACTATAAAACATTAATCAAGGAAATTAAAGAGGATGAAAAGAAATGGAAAGATATTCCATGCTCCTGGGTTGGAAGAATTAATAGCACAAAAATGGTCTTACTACCCAAAGCAATCTACAGATTCAATGCAATCCCTATCAAATTACCCCTGACATTTTTCACAGAACTAGAACAAATAATCCAAAATTTATATGGAACCACAAAAGACCCAGAATTGCCAGAGCAATCCTGAGGAACAAAAACCAAGCTGGAGGCATAACTCTCCCAGACATCAAACAATATTACAAAGCCACAGTTATCAAGACAGTGTGGTACTGGTACCAAACAGACATATAGGCCAATGGAACAGAACAGAGAACCCAGAAATAAACCCAGACATCTACAGTCAATTAATCTTTCACAAAAGAGGCAAGAATATAAAATGGGGAAAGAGATAGTCTTTTCAGCATGTGGTGCTGGGAAAACTGGACAACTGCATGCAAATCAATGAAACTGGGACACACCCTTACACCATGCACAAAAATAAACTTAAAATGGCTGAAAGACTTAAACATAAGACAAGACATCATGAAACTCCTAGAAGAGAACATACGCAAAACATTCTCTGACATCAACCATACAAATGTTTTCTTAGGTCAGTCTTCCAAGGCAACAGAAATAAAAGCAAAAATAAACGAATGGGACCGACCTAATCAAACTGACAGGCTTTTGCACAGCAAAGGAAATCAAAAAGAAAACAAAAAGACAACTTACAGAACGGGACAAAATAGTTTCAAATGATGCAAATGACAAGGGCTTAATCTCTAAAATATACAAACAACTTCCACCACTCAACAGCAAAAACAAAAACAAAAACAAAAACACAAAAAAAACCAAAAAACCAACAACCCAATGGAAAAATGGGCAAAAGACCTGAATAGACATTTCTCCAAAGAAGATATACAGATGGTCAACAAGCACATAAAAAAATGCTCAACATCATTGATTATTAGAGAAATGCAAATCAAAACTACTATGAGGTACCACCTCACACTGGTCAGAACGGTCATCACTAATAAATCCACAAATAACAAATGCTGGAGAGGGTGTGGAGAAAAGGTAACTCTCCTACACTGTTGTTGGAAATGTAAATTGGTACAACCACTATGGAAAACAGTATGGAGGTACCTCAGAAAACTAAATATAGAACTACCATATGACCCAGCAATCCCACTCTTGGGCATATATCTGGACAAAACTTTCCTTGAAAAAGATACATGCACCCATATGTTCCTTGAAGCACTATTCACAATAGCCAAGACATGGAAACAACCTAAATGTCCACCAAAAGATGAATGGATTAAGAAGAGGTGGTATATATACACAATGGAATACTACTCAGCCATAAAAAAGAACAAAATAATGCCATTTGCAGCAACATGGATGGAACTAGATACTCACATACTAAGTGAAGTAAGTCAGAAAGACAAAGACAAATACCATATGCTATCACTTATACCTGGAATCTAATATATGGCACTAATAAACCTTTCCACAGGAAAGAAACTTATGGATTTTGGGAAAAGACTTGCCAAGGGTGGAGGAGGAGGGAGTGGGATGGACTGGGAATCTGGAGTTAATAGATGCAAACTATTGCCTTTGGAATGGATAAGCAATGAGATTCTGCTGTATAGCACTGCTCACTGCTGTATATCTAGTCACTTCTGATGGAGCGTGATGGAGGATAATGTGAGAAAAAGAATGTATATATGTATGTGTGACTGGGTCACTTTGCTGTTCAGCAGAAAACTGACAGAATATTATAAACCAACTATAATGGAAAAAATAAAAATCATTAAATTTTTTAAATAAAAGTAGCCCATTGAGGGAATTTTAGGGTTTATTTTATTTAATAAACATTTCTACTTTTCAAAAAAAAAATGGAAAATTAACTACAAGTTTTCACACAATGCTTAGGTATTTGCAAAGCAGCAACCAACTAAAACTTCATCCAAGCATGACTTTCAATCTATTCGGAGAAACAAGGTAAAAATGGAAAACTACAGCCCAATTTCAGGACATAAGTATATGACAGCACATTACAGGTTGACTATGGGTGCTATACATAGGTGAAAGATCAATGTGTCAGGTGATTAGTTAGGGAAATATTTGTTGAAGAAGAAAATCTTGAGAGTATTCTAAGAATTATAATAGAAGTATCATACATACTTATTCTTTACCAGATTATAAAGTAGTATAGGTACTGAACTGGTTAAGAAAGAAAAGGACTTCTAGGGTAGAAAAAAACTATTAAGAAATAAGCCAAGTGAGCCATGGGGACATGAAAGAAAAGGTCATATTTTGGGAATAGTTGTATAAAGGACATCCTGAATGAAAGAAAGGAACTGTATGGAAGCATAAGAGATAACATTTCATAGGTAAGAACCGGTTAAAAAAAAACAACAAAAGCCCTGAATTAATAAACTAAGGCATCTTGGAGTTCCCATTGTGGCACAGCGGAAAGGAACCCAACTAGGAACCATGAGGTTGAGGGTTCGATCCCTGGCCTCGCTCAGTGGGTTAAGGATCTGGCGTTGCCATGAGCTGTGGTGTAGGTCCCAGACATGTCTCGGATCTGATGTTGCTGTGGCTGTGGTGTAGGCTGGCAGCTGTAGCTCTGCTTAGACCCCTAGCCTGGGAACCTCCATATGCTGCGGGTGTGGCCCTAGAAAAGACAAAAAGACAAAAAATAAAAATAAAAATAATAAACTAAGGCATCTTGAGCATCACTCACTTCAAACCAAACTAAATAAAAATCTTATTCTTGACTATCTTGTAATGATTAGCCTAAACAGAAAAGAAGTAAAAGATCCAAAAGGAGAATACTACTTCTTTTGGATGACAAACTTGGATGACACTCCGAGATAACATTTCATAACATTTCTGATCTATTCTTTTCCTGTGATAATCACTCCCAGGGTCAGTATAATAAAAATATTAACAACACCTATGCCTTTTCTAAGCATTTTGTTACATGCCTATTTCATGGCACACTGTTCAGAGGACTCTAAAAATCTATCATCTATTTAAGCTCTCTCAATACTCTCATGAGGTAGTTAAAATTAAGAATCTCATTTTACAACTGAGAAAACTGGGTACAGAAAGGCTGCTTAGTAATTGTTTCAGGGTGTCTTTGAATCTCCTTCATCTGAGTGAGAACCATCTCTGGACTCTCTAAATACTGTAATAATGGCATAAGATTTTAACTCTTAAGATATAAAAAAATCGAATAGAATAACTTGGATTCTAGACCTAGCCTTGTCTTAACCAACTGTAAGTTTCTTATTTGCTCCAAACTACTTTTTTATCTTTTTTTCTTTTTCTTTTTTCTTTTTTTTTTTTTTTTGGTCTTTTTGCCTTTTCGAGGGCCGCTTCCCGTGGCATATGGAGGTTCCCAGGCTAGGGATCTAATCAGAGCTGTAGTCACCGGCCTACGCCAGAGCCACAGCAATTCGGGATCCGAGCCACGTCTGCAATCTGCACCACAGCTCACGGCAATGCCGGATCCTTAACCCACCGAGCAAGGTCAGGGATCAAACCCGAAACCTCATGGTTCCTAGTCAGATTCGTTAACCACTGCACCACGACAGAACTCCCCAAACTACTTTCTTCTCCTTTACAAAATGAGAAGGCTACAAGCAAGAATTCTGGAGTAAAACAAACCTGTATTCAATTCTAACTTACTCATTTAATTCACAACCTTGAGCAATGTACTTAATTTTCCAAGCCTCATCTATAAACTGAAGATAATACTACTATTTACTTGTAGGTGAGGATACATATAAACTGTTTAGCTCTGTACCTGGTATATAGTAGCACTCAATAACTATTAGCAGTTGTGTGGTCTTTACTCTAGGCATCCTTAGACTCATTCTTCACCCTTCTCTTGTTCTGCTCTTTATTTCAGGGGAACAAATCTGCAGGCTCCAGTTCCTAGGCTTCTGTGTCAGCTGACTTCTGGTTGAGTTCAGGCAATGGAAGGCACTAGTGGAAGAAGCCAGGGTATTTCTCTCATTTCCTCTCTACCTCGGGCAGCATCTTAGGCAGAAGCAGAATATTTTTGTGACTCCAACTTCAGACAAAACCCACCCCCAACCCCAATACTACGATTCCAGATTCTGCTGTATAATTTCAGCCTCTAGGCTTTAAGAAAACTATCAACCTTCCTATGTTCTTCTGGTAGGAGTGGTGGTATCTTCCTGCTGAAGATTCTCTGCATTAAATTCCCTCTATTTAAATATTCATAGTGGTTTATATTATTATGGTTGGATCTTTACAGATACAACAGTTGATGATGACGGTGATGAAGAAAAAGAAGAGAAAGGAAAATAAGAGGAGGAGGAGAAGAAATAGTGGTGTTAGTGGTGGTACTTGAGAGGCTGAATAGAGATATGTTTCCTTGTGTTATACTTTGCAATTTATTGGTTGAGGGCAGAATTTGGCAAACTTTCTGTCAAGGGCCATATGGTAAATATTTTAGATTTTGCAGTCCATATACTCTCTGTTACAGCTCTTCAACCATGCCATTATAGTATGAAAGCAGCCACAGACAATCTGTAAGTGACAGTCAGGGCTATGTTACACTAAAATGTTATTTATAAAAAGAGGTGATGGGCCGAATTTGACCCAGGAGGTGCAATATGCATATTGGGTATTAACATAATAGAAACATTTGTCTGGCATTTTGCAGAGGACCTAACTTCAATTTTTCAATCAATATAGAATCATACACTTTTAAGAACTGATGTCAGAATATAATTTGCACAAAATGCTTAAACTTCCTGTACAATTATCCTCAAAGTGGTCATACAATCTGTATAAACATCTACAGAAAGATAGATCAAATACTTTTTGGACAGCTGCAATTACTATCTGGATCTTCTCATAACCCACTGGTCTTACCCCTTTCTTCTGGACTCATACTGAACAAAACTAATCCCTAACTAAAAGGTATCTAGACCCTATGTCTTTCCTACAGGCACATAACTTATCATTAGTACCCTTATATCAGGCATCAAGAACTGGCCTAAAGCATCTTTTTTTATATTTAGCAAATACATATAGAAAGCTTATTACATATCACATATGATCTAGGCTCCAGAGATAATGCAATAAGCAAAACGGATTAGGTCTCTGCTTTCATGGCGCTCATTGGAGTTGGAAATGAGAAAGAAGAAAAATAAAGTAAGGTATGGGGATTGATAGTAAGTGGTAGAGGTGGGGGGAATTGTTTTAAATGGTAGGGTAAGAGAAGTTCTCTCTGATAAGGTGGGACTGAAGCAGAGAGTTAAAAGAAACTAAAGTGACTTATATATACACCTGTGAAGTGTTCCAGGAAACATTAAATGCAAAGGGATGAGGCAGGAGTGTGTTTAGTATGTTCGCAGAATATCATGGAATATGGACTGTCTTGTAAATTGGAAAATGTAGTAGACTCCCAGGTCTTTCTGTTTCTAGAAAGTATCAGCTAGTGAGCTCTCTGTTCTCCGGATTTCACTTAATGCTCTGAATCTGTGATGATTAGAAATAAGTTTAGTAAGAGTTGTATATTCTGGTTGCAAAGAAAGAGAGAAACAAAGAAAACAGTAATTTCTTAACAAAAAAGTATACAAAGTATATTTTTGTTTTGTTTAAGAATAGTAGAGAGTAAGAAGTAATCTTTTTTAAATTACTTGAGTATTATAAATACTGACACCATGCAGAAGCTGTAACAGAAAACAGTAGGCATAAGCAGCAGATTTTTTTATTTAAAGCTTGACAAGTTTTCAGCCTCCAAGTATTCATACTAATCAAGCATCCTCTTCTAAAAAAAAAAAAAGCACATAAATTCAGAGAGCAACACTGTATGTCTCAGTATATATGTTGTTCTTAGTAGTTTCTAAGACTCAAAAACTAATATTAGCATTTTTATCACTTTTTTTCAGAGATCTGTGTAAGTAAGCATATTCTATAGACTATCTTATACTTCTGATTATACTGATAGATTAAAAGAAACTGTTTTTGACTATACTTTTTTTTTTTTTTGTCTTTTAGGGTTATAACCACAGCACACGGAGGTTCCCAGGCTAGGGTTGAATTGGAGCTGCAGCTGCCGGCCTGCACCAGAGCAACACCGAATCTGAGTCGTGTTTGCAAACTACACCACAGCTCACAGCAATGTGGGATCCTTAACCCACCGAGTGAGGCCAGGAACCTGTGTCCTCATAGATACTATTCAGATTCATTTCTGCTAAGCCACGACAGGAAATCCTTGTGCCTCCTTCTTTCATTTGCAAAATATACCCAAAATGCCCTTACTTTCAAGAGAAATAAATCCCAAAATGTTTGGAAACAAGGAAAACCTACAAATACTGTATTATGTCTTATGGGTAATAAAGAGTGAAAAGCAAGCCAAGAATGAAAACTCTTTCCCCGCTTTCCCTTTCCTCTTCTCTTCCTAAAAAAGATGAGCAGAGTGGGAAGATACCAGGATTCCTACATCAAAATGCATAAAATTGGCATTTGGTTCTTCTACTCCCTTTCTCTCTTTCCCACCTTCTGCTTCTTCTTTCTTTCTTCCTTTCATGCCAAATGCACTTGTACTTCACTATTACATTATACCAACTTTCTACACCCCCCAAATTTAATGTTCTTCCTCTATAGGACAGCAACATATTCTTAGACAGGTACAGAAGTAGAGGTTGGAGTCTAAACCTTGCTTTGCTTAGCAAATCATGCACTTGATAGGGAACATATTTCTCTTCTTTTACCCACACAGGCATCCTTTTTAAAATTACATAAAGATGGGAGTTCCCTTGTGGTGCAGCAGGTAAAGGATCTGACATTGTCACTGCAGTGGCTTGGGTCATTGCTGTGACACAAGTTCGATTCCTGGCCTAGAAACTTCCACATGCCATAGGCATGCCCACCCCCAATTATATAAAGATGTCACGTTGGCTAACAAGAGCCTTGCTTCTACACCCTCTTTCATAAACTGCAAATAAAATTATTTCCTAATTATCAGATACTGTCTTATTATCTCATTAAAGTAACTCACTAGGGCATTTCCAAGATTATAATTGGTGTTCAATGCATGTAGTGAATCATTTCAACCCCAGTTTTGATGCAAACCTCTCACCTTTTCTCCCCCAAATAGTTTCTGATCTTGGGGGTGGGGTGGGGGGCAGTTTCACTATACATTGATTTTTTTTTCCTTCCCCCAGGCAGAGTTATTTATTTCACTGCCACTTGTTTAAAGTATACATAAGAATAAGGCAAGTATTGAGATCACCTTCTGGATTGAGGTTCAAGAAGCTTCTGTTGTCAATATATAAAAGAAGCCCAGCCAAGAAGGTAAGCATTGGTTTCCATGTTCAAGAAAAAAGAGGATCAGGTAGTGGGTCTAAAAGGTGTTTGCTGTGTTCTCTTTTCTTCTCATTGTTCTTTTCTGTCTGGTTTGTACATTTACTTTTAAAGAAAAAGAAAACAAAACCTGATAAACGTGTACTGTTAGACAAACTTGAATCTAGTTGTCACGTTTGATATCATAATCTTCTATGTAAATTTTCAAAATTAAAGATATTTCTATATGTCTTGTATAGCCTGAATTTAATTTAAACGACATTTTTCCATAGCATGACCCTTTCCCCTAAGCCTATAAAAATGTTAAAAAAAAACAAACTTTTTTTTTTTTTTCATTTTAGGGCCGCACCCACAGCATACGGAGGTTCCCAGGCTAGGGATCAAATCAGAGCTGTAGCTGCCAGCCTATGCCACAGCAACACCAGATCTGAGCTGCTTCTGCGACCTACACCACAGTTCACGGCAACACCAGATCCTTAACCCACTGAATGAGTCCAGGGATCGAACATGCATCCTCATGGGTAGTAGTCAGATTTGTTTCCACTGAGCCATGACGGGAACTCCCAAGAAACAAACTTTTGTGATTTTTTAAAACGTCTCTTTAAAGAACAAAATAAACAAGGAAGCTCTATTCTGTGCTTAAAAGCTAGTCTTTTTTTCTCAAAATGAGATGCACAGTATAAAATTCATACTTAACCTAAAGATTAATGATATTGCTCTTGCTATTTTTTGCCATTATATATAATATATATGAAAGTACATTTTCATAAGTGTAGTAAAGTATATTTATAATAATAACTTGGTTGATACAAATTTGTTTTCTAATTATAACTTGGGACAGAGTTATAAGATTGTTAGTTAATGGATCAACTCTGTACCTTGTCATCACTTACCCCACACATTTCCTTGGGGGCAAGATCTGCAGTTTCAAAATGTTCTTAGCTATCTGGCTCTGCTACAAGGTAAGGTTAGACTGAAAGTAAGGCAGTGTCAAAGATGAGCAAACTCTTTCAGAGAATCTTACTTTGCCACAGTTGCTTCCCAAAGGCTTCATCTGTTATAAAAGGACTAGAATTGTAGTCAGAAATTCCATGCCTTCATGAATTCTGTCCGTAGCACTAGCCTGTGGCTGAGCTTAAGTTCCTCATTTTAAAACACTTAAAAAAACACAAACTTGTCCTTTCCTTTATAAGAGTGATTTGAAGATTTAATGATGTTATATGTAAAAGTACTTTGTAATCTACAAAACATAAATGCATATAGTGAGAGCTACATTGTACAGAGTACAGATTAAGTACTAGGAATAATAGCACTAGATGTTTAAATGTATTATGTCTTGTAATTCTCAAACAACTCTGCAAGTTTGCAACAATCCTATTCTATTTATATAGGAATTCCCTGAAGTTTAGTGAAGTTAGGTTTCTTACCACGGTCAAATAGAAACAATCCTGTTACAGTCCAGATTAAATTTAAGTCAACTTGAATCCAAAGTCCATTCTTTTTTCACTACAATCCTACCTACAATTATAACTTGATTTTTCCTATGACAACCAAGACAATAACACCATTTAATGACCTTAAGCAATGGATTGTAGAAGAAAAAAAACTTCACAATATTGTGTACCTGTAGCAAAGTTAACTGGAAAAACACCCAGGTACTGAGACAGAGGGAAGGGGGCAGGGCATAATCTTTGAAAGAATAAAATAGCAAGTAAGGATACAACAAAAATGGATTAGAATTGATTAGGCCTCAGATGGCAGAAGATTCAACTTCCAGTAGAACTGGAGCCTCATTTTACATTTACTGTAATACATTAAAACGCTAAATGACACAGGTGCCATGACAGTTCCGGCACTAACCATAAAAGGCCAAAAAGTGGGCAGTGGCCCAACTCCTGGCTACCCCCATCCCTTCTCCAAAATAGTTGGAATAAAATTACCCAGCCGATAAAAACTAGCCACCCCATATTTCAGGGCATCTTGCCTTCTGAGATGGCCCACACTCCACCTATGGAGTGTGTTTCTCCCAGGGTCACTCTTGCCTTTTGAGACAGACTGTATTCTATCTATGCAATATGCTATCTCGGTAAACCTGCTCTCATTTTATTAGACCTTGCTCTTGAATTCTTTCCTTCACAAAGTCAAGAACCCTCACTTGGCAGCCTGAGAACTTGCCTGAGACCTGGGATATGACCATCCTCTTGCACCCCATTTTCCTGTAACATCTTTACAAAGGGAGAGGAAGAAAGTGATCTTCCCTCTCCCTACTTTTCCTTTGATTATGAAAATATAGCCCACTTAATTATCAGGGCAAGAGCCCTCTCGCCTGCCAGCTTGTATCCTTCATACCCTTCCTATATAAATTTACTTCTTGCCTATCACTATGTTTCCTGCTGAATTCCTTCTGCACTGAAACATAAAGAATCTGAGCTTCACTAAGTCCTGAGAGGAGTTGTATGGTGCCAGTTAGAAGATTGTGGGTTCAATTCTCATCTGAGGTGTGTGGTATGGTTTCAGTACCATATAAACTATGCTTAAACTTAGATCAGACCACAGATGACCTGGAAAACTCTTTTTCTCCATAATTTTTTTATAGTTTTGATGCATAAAACAAAGGATGAAATGAGATGTTTAAGAAGCAAGATGGCTTCATCCTAGCCAAGGTGGAGCTTAGACTTTTCCTCAAAAGTTCTATCCTATTCAAATTATCAAGTAGACACACAAATCACAAATAATAAGGAATAGGAAAAACACAAAGATTTTCTGGAAAACAGCTAAGCAACACCAGGATGTTCTTTTTGTAAATGTAGAAAAGTCCTTTTCACAGTAGTTAATACTTATTCTTTAGGCTTTGATATAAAATTTGGCTTATAACCTTAATGTTAGCCATATTTTCACTATTGACAAAAATCAAGTTTTCAAGTTAACAATTTCCAGCACTGACCTACAAATTCTGCTACTTAAAATACTTACATTATGCACACCAATTTTTACCCTCTTAGAACATTTTGCCTGATAGTTTTAGGTCATTGCAGTGAAAAACCGCTCAGGAAAGCAGGAAATGCCCAATTAATAGTCATTCTTTTATGCCAGTAAAAAGGATATTTCATACACATAATAAGGTTTTGTTGTTGTTGTTGTTGTTGTTTTCCTATGGCTGCACCCATGGAATATGGAAGTTCCCAGGCCAGGGATTGAATCCTGTGCTGCAGCTGTGGCAATGCCAGATCCTTGAACCCACTGCACCAGGCTGGGGATGGAACCCTTACCTCTGCAGTGACTTGAGCCACTGCATTTGGATTCTTACTGCACCACAGTAGGAACTCTATTCAATAATAAAGTATTTTTTGAGCAGCTCTTAAATACTTTTTAGCAGACAACACAGAACTCGGGTCTTTATTTCTCATTTGTTCATTACTAAAAACTGTTTGACCTTATCAATCATTTATCTTCGTGTCCAAAAAGAACTGTGTCCCCAACCAATGAGCCCTCAGCATCATGATTTCCATAAAACTCTGCTTTTCAAATCCAAGTACCACAAGATGATGACTACTGAATTAGTTTATGATCCCAAATATTCTATTGAACTTCCTGGTTTAATGGTGAGACCAAATTTCATCCAATTATCCTATGTCTTTAACAGATACTCTTGGTTTCCCAGTAGCTTCAAGGTGAAAAGCATATTCATTTGTTCCTGCTCTCACTACTGTCTTCACCTGCTAGTGTCCTGAAGACCAACATGTGTATGTGAAAGAAATAATGCTTGTCTAGATGCTTTTGAAGGCTCCCGGGGGTGACCAGTGGTGATTCAGGAAACAAGCCACCCATCCAATACATCTTAATGCAGACAATCGGCTTCAGTCTGTCATGTGATACCGTTTGACCCAAGGCTGGTTATGTTGCTGTTGACAGTAGTCAGGCCAATTTTACAGCTGGCTATCCTTTTCTGATTTATTTTAAAGTCTTAAAGATTGAGATTCTCTCTTTATAAGTTGTCTCTTCAATTTCTGTGGATCTCTTTCTTTGAAACTAGGGTAAGGGGGTCAGGAGTTAATGGGAACACTGTTGTCTTTCCACTGGAGAGTTCTCTTTCTTCCCCTCCTATAACCTTCAAATACTTGTGGTAGAATTAGAGAGCAAGTGTGGCTATCTTGTTTTTGCGCTTGCTACTTTTTAGGAGTGTTGGCCTACATTGATTCTAGGTCCAATTTCTCTTCAAACCTAAGCAAAAAGAATACTGTCAGCCTTGAATGTTTCAATCTGACTCATCAGTGTAGGTATTCACATAGATGGAATATTAAAGCTGCAAAACAATGAAGTGTTCCTTTGTGGCTATATCTCTCTTTGTCATGGCTACCAGACATTATGACTGTTAGAACTGAAAGGACCTTGTGGTATATATTTAAGATACTGATCCCAGTTTATATTATTTTCTTATCCTTATAATTTTCTACTTTATTCTGTTTCTCTCGTGATTTTAATGAAACTATTTTTTTACTCTAATAAGAGAGTTATAATCAATAATGATATTTAGTACTATATGTAAAAACATAAGAACTAAGCAATAATCTTTAGTACCAGCTGGTCAATCACAGAAAAAAGAGGGTCAAGACTGCTATACTACATGGCAAATTGATAGGTTACGTGGAATGGGTTGAAAGATCTTGAAAGGAATACAAGTAGGGTCTATCAAATATATGTGAATCGGCCTAATGTCTCCTAGTTTTTCTATCTTCTGTTTGAACGTGTATTCTGGGCATAAGTTAGAAAGCAGAGAACAAGTTTCAAAGATTCATGATACTAAATAAGGAACCGTGGTGCTCTTGCTGCTTGACTGCTTGACATGATCTCATTCTGGGCACTGATTTGAAAATTCTTCAGGATCATTTGGTTATCCTTTGTATTATCCCTATTTTTAAAATAGGAGTACAATGATTTATTTTTATTTTTTTAATTGTTATTTCCCCAATACATTTTTTTTTTCTACTGTACAGCATGGTGACCCAGTTTTGTCTCAAGAAAGCTCTTGGATCCCAAATTACAAAGCCAAAAATACTCATGAATTGTTTTCTAGTTCTTGACTGTCAAATTGATTCTAACTAATTGGAAAGTTTTCTCTGAGATGTATTTACAGGGTCACTGAATACAATGTGCATAGTATTAAATTAAGTAAAACATGCACTAAGGCAAGAGGCTGATCTCAAACAAGTGTACTCTCTTGAATCCCTCAAATTAGAGTAGCTTACACAGAACAGACACCCAGGCATTATAGAAAAAAAAGCAAACATTTAAATCATTATACATTTAGAAAAGAGGACCATGGTTAATTTAAAGGATATAAACACAATAGCCCTGTAATGCTCCTATAGTAATGCCCACTCTATGCTAACTAGAAAATACTGAAGTCTTGCTTGCTTTACTCAATCTTAATTCCAATCAATTCACTCTTCATGATTTTATCATTAAATTCTCTGTCCTATAATACACATAGTCTATGCAATAGAAACTTTTAGAATAGATGTTAAAAATATAGTATAGGCATTTCTGCTTTAATATGATACAAAATTTTCCTTAAAAAATCTTTCTGCAGAATTGTACATTAAAAATAACAGGCATATGGGAAAAACAGAGTTAGAGGCAAATAACTCAAAGACAGAAAACTAACATAAACAGTAATCATTCTAATTCTAGCACAATTTTAAAAATACATGGCAAATCCCTAACAAGGAAATAGTGGAGAAAACATAGGCCTTTATCTTTAAAAAAAAAAATGAAATAACAAGGAAGGCTTGAGGTTGCTGGGTTATAGACAAGAGGCAATGTACAAGTAGGCAGAAATGCACAATAACAGACACATAGAAATGACGGTGCTATGGTTAAAGTGAGTAAAAAGAAAAATATAAAGTGAATGGCCAATAGGTACAGTACAATTTTCATCTGCTGTCAGCTGTATAAAGTCAAAATGCAGTCTGACTTCATCTGCTGTATTACCTAGTGGCACAAAACCACTTATGAACTAATTTGTGTTGCAGAAACAAGGTTAAAATGGAATGGATTATATCAAACCTTTAAATTAGCATAGTTTTTCTAAGTTTATACTGAACAAGTGGAAATTTAAAATATCTTACCAAGTCAACTTACCATTGAGGACAACTCTCAGTATGGAAAGAAAATATGGTTAAAATAATAGGTCTAGTATGTGGTAAGCGCTCAGTAAATGTTAGCAGCAGCTGCTACTACTACTAGTTTCCTTATACTTAAGAAGGATACTCTAGAGCACTTTATCTTTTCTCTTCCTCTGAATATTGTCAGGGTAAAAAATACCTTAGTTGCTCTAATAATCCACTTATATTTTTGAGTTCCCCTTCAAAAAATATGACCATAGGGCATGTTCCTTACTAACCTGTCAGTTCTGTGCTGATTTTAAAATGTCAAAAAAAACCCACATCTTATTAGCAATTAAAAAAATGTTTCTGTCATAATAACCATTCATTACCAAAAAAACCCAGAGGTATCCCATTTGTTTCTAAAATGAACTAAGATAGAATTGTTTTGAGAATTATATACATAATTTACTTTTTTGTTTAAAAATTTTTTATATTGAAATATAGTTGAAATCAGCAAAGTGATTTCATTTGTAAATAAATATATATATTTAAATAAAGAATATATATATTCTTTTCAGATTCTTTTCCATTATAGGTTATTACAAGGTATTGAATATTGTTCCTTGTGCTATACAGTAGGAACTTTGAAACAGAAATAGACTCACAGACATAGAAAAAAAAAAAAACTTACAGCTACCAAAAGGGAAAGTGGAAGAAGGGATAAATTAGGGCTTTGAGATTAACAGATACGATTTTCTTTATAACAATTATTTTTTCTATTACATAGCTAGACTAGCTTTGTGCTGTCCAATACAGTTGTCATTAGCCACATGAGGCAATTCAACTTTATATTAATAAAACTTTAAAAAAATTCTGCTCTTCTGTTGTATTAGATGCATTTCAAGGGTTCAACAGCTCTTCTGTTGTATTAGATGCATTTCAAGGGTTCAACAGCTAATTTGGCTACTGATTACAAGGCTGGACAATGCACAAAAAATATTTCCATCATTGAGGAACATTCTCTTGGACAGTGCTGGACTAGATTATGTGTTTTGAAAGTTTAAAATTTCATGTATTAGATTACATTTTAAAAGGCTCTAGTTTATACAACTTGTGCTCAGACAGCTTTACTAACTTGGAATCTGGGTTCAGTAGGTGCAAACTATTGCCTTTGGAATGGATAAGCAATGAGATCCTGCTGTATATTACTGGGAACTATATCTAGTCATTTATGATGGAGCATGATGGAGGATAATGTGAGAAATAGAATTTATATATATATATGTGTATATATATATATATGTATGTGTGACTGGGTCACTTTGCTGTACAGTAGAAAACTGTCAGAACACTGTAAACCAGCTATAATGGAAAAAAATAAAAATCATTAAAAAACTTGGATTAACATGAAAATAAATTTCAGTTTGGTTTGTCTCAAATTCTGAACTAGTAGAGACAATATTAATGAAAAAACAATTATATTTATATACATGATATAGATATGTTATAGATACCTATATCTCCTTAACATTTGCTAAAAGCTGAAACAGAAGACAAAGATAGTATTAGAAATGTCAACCTACCAAGAGCAAGCTCTAGAATATGAGTATCTAAACATAGTTCATGGGTAAATGCAACAAGCCTGAGATGTGCCTGGCAGGTTGTTTTTATTTTTCTGTGACCCATCATACACTATCCATATTACATAGCACCTGTGTTATTAGGGCCAAATGTGTGCCTATCTCTACAATTATATAACAGAAATAGATGCAAATTGAGAGGTGGGTTTGGCCTTCTCACTCCTACCTAACATGGTCTAATATACAGTAGTTATTCAATTCTACCCTTGCATAAAACCTCTATTTTTCTAAGATTCATGTTATTCATCCAAATCACTATTTGGCTTCATCATTGCTTTCTACTAACCTCATGGTGGTCAGTTTCCCTCATTTGTTAAAGAGCTTGATAACTGCTCACTATACACTCCAAGTCCTAAAACATTCTGAGTGAATCCACCATCCACATGGAAGACTCCCCAAATTCCTTAGCCTTGAAGTTCCTTGAACTCCTTCACCTCCACTCAAGGTTAGGCATTTACTCCCATGGCCATATTCCAGATTTGTCCTTATTGAGAAGAGGCTCATGTCTCATAACTTAAATTCAAATACACTTCATTTTCTGATTCTCTCACCTGCTATGTATCACTCCGTTTTTCCTACAACACTGGTTCTTTAAATTTCATGGATATTTCAAAGTCAGATCCTTAATTTTTTCCTTGCAAGCCCTCTTTAGACTCCCTAGTGTAGAGTGCATGGCTCAGCACTTCATTCTCACCAGCTTCCTTAAATTCTTCTTGATTTGTTTACTGTTCCGTTGTAATTGCACCTTTTTCTAACCCATTTTCATCTAAATCTGAGGCTAGATCTCCACATGTTGCACTTAATTTTCTTTGTGCCTAGAATGTTCTCATTGTCACACTTTTCTGGCCAGATCCAATTTGCCCTTCAGATAGATCTTTAGCTTTCTATGGGAAGAAATCCTTAAATTCCTATTTACGCTATGTGCCAATTCCATGTGCTTTTATAGCACCCCATACTTATTTTGTCCTATCATATCACTTATCATTCTGCAATGAAATTTTCTGTGATTTCCCAAGAAATTATAAAATCCTTAAAGGGCAAAGATTGTCTCTCACACTCTAGCACAGTCTGATACAGAGTAGGGACTCAATTATTTGTTGAATGAATGAATAAATAATGTTGGTAACAATCATTGCAATTTAAGCCATATGTAATTACTTCAAGATGCAAATTTCATGGGATTAAATATGATATATAAGCTATAGTGTAAATGAGGGGAAATAGAGCAGGATATAGAAGATTAGGAGTTTCAGGCTTATAGGGAGTAGGGAAGGTGGCAATTTTAAATATGTATTCAGGCTAGGCCTCGATGAGAAGATAAAAGTTGAGTAATAGTGAGGTAAGGGAGTTAGTGATAGGGATATTTTGGATGGAAGAGTATATAAGACAAAAAGAACAGTTAATGCAAAAGCCCTAAAGTGGGAGCATGCCTGGCATTTATAAGGAAAGAGGCTTGTGTAGCTGAGGCAAAATGAATAAGGAGAGAAATAGTAAAAGATGTTCAGAGAAGTAACAGAAGGCCAAATAGTATAGGCCTTGCAGGCCATTGGAAGAATTCTGGATTTAAGTAAAACAGGGAGCCTTTGAAAGGTCTTGAGAGAAGGATATATTCAAATTGAATCACTCTGCCTCTTATATTCTTCTGTAGGGAGCAGAAGTATTATTGGGAAAGCCACTGAAAAAGCTATTTAGAGTAATTCAGTGAAAGATAATAGTGGTAGCAGTGGAGACAGTGAGAATAAGTCAGATCTTGATATATTTTGAAGGCAAAGCCAGTGGGATTTCCTGAGGGATTGGATATAGGCTGTGAGACATAGAAAAGAATTGAGAATGAATCAAGGATTTTTGGCTTGAGCCAGATGAAGATGACATCCGAGATGGAAAAAACTGTTGAAGAACAGGTTTGTGGAAATGTTTTGGAGATAACATTTGGACATGTTAAATACTATATATCTATTAAAAGTTTAATAAATGGTAAGATTTGAGTTTAAAATCCATGGAAGAAGCTGGGCTAAAAATGTAAATTTGGGGGTCAAATAACATAGGAATGCTATCACAAGCAATGAACTGGATGAGATCATCAAAGAAATGAGCATTGATATGGCTGAGAAAAAGACCAAGGGGGAGTTCCCATTGTGGCTCAGAGGTTAACAAACCCAACTAGCATCTGTGAGGATCCCAAGTTGCTATGGCTGTGGCATAGGCCGGTGGCTACAGCTCCGATTTGACTCCTAGCCTGGGAACCTCCACATGCTGTGGGTAAAGACAAAAGAGGAAAAAAAAGAAATAGGGGTAAGTCCTGGGTACTCTAACATTAAGACATCAAAGAAAACAGTAGGCGCAAAGGAGCATGAGAAAGAATAAGATGCAATACAGAAGGACAACAAAAAAGTTAGAGTTTCATGGAAGCCTAGTGAAGGTAAGATAAACACTCACAACTGACTATTGGGTTTAGCAACACAAAAGACATCTGGGACTGGACAAGGGCACTTCCAGTAGAATGATGGAGGCAAAAACTTGATAGGAACCACTTTAGGGGAAAATGAGAAGAGGAATTAGAGAGGAATTAGATATAGTAGGTAAAGTCAGTCTTTTGAGGAATTTTATTTCAAAGGGAGCAAAGAAAATAAATGGCAGGTTTTTTGCTTTTGTTTTTTAAAGATAGCAGAAATAACAGCATGTTTGTATATTTATGGAAAAAGCCAAAAGAGAAGATGTTGGAAGAATCATCTACATATCTATGAATAACCAAGAATTAAGATAGGCATAGGGTTGGAGAGCAAAAGAGCATAGTGTGGGTGTGTGGGTGATAGTGTGATGACATGAAATTAAAAGCTGTGGTTTTTACATAGGAGGAAGCAAAAATTATCTGGGAGGAGAAATGAGGTATAAAAAAGATAGTCAATTCACTTCCAGGCCCAGTCATTTAAAAGCTAAGGGAGAAAACCTATATTCTTAACTTTGGGGGCTGCAGAGGAAGGAGTAGCTTCAGAGGAGAGCCAGGTTTTTTTTTTTTTTTTTTTGGTCTTTTTGCCTTTTCTGGGGCTGCTTCCGCGGCATATGGAGGTTCCCAGGCTAGGGGTCCAATGGGAGCTGTAGCTGCTGGCCTACGCCAGAGCCACAGCAACGCAGGATCCAAGCCACGTCTGCAACCTACACCACAGCTCACGCCTACCCCGGATCCCCAACCCAATGAACAAGGTCAGGGATTGAACCCGCAACCACATGGTTCCTAGTCGGATTTGTTAACCACTGGGCCACGACGGGAACTCTGAGCCAGTTTTAATTAGAACAAGAATGTGAAAAGAAAGAAAATTTAGAGAATCACCATTCCTGCACACTTGCATCTCTCACAAGTGCTTTATCTTAATAAATCTATTTTTTGCCTATCAAAAAAAAATTGGAGATGTCAGGATATAAAGGGTTTTGCTGATGATGGATCATGAGTTTCCAAGGGCGTAGAAGAGTTTCAGTCGTTGGGCAGGGATAAGAAGCAAAAGAAGGAATAACAGATTTATAGGATTGGAAGGCAAGAGACAAGGAATGATGTGGAAGCTTGGGACTTACTGCAGTGGCAAATACAAAATGGGATAAATGGAATAATAAGATTAATCCTTGTTCCTTGAACGCAAGAAAGATATTGGTGGCAAAGTTGTGAGTGTTGGGGGCCCAGGGAAGTTCAGGGGCTGTGTGTTTCTCTTTTGATTCCTATCAGGGGAGAGTGTATTTGCTTTTAGCACTGTTGATGGAATTGATGGACCTGAGGCTGGTTCCATGTACTTTGAAAAATTCATGTGACCCTCATACACATGGATTTCTGATCAAATAGCTCACAATTTTAAAGATTTCCCTGCTCCAGGGGAAATGTAAGCTAATTTTTAATAGCAGAGTTTGGTTTTACTTACATCTGTGTTGCAGGAGCGATACCGTTTCCTTTCCCCAAGGCAATATTTTCCACCTCCTGAAGGTCTGAAAACACATTTTGTTTAACATGTGAATGTAATATATTTAACCATGTAAAGAGTACATATACTGCTTGATGAAAACATAAGAACATTTACTTTAAAAAGATACAAAATTAGGCATTTTATTAGTTATTAAAATAATAGTCATGCTGGTGAGGGCAATAATAATTACGGTTGTTGAACATAAAAATTAAGGTGATTTACTACGAATAACTTTATAAGCCTCTTAATTGTGATGATATACATTCTTAAGAAAATGCAATCACATCAATGTATTTTTCTAATTATCCTAGTAAACAGGTACTCAGTTCAATACAATGAGTTAAAAAATCATTTACAATGAAAAGCCATTTGAATCATATTCAATAAAACACATAATCTGATGTCATATGTTCACCAAGCAGAAAATGGAGTTTAGTTTTTTCTCCCAGACTGGAAATAAGGAGAGGACCCTAAATAACTTTCTGGAAATAGCTTCAGTTCAAAGTTTTTAATGCACAAAGAAATTTCTATCTCATTTCAAATAATACATGGAGTTTTTAAAAATTAAATCTAAACATCAGAAGGGCTTGCATTATATAAGTACTTTATGTTACACTCAAATTAATGTGTCAAATATTTGTTTTACATGAATTGATTTTTTGGAGTATTTAACATTAGGGAAAGTTATGTTATCATTTGGGCATACAGTTTTTGACTGGAAAAAACTAACTTGTTCTTTTAAAAGAAGTCCATGTCATCTTCTTAAGTATCTAAGTATATTATTTATTATCATAGGGTTTTATACTTTTGGTTATTAAATTACAGTAGCCTTCAGTTGGACTTAATTATTCTGTACTTGTTTTTAAAAGATCAAGTCTAATTATAATTTTGGCTCAATGGTATCAATGGGATAATTAAAGTTACACTTTGAATATACTGTGAATGCTGAGAAAAGACCCAGCTTGAATCAGCATGGGAGAAATGGGTTGGTCAGACAAAAACAAGGTAGTGGGGATGGTGGTGGCAAAGCTGGTTTATGAGTGGGTGACGGTGAGCTCTGTTTAGCAGGAGGGTAAAGACAGAAAGTGGGAGAATGAAAACAAGGAACAATTTCAAGTTAAAGAGTATAAAAGAGAAGAAAAGAGATATTTAGAGAGAGAAACTAAAGAGAGGGATCCTGAGTTAAAATGAGAAAAAAGAAAAAATAAGAACAGACCATCTTTTACTCTAGAAGGGGGAAAAAAGCAGAAGTGATATCAGAACATTATTCTGCCTCAAATAATTGTCAGGAAAGAAAGTCCTCAACCTGAGCTCTAAACCAAAATGGGAGCTTTTGACATGAAGCAGCTAAGGAGCAGTTCAGTCTCTGGGAGGACACGAAAGACCAACTAGAGGAATCATCCACCTGTAATGGGCACTTGTGGGAAGAAGGAGCAACACAGCTAGCAAGGAATACTGATGGAGCTGGCTACATGCCAGGGGGACTCTGGCTGGAGAAAAAGAGTGGTGGGAGAGGAGCAGTCTGACCTGCATAAAACAGTCATGGGGAGAAAAGTGGTGGCAGCTCTGGAAGATGATTAATGGGGGCATGTGAATGGAAACTATTTTAACACATGGGCAGTATTCTTTTCATTGTGATTTGTGATGCGAATCAAGGCATTTCAATCCTTGAAGTGCTCTCATTGGTCCTTTTAATACTAATGTAGCAGTAATAATTTTATGTGACATGTGAAAAGACCTCAGGTTTCCTGGGAATAATGGTAATGTAGCTTAGACCAGACCTGGATTCATCCATAATTCAGTACTTTTTGGAGGAGGAAATCTATCTGATTATTACTAAATTAAAAGTCTGGCTATACCTGGGATAGATACACAATGCTTTTCTCTTTTAGTTACACAGCAAGGTGAAAAGAAGAAAAAGAAAGTCTGCCTAACAAGGCTCCTCCACTTTCCTGTGCCTATTCCTCGTTCTGAAGACAAGTACTTGGCTCACTGGTGAAACGTTTTTACAGATAACATGTGAAACCGCAGCTTTGAATCATTTCCAACTGTGTCTTTTTGTTGGCTCCGGCTTACTTTAGCTACTTACGCTGGACTGTCACAGTGTCTTAGGGATGAGGAGACGCCTCCCCCGCAGGTCCTGCTGCACTCTCCCCATAGTGACCAGGGACCCCAGCCCCCATCTACGCTCTGGGGCCAAGTGCCAAAAGGAACACAATCTCCCTGATAACACCACTGCAAGATTTCACAGAAAACACAGAATTAGCTTTTAGGCAGATAGAGCTATCAGGATAGAAATACATAAGGATCAGCAATGACCAATTATAGGCATTAGCATTCTCCCAATAGATAACAGAGTTTTTTAACTGTGTTTAGACATTGGTAAAGGTACATGTGATCTGCAAATTATCTTTACCTAGGCAATGATTTATAAATCTCTAACAAGTACCAAGAGTCTAAAAAACTTTACTTCTTTTTCCTTATTTTTCCTCCTCCAGACTTTTAGTGTTTCACATTATAGAGACCTCAAAAGTCTTTTTTAGATATTTTAGTATTAAAACTTTTTTCTTTATATCCCACTATTATTAGACTCATGGAATGATAATGCAATATGGAAAGTTCCCCAGTAAGGAATTTTTATGATGGTAATTGCTTTTTCTTAAAAAAAAAAAAAAGAAAAAAGAAAAAAAAAGGCTGGTTGAGGCTACAATAGTAAAAGAATGTGCTGTGGCATTTCATCTACATGAGTACTGCAGACATAATAAAAGTAATGCCAAGACACTAGGGACGGGGTACAAAAAAACCCTTATACACTGACTGGCCATGTGTATAGGTCCTGCATGAACATGTGTACTGGAATTCCTTTCAGCCTTACTCTCTGCAATAAACCACACATACTGCACATAAGTAGAAAGCCAGGAATAATTTATCAAGACACAGACATGGCATAATCAGCTCATAACTCTAACATGATAAATCTTATTTTCAGAATATGGTAAAAATGAAAATCTTTTTTAAAAAAACAACCCAAGCATTTCTAGGCTTTTATTGGTGCATTTTTTTCTGAGTTATCAAAATTTGACAAACCGTACTGATGTTATGGAAATTATTTGTTTATGTGAAAAAAATATGGAATATTATTAGAATTGAGTAACTGTCAACAATGTTAGATTGTTAAGTAAGAACCCTTATGTTAAAATGTAAAGGGATTATGGCATGCGATGCTTATAGAGTAATCAGCCTATTATACAAATTCTGTATATTTAGAATTCTTCCATTTGCACTGTTTGTATTGCTACTACTCTAGACCAAACTGGCAAGTGGAATAGCTCATTACCTGATCCCTTGCCTCACTTTCTTCTACCTAAAATCAATCTATTCCCCCAATGAGTTCTCAGAGAGCTCTTTTAAAAACACATTATCACATCACATCACTTTTCTTTTTTTGGCCATGCCTGCAGCATGTGGAAGTTCCTAGGCCAGGGATCAAACCTAGCCACAGCAATGACCCAAGCTGCTGCAGTTGACAAAGCCAGATTCTTAACTCACTGCACAAGAAGGGAACTCCTCATGTCACTTTTTTGCTTAAAAAACTGTGGCAGTTTCCCTTAACTCTGGTCAACAGTGGCCTTTGTGATCTAGCCGCTCCTCATTCTCCAGCGTTATTCTCTCTTGTACAGAATGTTCCAGACATAATGGCCTTCTCTTCTTTCCTCAATATGTTAAACTTGTTTTCTCCTCAGGTTATTTGCATTTGCTAGCCCTCCTGGGAGTACTCTTCTCCAGATTCCATTTATTGTTCTCTTATCATTTGGTCTCAGGTCAAGTGAGTGTCACTTTATTGCAGAGATTGTTCCTCGATCACTCTCTTTCTGAAGTGCTGGTACTTCACTACCCCTCCTTGCTTTCCCCTCCCCCATCTCCAGGATGTACAAGAGATTACATCTTCCGGTTCTAGTGTCCACTGCTACCACTACTTTAAATTAGCCTGTTTATTTTTCAAATAACTTCTGTATTACTTTTTTCCTCTTCTCCTTAGTAAATGCCTTGAGAGTTACAAGTGGTTATTCAAATTTAAATTAATTAAAATTAAAAATTCAGCTCCTCAGACCCACTAGCCATATTTCTAGGGCTCCACAGCCACATGTCGCTATCTGCTACAGTGTTGGACAGAGCAGATATAGATCACCAATGTTCTAACTGGAAATGCTAAATGTCTAGAACAGTGTTCAGAATGAAGTAGATATACAACAAAACTCTAGCGAATGAATGAATACTTGAGTTAAATTACAGAATACTGTGTCTTATTTTGGTTACTACATGTCAGGAAGGAACTGGACATACTGGAGGGTAAAGAAAGTAAAATTTCCTGGTAGTTTCCCTGGTAGGTGACATTCAACAAACGTTTCAATAGTTGTAACAGTATAAAGGACTTTTATAGAGAAGTGCAGAGCAATTATCATTCATCTATAAAAAACTAGGCAAAAAGAAGTTAGTATTCAATTGGCTCTAAGGCCAGTAGATTGGCTCTAAGGCCAAACAATCTGATCCTAAATCAAATAAATATTAAAATAGAACACTAAAAAAGACTGAATTTTAGGCAATTAAAATTACCATGAAGAAAAAATATCATCTGTCCAAAATGATAAAGCAGAGGCAGTTGGCTAAACCAATAATATAGTATCAACTCCAGGAGCAGGGCTACTACCAATGTACATGTAAGAGGGAGAGAATATTCCAGCTACCAGATTATGATTTATCTAATTGATCTTGAAGACCCATCATTTGTATAATGATATACCAATTACATTAAACTTTTATTCATATAAAAGTCACAACAGTGGACCAAATAATCCCCAGTTTTACACTTTTGTTACTGCAAGTAGCTGTGTGTAAGAATACTTATGTCTGAACCTATTTTCCTATGACAGTAACTGAGCAATGTAGTATTAAATAGCAATTACTGATTTTTTCCCTATAGCTTCTATTAATGACAATTAATACTAAAGAATTCCAAATCTTAAAACATGCCTATTTTTTTCAAGTTGGAAATTTAGCATTACTTATTTCAAATAATAAAATTTGATTTTACATTTATTTAAGCTGCACTTAAAGCTCAAAGAGACTTTACAATTCATGTGGTCTAAGCACTTCATTTTTTCAGAAGAAAAAAATAGAACCTGAAGGACCTTGTCCAAAGTCACTTATTGTAGAAAAGGATTGTCCATCCAAATAACACATAAAAAATCAGTGGAAAAAAATCATCTGGAGGTTAGAATCATATATTTGAAGACAATAATGAATAACGTACTTTACTGAATTACTTTTACTACATAAAATACAAAATAACACTAGAGATTAAAAAAAAATTTTACCTGCAAATATACAACCACATGTTATAACATACCTCCTTGAATATTCTCATAATTAGTAGAGGAAAAAACTCACATTTTGCATTTTTCAGGGGACAAAATTGTGAAGGTCACAAAATACTGAAAGATTTAGGTTCTAAACATGTTTTGCATGTTTCTTGGATGCTCATAGAATGTGGAATAAGGAAAGTCACATAAACTCTTTTGTTTTCCTTTTAAAACTTATCCTTAAGGTAAAAGATAAACACAAATATTTAGTTTGTAAAATGTTGCTCAGTTCTTACCATTAATTAACATCTACACAGCAGTAGTATTCCATAAGTTTTTGCTAAACCTTTAATTGCATAAATTCATGCCAGTAATTTTATCTATTCCATGGAGTTCTAACATAACAGACAATATATTAGAAAGTTAATTAACACATACATGGTTCAAGAATGATTTATAATAATAATTATCAGTCATCTAGCAGTTGACAAGAGACTACCGACTAGTTCAGCAATTAACAACTTTGTGTAGGAAAAACTTCAGTCTATTCGTTGACTGTATTACATTCTAGTAGTATCTTTGATCTAAAGCAAGTAATTTCTTTCTTATTCCTTTCTCTTCCCTCCCTTCCTTTCTTCCTTCCCTTTCTCTTTCTTTCTTTCCCTTCTTTCTTGTATTATTATTACTGTTATTATTTTGGCCACAGGATACAGCAGCTTGATGGGCTCTCAGTTCCCAGACAAGGGATTGAATCTAGGCCCAAGTCCCATCCACTAGGCCACCAGGCAACTCCCAAGACATTTGTTCCTTTTCTTCAGCTTCCTTAACTATAAAGTAGAGATTAAAATCAGTTTTTGATTATAATATGGTTTGGATGAGGATGGCTTTTAAATTAGTTCTATGTAGACATACCTTCGAAAAAGTTAAAAATCTATCAAATGACTTGTTTAATTTTCTCTCTGGCAAAAAATGTTCTTTTGTACTTGTTTAGTTTCCCCTCATCTCGTATTTATAGGAAGAGATCACTTTGGAATTTTTACTACTTCTCTTTCTGGTAGTATTAAATATCTTGACGTTGTACATGATTTTAAAAGAAACTTAATTTACTTAATACATTTTTAAAGAAACTTATAGGGAACCTCATATGGATCAAGTTATTTGAGCTAATATTCTAGATGATAATATTAATCAATATATACTAAGATTTTAGTGTAAGTCATAATTAATATAATTATACTACACCAAATAAAGCAAACTGAAGTTATACAAATCCTATAAGCACACTAAAGGTGAGAATTTTGAGCATTATATTTTCTATTTTTATCCTTAACCCGAAAGGGTCAAAACTAAAAGCTCTAATTCCACAGGCATAGACTTTTACTTCATTTCTTGATACAGAGAAGTTAAATATATTCGGATGGAAACCAGTTTTTAATCTTTATTCCCAAGAATTATACACAATTCAGTGATTTTGGACTATTCTAAATATGAGTTATATTATTTCAACCTAAATTATCCAGATAAATTGGATAAACCTGGCCTTCTTTTTTGCTAACTCAGTTGTGTTTAACCAGATTCAGAAAGGTGAAAAAAGTGAAACTATCACATCCCTAAAATAAAATTTCCTATTGTTCATTCTTGCTTTTCACATTCCTTCTAAATAAAAGAAATGTGTCTTAAAAACTAGATGAAATATGGACTTTCCCTTGTGGCACAATGGAAACGAATGTGACTAGTAACCATGAGGTTGCAGGTTCGATCCCTGGCCTTGCTCAGTGGGTTAAGGATCTAGCTTGACATGAGCTATGGTGTAGGTTGCAGATGTGGCTTGGACCCCACGTTGCTGTGGCTGTGGTGTAGGCAGTGGCTATAGCTCTGATTTGACCCCTAGTCTGGGAACCTCTATATGCCACAAGTGCAGCCCTAAAACCCCTAAAAAAAAAGACAAAAACAAAAACAAGATGAAAGATGATACATTCCAATGAGGCTTTAAAATTTTTCTTAAGAAACACTTATTTATCCTTAAACAACATTTCATTCTATTAGACCACTGAATTTCATGATCTCTATCAGGGAACTACCTTAAGAAAGAAATAAATCAAACAATCTAACCTTGAAAATTTGTCAGAATTCTAAAAGAAAAATTTCAAAATAATACTGTACACACACACACACACACACACACACACACACACACAGTATTTTTAAATAATTTCTTTAAACGAGATATTTTAGGATATGATTATGGTAGATCTTGTACCATAGCCAGCACTGGGTACAGCCAGCATCTGGAATAAGATACCTCTAAGGAAATGCTAAGATTTTAAAGGAAGTGATATTGGTGATTCAATATAGAACATTCTTCCCAAATCAAAAAAGCTGAGAGTTGGAGCACAGTGCTATTAAAAGCCTTATCTTTCCACTGTGCAGGTGCAGGAATGCTAAAGTTTATTTCAGCCCAAATTCTAAATCAGAACTTGTCATTCTATACTATTTAAATTTCTAGAGCAATTGGAAGAGTTATTCTTTCTTCACTTTCCGTGTTTATAGTTTGGGACCCAGTCAAAACATACGACATTCTACTCTAAGTGAATTAAGTTCTAAGGCTGTAAATGTCCAGTGCTTTAGAAGGGCATGAAATAATCCTATTCTAATTCAGCCCTATGTTTCCCATGTAAAAATATTAGGAATTAATGTCATGTACATGTAAGCCCAAATGCTGTGCAGTCTCTAAGTGAGTATCATAGAATCATTAAATCAATCTTTTGGCAATAAACCAAGTATCTGAAACCTTCTTTGTGGTCACCATTGGAGCTTGCAAGGATTGGGTTTTGATTATCCTTAATATCCTGTTCAGTAACAATGCCAACACTACTATCAGAGTTTTTATAGTCTAAAGCTTTGTTTGCTATTTCATCAAATATGGCATCCCTCCGATTTCTGTTCAAAGGGCTAATGCTGATGCCATGTCTAAGGAAAGTTCTTTTAGCTGAAATTTATATTGATTGGTTTGTAGGAGTTCGACCCATGGACACACAGTACCAGCACACTGTCTGGGCTCATCAAATTTCCTCCTTTGGTTAATGCTACTGTCCCTGAGCACATCCATTCAGACCATATGGTTCTTATTCAGTCCTTGAATGGCTTATTCAGGCAAAAATCCAATGGCTGTAATAGCGATGTCAGACCCCCCAGGACTCACGCAAAGATCAGTTTTTAATTTTTTGGCCATATTTCTTACTCCATCTGCTAAATGTGCATGGAACAGTTCCCATACTTACGTGGAACATTTGTGGAACTGTGCCCCCGGGCAAAGATCCCATATCTTTTGCAGCCAGAGTTTGACGAGATCATTGTGGATCCAGTCCTCAGGATATATCTATGCTATCACTTGAGCCATGTTTTTCCCCCACCCCCAACCTTTTTTGAGAAGATTTATTCAAAAAGCTATAAGCAGCTTTGGTTTTATCCTGCTGGCTAGACAGGATGTATATTTTTTCCTTGTTCTTCTGATGAGAGTAGTTTTGAAATTCAGAGTTAAGATCAGAAGTTGTGAATATTCCATTCATGTTTCTGAGACACACAAACTCATGCTTATAGTCTGTGATGCTCATAAAGACATGAGATGCCAGTCTGTGAGGTCAGTAAAGACAGTATGGCAAATAATTTTCTGCCCACTATCATTTAAGGTTGGCAAATAATAGTGGAAAGTAATGATGATGCTCTCGTAATATATACTAGCACCTTCCCTCTGAGGAAGCCAATGAAAAGCTCACTGAGATATTATCTCATTCCATCCTCACAATATCTCTATGAAATATTTAGAAATAGATTTTTCTCTCATTTTACAGTAAAGACTTATTACTTTGCCAATTTTAACACTATCATATATTCTTAGCAAAATTCCAGGTGACTTTTTATTGTGATTCCTGAGATAAAAAACTATTATAGGTAAACAAATGAAAAATCCACTTGGTAATAAAGGGTAAAGTATATTATTAACACCCATCTCATGCTCAGTGGCTCACTATTTCTGTGACAATGAAAATTTTCTTTTTAATCTGCAAAATTTCCCATCTGAAGATGAAGCATAATCAGAGGCAGTATAGAGGGGCCAAGTTTTCAACTTTGGAATCAGAAAGACCTGGACTGGAATCTCATTTCTAATATTAAATTGCTATGTAATCTTAGGCTTTCAAATCTTGCTTTCTTCATTGGTAAAATGGAGTTAAAACAGTACCCCTCCTCATAGGATTTTTGTTAATAGTAAACAGAACAAATATGTATCTGGCATAGTGTAAGTACTTTAAAACTATTCATTATCATTATTATCATTCTTACTGGCGATGTCAACTATTTTTAGATGGTAAGAATATACACTGGCCACACAAAGTTGACCAGAACAACTGAAAATTTCACTTTAATTTTGTCACTAGGTGACATGTTTTGCATGATTGTTTTGATTTGAGTCAAAATACTGAGCTCTGGTTTAATATTCAAATAGGTATAGCCTTAAAGAGAAAAATCTGCATTTGTTAACAGTAATCACGCTCCTCTTATTAGGAAAAAAAGTAACTGAAATCAAAAATAAAAATTCACAAATAGATGACATGGCAAATGCAGTTAGTAAAAAACAAATTAACAATAATTATGAAGTGCTCAGTTCACATAAAGAGTTCTTTGTACTTTTTTTCCCACTTAAAAATGTAGGTTGATCTATTCTTTGAAAGCCTCTTCATAAATTCAAAGATAATTATAGAAATACTTTGGAAGTCTTCTCTTAGATTTCTGTCCTTTTTCTTTCTAGGACCCTGTATGATATATATTTTTTTCATTCATTCATTCATTTAAACACTCCCTAGTGCCATACTTAAAGCTGTCTACCAACCTTCCAAGTCTGGAAGAACGGCTATGATTTGTTTTATAGATTAATTTTTGATGGTGAAATACAATGTATTGATTTTTATGAAACTACACTCTAATATTGTGAATATTAACAGCCTCTTGGTAGACAAATTTTTCTTCACTTACAGGTTCTTAAATAGATTTTCATGGAGTCAAAAATATTCTGCTAAAGTATTCTGGAAGCTGACAAGATTCTAAGGACAGGGTAAGCAGGCAAGCAAGGGATTCTTTTAATCTGAGCATTGCCACTTTTTTCAAATGTACATATCAGAATTATGTAGATTGCATGTGAAGAAAGGGTTTAAGGATCAAAAAATTGACAACCATTAGCCTAGATAAAGAATGAGAATTTTTAGAAATCAAATATATTTGGGCCCCATTTTATTTACTTTCTCATGTCTGTGTTTACTCATTTATTCTCAGAAGTAATTCTATTTCCCATCTATATGCTTATTTAAATATAAGTTTAATACTTCTAGCTTTGATATTATTTAGAGAATTTTCTAGGTAGTCTTTAAAATTGTCTGTAACTTTCATGAAAAATGTCACCTCTATCAAAAACATACAAATAAGCTGTAAGATATGACATTTCAGAGGACAAATAATTCAATATTAAATATGTGTTTACCATAAAGATGACTGAGGTTTGTGTTCTCAGATAGGCACTACCTGTGGCTTACTTATTTAGAGTTATTATATAATTTATAGAATGCTTTCAGGGGAGCAATGGTGTTTAAAAGATTGAGTTTTTTACGCCTTAGGTTAAAAAATAAAGTAAAATAAAGAGAGCCATCAGGCCTAGTATTATTACAGGCAAATAGAAAGAGTGGCCCATTGGTGTAGATCACAAGAATAATAATCAATCAATGGCAAATTATAGAAACAGATTCTCACAGGGACTTTCCCCTTACAATTGTGTATTTCTTCTAAATACAGATTGATGTGAATTGCTACTTGTCGTTGACAAGAACTGTTGGTTCCAAAACAAACCTAGACTGTTGTTTCAAGAATGTAGTTCCTAATATTTTCTATTACTTCTGTGAAAAAAAACAAGGAATTTTTGGTAGTGTGTGAAGGTCTCTGTATTTTTATTGGCTACTCACGAAGTTTCAGAAAAAGATTCTTAATCTTTTTAAAATGACTCTATCAATTTATACATTTAGCATAATTTACCAACATTTCCAAACTCAGCATGGAAAAGCCATCAACATGGCACTAGGTCATGGGTCCTGAATGAAGCCGTCAGCAAGGATTAATAAACTGTGACAGCTGCCCAAAAGCTTTCATTCTTTTTATTTAAACATCAGATTGTAAACTGAAATTCAGTGTAATCTTTGTTGAAACTAGCCCAACTAACATGGAAGAAGTCAGAACTGAGAACAAATGACAGTAGTAGCTATTGTTGTAAATTCAGTCCATAGCAATAAATTCTAGGATCCACATATAGAGTAAATCCTAAAGAATTTCAGGAATAGCCTGAGCTATTCTTATCTTTTCGAGTAATTTTTAATAATTATTGTTTTTGAAAAGTAGGCTGATGAAACAATTATTTAGCAACAAATCTATGCTCAATAAATTGCTTATTTTTCTACTATTCTTTCATATTATAATATAAAAGTGATTCATTATACTATAGTTATAAAATCTATTTTAGGATAACATAATTTTCCAGAAATTATCAGGAAAAAAAGACATATGACTAAACAGACTATATTAAATAAGACTGTTGTTGGACTTTTTTGTACAAATGTAACTCAAAAATATATGTATAGAGAGAGGAAACTGACCCCAAAAATACTCATGATGATTTTTTAAACAATGCATATTTGCAGCTATCAACATAATTCACTAGGCTAGGAATTTATTATTTTCCCAAGTACATTTTCATTAGTATGCATAATTTCCTAGAGGTTGAATATCATACCAGAAATTTATCAGTTTAGTCTACATGACAAATAGCTAATAAATCATTGGAGCTTACCCCCTTTTCAATATTCCCAGTTTGACAAAGTGTTCCCTCAGCTGCAGGAATACTGTTGGTGACACAGCGGTTGCTTTTGCTGAGACACCAGAGCTCTCTACACACTTCCTAGGAAAGAAGGCAAAAGCAAGTTGATCAGAAGTGAGACTAAAATCATGTCTACTCCTCTATAAAATGTGGGGAGGGGAGGGATAAATTAGGAGTTTGGGACTAAAATATACACACTACTATATATAAAATAATCAACAAGGACCTACTGTATAGCATGGGAACTATACTCAATATCTTGTAAAAATCTATAATGGAAAAGAATCTAAAAAAGAATTATATATATATATATAAAATATATACGATCACTTTGCTGTACACCAGAAACTAACACATTGTAAATCAACTATATTTTGATAAAAATTTATATATATACATATATATATATATGTATATATATACCCACAGTATGTAAGTAATATTAAGCATTACTTGTCACTTGCATCAGAGATAAGGATTTTGAAGGATGTCCTTCTGGAAGGTGGGTTACCATTTCTCAAAATCACTTAAACATTTGTATTTATAATTCTTATTTCAGTGGATAAAGCATATCTTCATTTTTAATGCTGATTAGAATCTTTTAAATATAGTATACTGAAATTTCATTAATAGAGAAGAATCGTGAGAAAGAATGACTGTCTAGGAAGGAAATATATGTTTATTACTCCCCAAAACATGCAATAGCACAAACTCGCTGATTACTCATAGAGTATTGCCAAAGTAGATGACTTCCTAGACCTACTGAAATAGATAAGCAATGAGATCCTGCTGTACAGAACAGGGAACTATACCTAGTCACTTATGATGGAGCATGATGGAAGATAATGTGAGAAAAAGAATGTATATATGTATGTATGACTGGGCACTTTGCTGTAGAGCAGAAATTGACAGAACACTGTAAATCAACTATAATGGAAAAATAAAAATCACTAAAAAAAAGAAACAGATGTGGTTCATTAAAGTAGTCCACTTTCATTAAAGGGAAATTTGGTTTGGAGCAAATGTTGCTATTTATGTGCCATTTCCATAACTGATATATTTCACATGTTATTTGGAGCTACTCTGTCTTCTTTATTATGGTTTCTCATTATCTCACCACAGCATAGGAGAATTACAACACTTTTTGTAATGTTAGAAATTTAAAATACCTCATTTTGTTCACACTTATATTAATCTATCAGATTTTAAAATAAGCTGTCCAACATATTCCTAAATAAAGTGTTTGAATAGCCAAAAAAAGATTACTTTGAAGAAAATACTAAAAAATTTCAGTTTATTTTTGTGGATGATCACTAATTAGCATCATTATTGATATGAAAAGTTTTTAATTTAAATTGAAACCATTTAGTACAAAACATATTTGCAATAAAATATATGAATCTGGAAGCAAAGATACATTTATATATAACAACATTCAATTCTGTTGCGGTTATTCCCCAACTGCTCTTTTATTCTCAAAACATAATTATAAGACCTTATGCCATATACCAGAAGAAAAAATTTTTACAACTGTGTATGGTGATGGATGTTAACTAGATTTATTTTGGTGATCATTTTGCAATATTTGTAACTACTGAATCATTATGTTGTACACCTGAAGCTAATATAATGTTATTGGTCAATTATATCTTAATTTAAAAAAAATTTAAAGGGATTTATGTCACATATACACAATTCAGAAATACAGTGGTAACATACTGAATTCACTGATTAACTACTGCTACAAATGGAAATGCCCCACAGAGTAAAGCAAAAAGATGGGATCTTTCTGGACCTCTCTTTAGGGTACTCCCCTCCACCAGGCAGATAAAGAGATATAATATATTTAGTAGACTTTATAGATATTTTTAAAAATTTATCTATTATATCTAATTTATTTATCTACTTCAAACTCCATGTAGAAAACTAATGAGCTAGAAGAAAAGTTAAACATCAGAAAAGAAAACTAACATGTGCTGTGGATCATAATATAAAGATAAAACTTTTCTGTTCTAACAATCCAAGGTACTACAAATTCTACTTTCTTTCAAAGTTTCAGTTTCTGTTTAAAGAGAAGGTTATTTATACTACTTTATTCTTCCTTTTCTATAGGAGATGATTTCTTACTTTATGGAACCTAATATATTCTTTTGGTTTACTTTAAAAGCAGTAGGATTAACATTTTAAGCTCTTAAAATATTATTTCATGTATCAAAAATAATCATATTCAAAAAGAAATGTGTTCACAAAAATAGAGAAACATTGCTAGGACAATGCACTAAAATTTTTTTAAAAAAGACCCATAATCCTAAACCATATTTTTGATGTTTTAAGATTTTTATTAGGTCTAAATCTTACTTTAGACAGAAGTAAAAAAAAAAAAAAGCCTAAAGTATATTTTAGACATAACTATGAAATGAAAATTCTATCAGTGAAAAAGACTATTCACAGAATCTATTAGGAAAACATACTATTTATTCAAAATACAGAAACTCTATTTTGCAAAAATATGTTGAAAATCTATACCCAAAATGGCAAGTTCTCAAAATAATAATCTTGACAAAGAATCTGTAATCTCAGAATTAACAACAGAGGCCACTGATAGAGCCCTCTTATCCTTTAGGGAATGATACATTTTCAAAGGTGATTCATACTTTAAAAAAGACAGTTACCTTAGTGGGCTCCTAGGGATTTGAATTCTGTAGAACATTAACTTCATAGACTATTGTTTAAAGTATGAGTCTGGAAATCCATGTATGGGAATACTCTCAGGATATTAAACTAGTCTGTTTAAAGAACAGACCTCTCATTTAGAATATCATCTTGGATAAGAAAGATTTTAATATCCCAATTAAGAAGATTGGAAGATAAAATCAAGAAAGTATTATTTAATACCAAGCAAGCAAGAGGTATACTTCCTGAAAGAATGTAAAAACAATTTCATACTTTCAGAAATTCCCTTCTTATTCTAAACTGCTGGATCCTAGACCATGGTTCATATATTTGCAGGGGAATATCAGTTCTATTTGCATGTGTATATCAGGTGCTGAATAAGCACCAGAAGGTAAGTCCCAAACAAAAGTTAAATGCATGCTGAATTAATCTTCCTCAATACTATATGAGGTGATGGAGCACAGTTAATGAGAGGGAGCAATGATTTTTTTTTCTTGACCACACATCAGCTTAGCTCTAGAAGAACATAGTTCTCTTTCACATACTTGTGATTTTTTTTTTATAGCAGAAGTTAAGATGTATTAAGATCAGTTTCATAATCTCTATGAAATGATAAATTATTGCCTGTGTGTTAGGGCAATTAATTCCCTTCTCTAAACCTACAGTTCATTTGTGAGGAATCTCTAGGAGAATTTTGGTTCTTGATGCTTGCCCTTGAAACTAAGGAAGGAGAGAGAAGTCATCAACAATTTCCATTGAGGGAAATTTCTGTTACATGGCAATGAAAATTGGAAATGTAATCTCTAATTTCACGGGATCAACGTCTCATCAATTAGAAAAACTGTACGGTAAAAAAAAGTAATAGCATTATTTCCCATTCATTCAAGAACATCTACTAAGCACCCATTATTCAATAAGAAAAATGTTACTGTTATGGGAAAAGGAGATTAAGATGGCAGAATAGAAGGACTGGAACTCACCTTCTCTCATGAAAAAAACAAAGTTACAATCAACTGCTGAACAACCCAATGAAAGAGACTGGAATCTATGAAAAAAAGATATCCTACTCCAAAAGTCAAAGAGAAGGCCACATCGACCTGTTTGGAAGGATGATTATGAGACATAAGCAACTTCATACCTGCAGGTGGGTGGCCCACAGACTGGAATTAACTAGATCACAGAGGCTCACCCACAGAAGTGAGAGTTCTGAGCCCCAGGTGAGGTTCCCACACATGGGATCTGGCATTGGGAGGAGGAGCTCCCAGAGCATTTGGCCTTGAGGGCCATATAACACTAAAGATAGTCATCAAACTACAAAGATAAGAGAACAAGAGAACAAGGGAAGAAAAAACACCAACAAAAACAAGTCCAAAAAAAATTAATAAAATGCTAGTAAGAACATACATATCAATAATTACCTTAAATGTTAATGGACTAAATACCCCAGCCAAAAGACATAGACTGGGTTAATGGATACAAAAACAAGAGCCATATATATATGCTGTCTTCAAGAGACCCACTTCAGTTCTAGGCCCACATAAAAGTTGAAAGTGAGAGGGTGGAAGAAAACATTCCATGCAAACAGAAATCGAGAGAAAGCTGGAGTAGCAGTACTCATATCAGACAAAATAGACCTTAAAATAAAGGATATTGTAAGAGACAAAGAAGGACTTACATAATGATCAAAGGATCAATCCAAGAAGATTATATAACAATTATAAATATATATGCACACAATATAGAATCACCTCAATATATAAGGCAACTGCTAACAAAGTTAGAAGGAGAAATTGACAATAACACAATAATGTGGGGGACTTTAACCCCCACTTACAGCAATGGACAGATCATCCAGACACAAAGATGAAAAGGAAACACAGGCCTTAAATGATGCATTAGACCAGATGGGCTTAATAGGTATTTATAGAATATTCTATCCAAAAGCAGTAGAATACACATTCTTCTTAAATGCACAAGGAACATTCTTTGGGATAGATCACATTCTGGGCCACAAATCAAAACTTGGTAAATTTAAGAAAACTGAAATCATATCAAGCATCACTTCTGCCCATAATGCTCTAAGACTAGAAATCAATAACAAGAAAGAAACTGCAAAATACATCAACACGTGGAGACTAAACAACATGCTACTAAACAATCAATGCATCCCTGAAGAAATCAAAAAGGAAATTAAAAATTCCTAGAAGCAAATCACAACAAAGACACAATAATTCAAAACCTACCGGATGCTGCAAAAGCAGTTCAAAGAGGGAAGTTTATAGCAGCAATACAAGCCTATCTCAGGAAAAAAGAAAAATCTCAAATAAACAACATAACTTTACACCTAAAGCAACTAGAGAAAGAACAGACAAAACCCGGAGTTTCCAGAAGGAAAGAAATCATAAAGATTGGAGCAAAATTAAATGAAATAGACACAAAGAAAACCATAGAAAATATCAATGAAACTAAAACCTTTTTTTTTTAAAGATCAATTAAACTGATAAACCCTTAGCCAGGCTCATCAAGAAAAAAAGAGAAAACTCAAATCAATATAATTAGAAATGAAAAAGAAGTTACAACAGACATCACAGAAATACAAAGATTCATAAGAGACTACTACAAGCAACTTGATGCCAATAAAACAGACAACCTAGAAGAAATGGACAAATTCCTAGAAAAGTACAATCTTCCAAGACTAAACCAAGGCAAAATACAAAATATGAATGGAAAAATTGGAAGTACTGAAATCAAAACTGTGACTAAAAAACTTCCAACAAAGAAAAGTCCAGGATCAGGTGGCTTCACAGGTGAATTTAATAATAGTTAACATCTATCCTTCTGAAACTATTCCAAAAAATCACAGAGGAAGGAAAACTCCCAAACTCACTCTATGAGGCTCCCACCACCCTGAAACAAAACCAAAGATACCAACCCCCCCCAAAAAAATTATAGGCTATTATCACTGATGAACACAGATGCAAAAATCCTCAACAAAATATTAGCAAACCAAATCCAGCAATACATTAAAAGGATTTTACACCATGGTCAAGTGGGATTTATCCCAGTGATGCAAGGATTTTTCAATATCCACAAGTCCGTCAGTGTGATATACCGTATTAACAAACTGAAGAATAAAAACTACATGATCCTCTCAATAGACACAGAAAAAGCTACTTCTGATGAAAACCCTCCAGCTAGTGGGCATAGAAGGAACTTACCTAAACATAATAAAGGCCATATATAACAAACTCACAGCTAACATCATTCTGAATGGTGAAAAGCTGAAATAATTCCCACTGAGATCAGGAACAAGACAAGGATGTCTGCTATTACCACTACTATTCAACATAGTTTTCAAAGTCCTAGCCACAGAAGTCAGAGGAGAAAAAGAAATAAAAGGAATCCAAATTGGAAAAGAAGTAAAACTATCACTGTTTGTATATGACATATACAAACATATACAAACTATCACTGTTTGTATATAGAAAATCCTAAAGACACTACCAGAAAGCCATTAGAGCTCATCAATGGATTTGGTAAAGTTGAAGGACACAGAAATTAATACATAGAAATTGACTGTATTTCTATATACTAACCTTGAAAGATCAGAAAGAGAAATTAGGGAAGGAATCCCATTTACCACCTCATCAAAAAAGACTAAAATACCTAGGAATAAACCTACCTAAAGAGACAAGAGACCTGTACTCTGAAAACTATAAGATGCTGATGAAAGAAATCAAAGATGACCCAAATAGATGGAAAGATACACCATGCTCTTGGATTGGAAGAATCAATATTGTCAAAATGAAGATATTACCTAAGGCAGTCTACAGATTCAATGCAATCCCTACCAAATTACCAATGACATTCTTTAGAGAACTAGAAGAAAATATTTTAAAATTTGAATGGAAACATAAAAGACCTTGAATAGCCAAAGCAATAGCGAAAATTAAAAAATGAATCAGAGGTATTAGGCTCCCTGACTTAAGACTCTACTACAAAGCTACATCATCAAAACACAAAAAGAGAAATATAGATCAATGGAACAGGATAGAAAGTCCAGAAATAAACCCAAGCACCTATGGTCAACCAATTATAACAAAGGAGGCAACAACATATAGTGGAGGAAAGACAGTCTCTTCAATAAGTGGTGCTGGGAAAACTTGACAGCTGCATGTGAAAGAATGAAACTAGAACATTCTCTCACACCATACACAAGAATAAACTCAAAATGGATTAAAGATCTAAATGTAAGGTCAGATACTATAAACCTCCTAGAGGAAAACATAGGCACAATGCTCTTTGACAAAAATCACAGCAACGTTTTGTTTGATCCACCTCCTAGAATAAAGACAAAAATAAATCAAAGGAACCTAATTAAATTCAAAAGCTTTCACACAACAAAGGAAAACATTTGAAAAAAAGAAAATGCTTTCTCTGCATCTATTGAGATGATCATGTGGTTTTTGACTTTTGTTAATGTGGTGTATGACATTGATTAATTTGCATATGTTGAACCATTCTTGTGAACCTGGGATGAATCCCACCTGGTCGTGGTGTATGATCTTTTTGATATGTTGTTGGATCCGGTTGGCTAAAATTTTGTTGAGAATTTTTGCATCTATATTCATCAAAGATATTGGATTATAGTTTTCTATTTTGGTGGTATCTTTGTCTGATTTTGGAATTAGGGTGATGGTGGCATCATAGAATGTCTTTGGGAGTCTTCCTTCTCCATTTCCTTTTGAAAAAGTTTAAGGTGGAGGGGTATAAGTTCTTCTTTGTATGTTTGGTAGAATTCACCTGTGAAGCCATCTGGTCCTGGACTTTAATTTGTAGGGAGTGTTTTTAGGACATATTCAATTTCACTTCAAGTGATTGGTCTGTTCAGTTGATCTATTTCTTCTCAATTCTGTTTTGGCAGGCTGTAAGTCTCTAAAAAGTTGTCCATTTCCTCTAGGTTGTCAAATTTGTTAGCACAGAATTGTTCATAGTATTCTCTCATAGTTTTTTGTATTTCTGTATTATCTGTTGTGACTTCTGCCTTTTCATTTCTTATTTCCTCACCATTTCTTGGTGAGTCTGGCCAGAGGTTTGTCAATTTTGTTTACCTTTTCAAAGAACCAGCTCTTGGTTTGATTGATTTTTCTATTGTTTTTCGAATCTCTATTTTATTGATTTCCTCTTTGATCTTTATGATTTCCTTCCTTCTGCTGACTTTAGGTTTTGTTTATTCTTCTTTTTCTAATTAATTTAGGTGGTGAGTTAAGTTGTTGATTTGAGATGTTTCTTCTTTTTTGAGGAAGGCCTGTATTGCTATGAATTTCCCTATGAGCACTGCTTTTGTGGCATCCCATTGATTCTGAGTGGTTGTGTCTTCATTATGATTTATCCTGAGGTATTTTTTAATTTCTTTCTTGATTTCCTCATTGACCCATTGTTTTTTTAGTATCATGTTGCTTAGTCTCCATGTAGTCAGTTTTTTGTCATTTCTTTTCCTGTGGTTGATTTCTAGTTTCATGCCATTGTGGTCAGAGAAGATACTTGAAATAATTTTATATTCTTAAATTTGTTGAGGTTAGCTTTGTGCCCCAGGATGTGATCAATTCTTGAGAATGTTCCATGTGCACTTGAGAAGAATGTATAGTCTGATTTTTTTGGATGTAATGTCCTGAAAATGTCGATTAAGTCTAACTTTTCTACTGTGTCCTTTAGGATCTCTGTTGCCTCATTGATTTTCTGTCTAGAGGATCTGTCCATTGATGTGAATGGAATGTTAAAGTCTCCTACTATGATTGTATTCCCATCTATTTCTCCTTTTATGTCCATTAGTATTTGTTGGAGGTATCTGGGTGCTCCTATATTAGTGGTATATATATCGACGATTGTAATATCCTCTACTTGAATGGATCCTTTAGCCATTAAATAGTGTCCTTCTTTGTCTTTCTTTATGGCCTTCATTTTAATGTCTATTTTGTCTGATATGAGTATTAAAACTCCTGCTTTCCTGTCTTGTCCACTGGCATGATATATCTTTTCCCATCCCCTCACTTTCAATCTATATGTGTCTTTTGCCCTAAGGTGAGTTTCTTGTAGTCAGCAGATTAAAGGCTTTTGCTTTTTTTATCCAATCTGCCACTCTGTGTCTTTCGATTGGAGTATTCAGTCCATCGACATTTAAGGTGATTTTTGACAGATATGTACTTATTGCCATTTTAAACCTTGTTTCTCAATAGATGCAGAGAAAGCACTTGACAAAGTCCAACATCCATTCATGATAAAAACTCTCACCAAAGTGGGTATAGAGGGAACATAACTTAACATAATAAAAGCCATTTATGACAAACCCACAGCAAATATAATACTCAATGGAGAAAAGCTAAAAGCATTACCACTAAAATCTGGAACAAGACAAGGATGCCCACTCTCACCACTGGTATTCAACATAGTACTGGAGGTCCTAGCCACAGCAATCAGACAAACAAAAGAAATAAAAGCCATACAAATAGGAAGAGAAGAGGTAAAACTGTCACTGTATGCACATGCCATTATACTGTATATAGAAAACCCTAAGGATTCAACCCAAAAACTACTTGGACTGAACAAGAAATTCAGCAAAGTAGCAGGATATAAGATTAACATTCAGAAATCAGTAGCATTTCTGTATACTAACAATGAAATATTAGAAAAGGAATACAAAAATACAATACTGTTTAAAAATGCACCCCCCAAAAAAATCAAATGCCAGGGAATACACCTGACCAAGGAAGTAATAGACTTATGCTGAGAACTATAAAACATTAATCAAGGAAATTAAAGAAGATGTAAAGAAATGAAAAGATACTCCATGCTCCTGGGTTGGAAGAATTAATAGCATAAAAATGGTCTTACTACCCAAAGCAATCTATGGATTCAATACAATCCCTATCAAATTACCCATGACATTTTTCACAGAACTAGAACAAATAATCCAAAAATTTATACAGAACCACAAAAGACCCAGAATTGCCAAAGCAATTCTAAGGAACAAAATCCAAGCAGGAGGCACAACTCTCCCAGTCTTCAGGCAATGTTACAAAGCCACTGGAATCAAGAGAGTGGTACTGGTACTGGTACCAAAACAGACAAACAGACCAATGAAACAGAATAGAGAACCCAGAAATAAACCCAGACACCTACGGTCAATTAACCTTTGACAAAGGAGGCAAGAACATAAAATGGGAAAGAGATAGTCTTTTCAGCAAGTATTGCTTGGAAACCTGGACAGCTGCATGCAAATCAGTGAAACTAGAACATAGTCTCACATCATGCACAAAAATAAACTCAAAATGGCTGACAGACTTAAACATAAGACATGACGCCATAAAACTCCTGGAAGAGAACATAGACAAAACATTCTCTGACATCAACCATACAAATGTTTTCTTAGGTCAGTCTCCCAAAGCAAGAGAAATAAGAGCAAAAATAAACCAATGGGACCTAATCAAACTGACAAGCTTTTGCACAGCAAAGGAAACCCAAAAGAAAACAAAAAGACAACTTACAAAATGGGAGAAAACAGTTTCAAATGATGCAACAGACAAGGGCTTAATCTCTAAAATATATAAGCAACTTATACAACTCAACAGCAAACAGGACAACAACCCAATGGAAAAATGGGCAAAAGACCTGAATAGACATTTCTCCAAGGAAGATACACAGATGGGCAACAAGCACATGAAAAAATGCTCAACATCCCTGATTATTGCAGAAATGCAAATCAAAACTACCACAAGATACCACCTCACACCAGTCAGAATGGCCATCATTAATTAGCCCACAAATAACAAATGCCAGAGTGGGTGTGGAGAAAAGGGAACACTCCTGCACTGATGGTGGGAATGTAAGCTGGTACAACCACTGTGGAGAACGTATGGAGGTACTTTAGAAAACTATACATAGAACTACCATATGACCCAGCAATCCCATGCTTGGGCATATATCCGGACAAAACTTTCCTTAAAAAAGACACACACCTGCATGTCCACTGCAGCACTATTCACAATAGCCAAGACATTGAAACAACCCAAATGTCCATTGAGAGACAATTGGATTAGGAAGATGTGGTATATACACACAATGGAATACTACTAAGCCATAAAAAGAACAAAATAATGCCATTTGCTGCAACATGGGTGGAACTAGAGACTCCCATACTGAGTGAAGTAAGTCAGAAAGAAAAAGACAAATACCATATAATATCACTTATATCTGGAATCTAACATACAGCACAATGAACCTTTCCACAAAAAAGAAAATCATGGACTTGGAGAATATTGTGGTTGCCAAGGGGAAGGGGGAGGGAGTGGGATGGATTGGGAGCTTGGGGTTAATAGATGCAAACTATTGCTTTTGGAGTGGATTAGGAATGAGATCCTGCTGTGTAGCACTGAGAACTATTTCTAGTCACTTATGATGGAGCAGGATAATGGGAGAAAAAAGAATGTATACATGTATGTGTAATTGGATCACCATGCTGTACAGTAGAAAAAAAAATTGTATTGGGGAAATAACAATTGAAAAAAAAAAAAAGAAAAGTTACGATAACCCACAGAATGGGAGTAAATCTTTGCAAATGATGCAACCAACAAAGACTTAATCTCCAAAATATAAAAACACCTTATACAACTCAACAAAAAAAGCAAGAAACCCAATCGAAATATGGGTAGAATATCTAAACAGACAATTTTCGAAAAAAAGACGTACAGATGGCCCAGATACACATGAAAAGATGTTCAACATCACAAATTTCAGAGAACGTAAATCAAAACTACAATGAGCCACCTTACACCAGCCAGAATGGCCAACATCAAAAAGTCTATAAACAATAAATGCTGGAGAGGGTGTGGAGAAAAGGGAATCCTCTTACACTGTTTGTGGGAATGTAAATTGGTGTGACCACTTTGGAAAACAGTATGGTGATTCTGCAAAAAACTAAAAATAGAATTTCCACTTGATCCAGTAATCCCACTCCTGGGCATCTATCCAGAGAAAACCATGACTCAAAAAGATACACGTACCCCAGAGTTCATTGCTACACTATATATAACAGCTATGACATGGAAACAACGTAAATGTCCATCGACAGAGTTGTGGATAAAGAAGATGTGGTACATATACACAATGGAATATTACTTAGCCATAAAAAGGAATGAAATAATGGCATTTGCAGCATCATGTATGGACCTAGAAATTATCATGCTAAGTGAAGTTAGTCAGATAATGAGAGACAAACATCATATGCTATCACTTATATGTGGAATATACAAAAAGGATACAATGAATTTATTTGCAGAACAGAAACTGACTCACAGACTTTAAAAAATTTATGGTTACTCAAGGAGACAGGTTTGGTGGGGGGGCGTGGGCTGGGACTTTGGTATGGAAACCTTATAAAATTAGGTTGTGATTATAGTCGTACAACTGTAAATACAATAGAATTAATTAAATTAAAAAAATAAAGCAGGGTAATGTGATAGAGACTTTGAATTAGGTGGTCACAGAAAGCTGAATAAATGAAGTTTAAACTGAAAAAAAAAAGCAGTAGGTTAATTCTATGATAAAAATACCACAATCACTTAGAATTTATAGGAACCAGGGAGAAGGTAGGGTATAATTAGACATGTAGCCCAAATGCCATGGATTGGTAATGCTCTGTGATAAAAGTTTTAATATTCTGTGGTGACATTATAAGAATGATGTCAGTGTGGTTAGATTCTTTTTCATGAAATTAAATTTTTTATTTCAATGAACTTATTACTTAAATATTATTATTTTTAGTTTCTCAGTTTCACAAAAGACTCTAAAATTTCTGAGAGTGTGTATGTTTATGGCAAGCTTTACAAAATGTCCCTACTTGGAAAATGTAAAAGTTGGCACCTAATTTGGTTCATTAATTTTTGGAGAGAAATTTTCCAAGTCTATAAAAATCTAAAAATTTGTGAACCATGAATTGATCAAAATTTGATAACCAAGTGCTTCTTATATCCCATCACCACCTTCTGAATTCAATTTCTTTTGTCCTGCCATATGTTCTTTAGTAGTTAATTTAGCAAGGGACTCATTTTTATTTGTCTGAAAATATATTTATTTTACCTTCATTTTTAAAAAGATACTTTGGTAGAATATAGAATTCTAGGCTTATATCGATCTTATTTCAGCATTTGAAGGTGTTAAGTTCACTGGTATCCAGACTCTACAGAGGCTGATGAAAAGTCACTGGTCATTCTAATTTTTTCTTTGTGATAGTCTTTCTAGTTGCTTTCAAGCATTCTCTTTGTCTTTGTTTTAGTGCAGTTTCACTACTGTATCTAGGTATTCTTTTCATTTATATAATTGTGATTTATGCATTGAGGGTTTGTATCATTTTGATTTGAAAAAATTATTAGTCATTATCTCTTAATATACCTTTTATCCATTATTTCTTTTGGAACTCCTATTCTACCTATATTGGACCTTCTCATTCTAACCACCATGTTTCTTAATCTCTTCATATTTTCCATATCTTTTTTTCTTAGGGTACTATTCTTTCTGCATGTTGACTTCTGTTGTTTGGTATTCAAGCTCATCTTAAGTGAATATTATTTCCTCCAGAATTGTAGAAGTGTAGTCTCATATATTTGTTTCTATCAGTCATACATTCCAAGATGTCACAGTTCTCATGTTGATTTAATTGGTCAGCACCATGTACATAGACTGTATAAAATCTTACTCTGTTCTAATGTTCTTATTACGAGTCTAAGGCTTCAATTTCTCCAGGGAACTATTTTTCCCCACACAGAGCAAAGGGCAGATAAGCTTACTTGTCACTTCCATTTAGTTCTTTTAACACAGAAAGATGACTCTCCAAAAGTTATGGCTTTATGAAAGGGTCTCCATTCCAGGTCCCTAGTTCATGCCCAAGGTGATGTCTCCTATCTTAACATGGACAATATCAGCTCACCAGATTACCACTTGAACTAAAACTCCCCTTCATTTATGGCACACTCCTTCTCTCTCTTTTGGTTCTGATACATACAAGCTTTCTACTGAAAGGTGATAAATGCATTCTGTGGGAAACCCTGCATTATTCAAAATCACTTATGACCAGTTCCCTTGTGGTGAAGCAGGTTGGGGATCTGGCATAGTCACTGCAATGATAACAGTTGCTGCCATGGCTTGGGTTCATTCCCTGGCCTGGGAACTGCCACATGCCATGGGTATGGTCAAAAAATTAAAAAATTTAAAAACCAAAAAACCAAAATCATTTATGTAAAAACAGGGTATATTAAAAAAAATAGTGTTAGAGCAGACCACTCAAAACCTATGTAACTTTGTAGCCAGAAAACAAAAATGTCAACAGTACTAGCTAAATATTTGTGCTATTAAATAAATCTCTGCTGGCATTTGTTCTCAGTGTGCCAATCAGTTGTACCTTGATGGGCTTAAACTCTGTGGCTTGTGATGCTTCCTTTCTAGAGATGTAGGTCAGATGTTTGAGGGTATTTGTCTCCAACAGAAACCACTTTCATAAAAACTCAGTTCAATTAATAGGTAAAAGCAAGGGGTGGGGGCATCTGCAAATCGTTAAAAGATAGATCCTAAGAGTTCTCACCAGGAGAACTTTTTTCTTTTTACTATATCTATATGAGATCATAGATGTTAACTAAACCGAATGTATTCATTATTTCACAATATATGTAAATCAAACCATCATGTTATATACCTTAAACTTATACACTGATATATGTCTCAATTATTTCTCAATAAAACTGAAAAAGTTAGAAAAGGTAGGAGTGTGCAGATTTCAGTTCAATGAATAGAAAAATCTTCCAAAAGTCAGAGCTGAACAATCATAAAGTAAAGCTCAATCTCCCATCGCTGGAGATACTCCAGCATACACTTAACAGTTAATGACTTCTTAGCAGCAATGTTGTTGGCAGGAGAAAAAGGAACTAATGTTTTTTCAGGGTACACTGTTAGTTACTTCCCCAGGCATCTTCACATTCATATCTCATCTAATCATCCCAACAGTCTTCTTAGAAAGTGTGAGGATATTTAGGTTCAGAAAGACAGCAATTTTCTTCATTCCTAACTATATCTAAATTTGAATCAGATGTCTGATATAATGCCCCAAATACTGCCACACAATTAAGCTACTTTTCCATTTCCTTAAATGCATCAAAACTGAAAAAAGTCATTGGCCAATAAAGTAAATGTTTTCTTGTATTTTAATGTAATACAAAATCTCACCAAATGTTCATAATAGCCTTCTACCCATTATCTGTATCTTAAAGGAAGATATATAAATCAAGACTATCATGTACTAGTTCATAAACATATTCATTCAATACATGAGCTTAGGCACCAATTTTTACATTATTATTATTATAACTTCTGAATGTAACCTCACCACTTAAAGATAATGTTAACCTACTCCTAAAAAGTACTCCATGGTCTTACAAAAGACATTTAAAATATTCCCACCTATTTAAAGTTTTAATATAAACTCCCAGATTTTATAGTCTATTTGATTTTTCAAATGAATGGCACTGTTTTCAAACATTAATAACAATAAAAATATTAGCAAGTATAAATCATAATAATATATAGAATGGGCTTTTAAAGTAATTATCTAATGTAAAATAATTTACTTAATATTCAGAAAATAACTTTGTAAAGAACTGATCTTGGGCTCCTTTGATCAGAATAGAATAGTTGATTATTTTACAGTCCAGACCGTTTCAGTACAATAAAAGAAACAAATTATTTTTTCTAATGTTTCCATGCTTTTCAAGTAATATTGCTGTTAAATGAGCTCACATAAGGGGGAAAGGGATACTATAAAAGTGCAAGGCATTTTATAATTATTATATCATTTAGGAAGACAGTACATGGAGATAAAATGGAATTTTTATCACTTGATGGTTTTTGTTTTTTAATTTTTTAAAAAGACAGATAAAGAGATACAAATTTTTCACCCTTGGGACACCCTAAACTCTGTCATCTAGGGTCCTTGGTTCTGGATATGAAACATTCTCTTTGTCCTCATTATCCTATCGGTAACATCTCTCAACAGCTGTTTGCAATAAATGATCCTGACAGCCAAGGGAGAGAGCAGAGCACTGAAGAGGTCAAGAAGGAGCATCTGTGATTAAAAAGGTTACTCATCATTGTATAATACAAAGGAAAATTGAAAACCAACATATGGTGACCCCATGGCCTGGCTCCAGGTGTTTAGTAGCCATCTGAAGAAAGAGAATAATGCACCTTTATTTCAGCTTTAAATAGGTTAATCCTGTTACACGGGTAATTTAAGTGCAAGAGATCCTAAAAAGGCAAAAGAAAATGTATATATATATATATATATATATATATATATACACATACACACAAGGGTGTATTTCATTTATGTATTTTAAATATACATTAAATACACATATAAAAAAAACTAGAAATTCAGATTAAATAATTATCAATTTGAAGGGGTTAAAATTATTAAATGGTTTAAAAAATACTTTTCAGAAGTAAACCCAGAGTAAAAACTAATGATCTCTAAGAATACAAGTGGTGGAGTTCCCGTCGTGGCTCAGTGGTTAATGAATCCAACTAGAAACTATGAGGTTGTGGGTTTGATCCCTGGCCTTGCTCAGTGGGTTAAGGATCTGGCGTTGCCATGAGCTGTGGTGTAGATTGCAGATGTGGCCCAAGAAATCACAAAAAAAGACAAAAAAAAAGAATACAAGTGGTTATGAACCTATGATTTTGGCTTAATATTTGAGGAAAAATAAAAATTAAATCAACTTATTGTCAAGTATATGCCTGATAAATAAATATATTTGGACTCCAAAAGAATATTGAGGTGTTGCATGCCATGCCTTTTATTCTCTAAGCTCACATCAAGCCATATGGCAGAATACTTATACTACCTTAAAATCTTCAAGGAAAGTGATTCTAATCTCCCTCAGTACAAAATTCCAATATTTAATAACTTGAAATTCTTCCTACTACCTAATCTACAACCTTCCAGCTGTAAAAATTAAGGCCACGATGTTTTTTTATGCTCTTGGTAGGGAAGGAGAACAATTTGTTACCAGCAATCAAACTATAATAAATGTTCCTAAGCCTGAATGTGATTTTGAAGCCAAAATTTAGCTTTCTTTTTACAGGCTACTCAAACTCAATTTCTTTAAACTTCCCTTATATGTACTTCTAAGTATTTCACTATTACCCTCTCCCAAGTTATCTGCATCTCTTAAAAAATTAGGTTAAGTAGCAAACAGTACCCTAAAAAGACTAATAAAGTATTTTTATTGCAATGATTCTCAATGAGAAAGCAAAAATGACTTGAATCTTAGCTAAATGGTAGTGATAAAATAATAAACAAAAGGGGAGGAAGCATGAAAACATTAATAACTAAGAGTCTAAGAGATAAAATAGGTCCGTCTTTATTAAGTACACTCCAGGGGGATAATACTCTGAGAACTCAAATACCTTATCTCTAGCAGGTTACTAGAACTGCAAAGAGCTATACTTCAGGCAGACATAGCTTGATGGCATGCTTATTATAGTTATTAATTGACATGTTAATAAAAACAATTTATACAGTCCTGTATTTTAATTCTATGCTTACCAAACAACCTTATGATAATAAATTGGCCTACTGGGTAGATTTCCTTAGGTAATGAAGTATTCAGACTTCAGCACAGTTGACTGAGTATAAAGAGAAAGGCCATATTTTCTAGTACAATTAATAAATCCAATTTTGTATACAAACATATTTCCTTTGATCTTTCATATCTACTATTAGATCTTAAAAATTTCTCATAACTTAAAAGTGTGAAGCTAATGTGGTACACTTTACCAATTTATAGATTATTCTATCATTAATCATTTAACTAAGGTATGTAAAAGAGAAACATTAAAAAGTTTAACAATCTATAAGTAAGAAAATATATTGGAGTTCCCGTCGTGGCGCAGTGGTTAACGAATCCGACTGGGAACCATGAGGTTGCAGGTTCGGTCCCTGCCCTTGCTCAGTGGGTTAACGATCCGGCGTTGCTGTGAGCTGTGGTGTAGGTTGCAGATGCGGCTCGGATCCCGCGTTGCTGTGGCTCTGGCGTAGGCCAGTGGCTACAGCTCCGATTTGACCCCTAGCCTGGGAACCTCCATATGCCGCAGGAGCGGCCTAAAGAAATAGCAAAAAGACAAAAAAAAAAAAAAAGAAAATATATAGCCCTTCCACAAATACATTTCCCCTGGAAAGATTAAAAATGAATGAGAAGTCTTCAAGTTTCCAAAGGTATGGCATATTTTCTTTTTCTGTGTTCTAGTTCTACCACAATACATTGAGATTCTGCAAATCTTTGTTTCGTTTTGCTTCTTTTTATGGCTGAGCCTGTAGCTTATGGAAGTTACTGGGCTAGGGGTGCAATTAGAGCTGCAGCTGAGGCCCTCACCACACTGGATCTAAACCACATCTGCAACCTATGCTTCAGCTTATGGCAACACAGGATACCTAACCCACCGAGTGAGGCGTGGGATCGAACCTCCATCCTCACAGACATTATGTCAGGTTCCCAACCTGCGGGGCCACAATGGGAACTCCCAGATTCTGCAATCAAAATTATGGATCCCACACACTTCTATACATAAACATCTCCATTCATTTGATCTCAAAATTATGGAGCAGCACCCTCCAATATAAAAAGAGTAAATTGTGAATTACCTAGAAAAGCAAAGGGCATTACCATAAGGGAGAATTATCAGTGGCAGAGTTGCTTTAGTATTCTTTTTAGGGTGGGTTTGGGGGTCAGGGAACAGAAAAGGAGAAAGAAGAGAACACAGATCACTAAAAAAAAGTCTTCAGTTTTCCAATACAGTTTTCCAAGATTATAAAACTAAATTTTTCCTAAGATAATGTGTCTTTGAAGTTCCATGATTTTCTGCACATCAGTAAGTTCTCTTGGTCTCATTCATTAAAAGTCCTTTAGTAGCTTCCCATTACTCTTAAGACAAAAAGCTAAAATTCTTAACATACCCTAAAAGCATAGTCTGATTTGGATCCTACTCTTTTCCTGCCTCATGTATTTGATGCTTGCCTTGAGAGTTTCAGCCACACTGGCCTTCTCTTAGTTTTTCAAATACATATCCTCAGGGTCTTCACAAAGGTTTCTCTCCACTATCTCTTTTCCAGATAATTTTTTTGTTCATTTATTCATGAAATATTTCCCAAGTTCCTATTATGAGGCAGGTATTGTGCTATTCACTTTACAAATTGCCATGAACAAATAGGTAGAATTCTTGTTCTCATGGAACTTACATTCTCATAATTATCAGTTCACTCATTCAGTAAATATTTACTGAGCACCTAGTATGAGCCAGGCACTGTTTTAAGTGTTAGAGATAGAGCAATAAAAGAAACAGGCAAAATTTCTGCCTCAAGGAAAATAGATTCTAACAGGGAAAGCAGACATTAAGCAAAATGAATAAGCAAAATATATAGTATGTTAGAAAATAATAAATGGTAAGGAGAAAAATAAAGCAAGGAAAAATAACAGGAAGTGAGTGTGTTTGTATACATGTGTGCACATGTACATGTGCAACTTTAGATAAGGTTGTTAGGGAAGGCCTTACCTAGATATGTTTAACTAATTAATCAGAAATTGAATAAGCAAAATGTTTATGGATTGTAATAAGTGCTATGAAGAAAATAAAAAGAATAATTTCCTTTATGCTTTAACTGGTAGCATAAAGGTAAGTTACTGAGAGAAGCCTTTGCATGTAGATGGATCAGACAGAAAGTCTGTCTTAAGAGAAACCACATGTGAGCTGAAACTGAAGGATGAGAATGAGTGCCTTAGAGTATCTTAATATGCTCCCAAAGTACAGATGGCTCAGATTCTCCTAAACCACCACTAGCAAATCAGCTACATAGGAATGGTGTCATGGATGACAGAGATATTCAGAGGAAAGGGAAATAATTATTGAATGTCTGCTATGTGCTAGGTAAATGAAAACACTTTGTATGCTTGTCATACTCTTCAGCTTTCTGAGGCTTATGATAACAAGTTAACTGCTTTCACCTCTAAAAAGTGGCTGAGTAAAATCTATTGGTGGTCAATTTGAGATCAAAGATAATAGTTAATGGACAGCAGACAGCATATGGAAGTTTCCAGGTGAGGGGTTGAGTCAGAGCTACAGCTGCCAGCCTACATCACAGCCACAGCAACGCAGGATCACAGCTGCATCTGTGACCTATACCACAGCTCGCCACAATGCCAATCCTCAACCCACTGAGTGAGGCCAGAGTTCAAACCCACAACTCTTGGTTACTAGTCAGATTCATTTCCACTGCGCCACAATGGGAACGAACTCCGTCATGTATTTTGGACATTAAGCCATTATAAGGTGTATGGTTTGCAAGTAACTTCTCTTAATTCCATAAATTGCCCTTTCATGTTGTTGACTGCTCTTCTGCTGTGCAGAGCTTTTTATTTCGATGAAATTACACTTGTCTATATTTGCTTTGGTTGCTTGTGCCTTTAATGTCATATCTAAGAAATCATTGCCAAGACCAAAATCAAGGTTTTTTTCCTATATTTTCTTCTAGGGGGTTTACAATTTTGGATTTTACATAAGTCTTTAATTCACTTTGAGTGTTTTTTTTTTTTTTTAATGGCCGCACCTGTGACATATGGAAGATCATGTATGCATAAGTTCACTTCTGGGTCTCTATTCTGTACCACTGGCCAAATATATCTAAAATGTATATTAATGAACATAGAAGAATTTAGGCAAGATTTTTCATAACTATCAATGTAATCACTGATAATCCCTACAATGACCACATAATGGCCAAGTGGAAGAGATGGAAAGCTGACCACTGCTCCAGTTATGAATCATTCTGTAGATGCTTCAACACCAGAAGTATCTCTTCATTAAAAGGCTACAGTGCTCTTCTAAACCTCCAGCACTTGTGTTTGGCATTCGTCTCAGGATGCTACACTCAGATAGGTATCTGAATCAGGGTTGGTTTGTTTTTCCCTTCAGCTACCAACTGAAACATGACTTGTTTACCTGACTGCACTCTCACTTTTAAAGCCACTACCATTTTCTAAAGTAGCATTTAAAATCACTTAAAACCTTAGAGATAATTCAGACAAAACAGGTATGTTTTGGTGTGTGTATGGGTGTCATCAATAGTATAAACTCAATTTTTTAGGCATAAGTTTAAGAGGTGAAAGTGGTTGTAAAGAATCTGTTATGACCCAAGAACTCTGTTAGTAATATATAGCTCTATATGTAGATTAATTTTTCTACTTGCTAACAAAAAAATGAGAGACCACAGATAATAATCTAACAGAAAATTTGTAATTTCATTTGATCAGGAATTCCAGCCTACTAAAGCTATACGTATATATAAAGACTGTGATTATAGTTTGACTGACTTCTTCTGAGGGAAAAATCAACCCAAGAAAAAAAAGAAACTAAAACCATACAGAAACAAAAATAGACAGAGAGATAAATACCAAACTTTTACTCAAGGTCTAGATATTCAGATAGTTGCATACAATCTTTAAATCTAGTGCACAAAATGTGAAAGCCTACCAGAAATAATAATATACTTGTCACTCAAGGGATATTTAAAAACTCAGTTTCCAACCCAAATGTCCATCGACAGAGGATTGGATTCGGAAGATGTGGTATATATACACAATGGAATACTACTCAGCCATAAAAAAGAATGACATAATGCCATTTGCAGCAACATGGATGGAACTAGAGAACCTCATACTGAGTGAAATGAGCCAGAAAGACAAAGACAAATACCATATGATATCACTTATAACTGGAATCTAATATCCAGCACAAATGAACATCTCCTCAGAAAAGAAAATCATGGACTTGGAGAAGAGACTTGTGGCTGCCTGAGGGGGAGGGAGTGGGAGGGATCGGGAGCTTGGGCTTATCAGACACAACTTAGAATAGATTTACAAGGCGATCCTGCTGAATAGCATTGAGAACTTTGTCTAGATACTCATGTTGCAACAGAAGAAAGGCTGGGGGAAAAATGTAATTGTAATGTATACATGTAAGGATAACCTGACCCCCTTGCTGTACAGTGGGAAAAAAATAAATAAATAAATTAAAAAAAATAATAATAAAAAAATAAAAACTCAGTTTCCTTTGTAAAGCACCCAAGAGGAATAACTGGTATCACACAGTGCATAAAATGTTTAGTCTCGACTACATTAAAACTTAATTCCTTTTGTTGTTATTAATTTTCAAAAGGGATTTTTAAACACACTATTTGCATAAAAATAGGAACCAGGCCTTATCAGGATTTTTTTCCCCTTTTTTTCCCTCTTTTTAGGGCCCTACCTACAGCATATGGAAGTTCCCAGCCTAGGGGTCGAATTGGAGTTACAGCTGCTGCCTGCACCAACCACAGCAATGCCAACTGAGCTGCATCACCAATGTCACAGCTTACAGCAATTCTATATTATTAACCCACTGAGTGAGGCCACGGATTGAACCCACAGCCTCATAGATACTAGTCAGATTCTTAATCCACTGAGCCACAATGGGAACGCCTCTGAATATTTTTGACAATTTGTCGTTTAAAAATCCTATTCTTTCATTCAACATTCTTATGTTGTATATCTACTACGAACATCTCCCTATATTATTTAGACCCTGAAATATTTTTCTATAAAACTGGAAAAGATTTTTTTTAATATATTTTTCTGAGATAGACACAGACTTTTTTTTTTTGTCTTTTTAGGGCCACACCTGTGGCTTTATGGAGGTTCCCAGGCTAGAAGTCAAATCAGAGCTGTAGCTGGCCTTCACCACAGCCACAGCAATGCAATAGCTGAGTGGTGTCTGTGACCTACACCACAGCTCACAGCAACACCAGATCCTTAACCCGCTGAGTAAGGCCAGGGGTCGAACCTGCATCCTCATGGATACTGGTCAGATTCATTTCCACTGAGCCACAATGGGAATTCCAACACAGACTTTTTAGGAAGGCAAGAACAGTCAATCATGATACTCCCCTTTTTTTTCCACAGCAGTTTTCCTTGTTTTTCTATTTGGGTTAATGTCATCTTGTCCCCATTCTGTTATTCTATTAGAATATGGGCAGTGGATAAAGCAACTTGAAATGACTCAATACTGAAGTATAAATTAAAGTAAAAGCTCCTAGCCAAAGTAAAAATGCCCTTAACTCAATTATTAGAGTACCAGGAGAGGCGGGGAAGTGGGGAGGTTTCAAAATCATAACATTTCAAAGACAAAAGTTGGCATCATAAACTCAGGACTTAAAAAGAAACACATTAGAAAATTTTAAAATTATATCTTCACCTCTCATAAGACATTTGAAATTTGTTTAATTTAGGATTACTCAAATATTTAGAAATAGATTATTACATAAATATCAGGAAAAGAACAATGTCAAAGGCCATATTTGTGTTAATGATGTTAGCAGAGGTAAACTACATTCACCAAATTCCATCCTAACAATTGTGTCATGAAAGAACACATACAAATGACTGAACATAAGGATTAAGACTTCTTACCCCATATTTACATTGGCGAGATGTTGCTCCATACTGGAAACGGCATTGTTCATCGGCATCATACACCTGACCTGGGGCCACAGCTGGATAAAGAAAGTCACGCTTGGGAGGCTCATTATCAAGGCAAGTACCACGGCCTGAACTGTTCAACATAAAGGATCAAAGGAAATTAGGCACACTGTGGACTGTTTCAATCACAGCTATGAAACCATGTGTTGAGCTTTTTAATAACTGATGCATGAAAAACAATACATTCTATAAAAAATAATCACATGGCAAAATAGAAATAGCTTTACTAAAACTCAAATAAGAGCTCCAGAAGTTTTTTCCAGCACCAAGACACAATAAAAGCATCTCACAAAACAATCTAAAAATGTCATTGTTGGCCTTTGAACACTGATTTAAACTAATTTCTGGGGGAATCAAAACAATTTCACATTACTCTAAACTTCTTGTTTGTTTTGAGTGAAAATATAACCACATCTGGTAGTAGAATTAAAAACATAAAATGTGGGGAAAAATTGTGGTTGTGATCCTTAAAGACCTACTCTATATACTTCCACCTTGGGCAGAACAATAGATGCTGTGGTAAGACATGTCCAAAATTTCTTGAAATATTTCAATAACAAATGGGCTGAGTGACAGATGAGGCCAAGATCCAAAGTTCTCTTCTCAAGTATATTAGAAGTGTTTAGTCTCTCAAAAATTTCATATTTCATCTAGGATCATCAAAGTTGGAAAAGAGAATGTTCTTCTCTATATATAATTTCTGCCTTTCAAAGTACGCTTGCACTCAAACATAATATTTTAATTCAGTGGAACAAATAACATAAAGATTGCCAAAAGCCAGACAGAATACCTTAGTTTAAAGAGCTTTATATTTTGTTAAATATAATTGTTCATTTTTATTTAGTCAGTGTGCATAAAATAGGACAGATGCTTTTTTACTTTCATTTCACATGTGAGTAAGTTAGAATTTTTAAAGAATTCCTATGCCAACATTTAAAAATTTTTTCCAACATTCCTGTCAATTGTGCCAGCACTTCTGTTTTTTTTTCCAAATCTTTTCCATCCACTTTGCCAAAGGAAAATAATTTCGCAAGTAGAAGTTCCTCAACTATTATTTAGGACAATACAAGTTTTCATTTATAGGTAAGTAAGAAAGAACCATGCATAATAATGAGTTTCATATTCACTTAATATGTTATCATATTCTTAAAATTTGAAAGTAAATTTGTTATATAAAAATGCATGTTTGCACAGTAGCAAATAAATACCTTTTAAAAATTGAACCGTACTATTTATTCATAAGGTGATAGATTCAAAACCCAAGGGACAGTATATTGTCTTCTTTGTGTCCCTTTTCTTTCATTTATGCTCCTTGATTAATTTTTTAAACAATAAAAATATTTAGCTGGAATATTAAATGTAGTACTGAGTAGACGGATGTTATTATTGGCTATTATAATCATTTCATCTGTCACTGCTCAAGGTGTCTAACTGATAGACAACAACTTTTTTCATCCAGCTATCCAGATTTCATAAGAGTACTTTTTATTTTCTGCCTACTGTACTTTTAGAAATTAACATGTACCTCAGTAAGAAAAAACTATTTCTAGATAAATTGTAAAAATAGTATCTTCTTTTTATTTTATTATGTAAAATATCTTCATATGGGTATGCAAATTTTAAGCCAATGTAATTCTACCAGTAAATCCCAAATTCTTTATTAAAGTTAGTGATAAAGAAGTCAATGTGAAAGGAATAAAAGAAGAAGAAATTATGAGATAATTGCATTAGTAGTTTAACTTCCTAATTTTCCTTCTAGAGTTTCATCTCTACCACAAAATTATAAGTCTATGAAAGCAGCATGTAATAAAAATAAACTATGTAAATCAGTAGGAAAACTTTTAGCACTAATGTACTTAAGTACAGGATCCTACAGTAAAAATATCTGCCAACAGCAAAACAAAGACAGTATAAGATATATTCAAAGAAGTGGCACCAACTCAAAATCCATTAAAAATTATTACACACAAATAATTTCAGGACTATAGAAAATTAACCTAAAAACTTAGATGAAGAAGTATGTGGACCTCCAAAAAAGAGTTTAAGAAGAGACAACCTGAGAAAAGAATTCCTGATTGCAAATTGAAAACTGACTTAACCCAAGAAGAATCTAGAATAATTACTTCATTTAAAGTTCCTATTCCCGGCTTTTAACGATCTTCCATGGTTCATGTTCTTTAAAAAATACCAAATCAGATGACCATTGCAGGAGTCTTCAGACAACAAATACCATGCTTTTGTTGTAAGAAAAACTGAGAAAATTCTGAGAAAGTCTACCCCAAAAGTGATTTGTTTCAATTTTTTAGAAGTATCTATTTCTCTGCGTTAATGTGGTCTAATTAAATATCTAGACAAGTCTTACTGTCTTTTCCAGTACATTTTTGCAAAAGAATAAAACACCTTATGAAATACTGTAAGTGAAAAATTACATAGATGTTCAAATAATGAACATGTATCTAGGAATATTCATCAACAAAGACCTTTTAAAATGGGTTTGGCTATATTTGTACAAAATACCAATACTTGCAAGTCAAGTGTCTTACCTACTAGGATTTGTTTCAGGAAAGCAAATGTGTGACAGCTGCAAGGTTGATTTAAGCTATTTCTGCATTTTGAGTAGAAAATGTACTCCATAATTTCCTTCTAGTAACCATATACATCATATATAATAAAAACGTGATAAAGAATTTTGGGGGTAAGATTTTCATACTTTAATTCTTTACCCAAGGGTAAAGCTACAAAAATATCTTTTGTATAATGTTACCAAAATTTGTCTGCTATTTGAATCCTGCTACATTCAAATAAATTAAATCTATATATCATGATAATTAGTTAACTCTTAAAAGTTAATAATTCTGGATATTTTCAACCTGTTATGCCATCAGTTACCATTATGAAATATCACAGATGTAGAAGGTAGAGGGCATGAATCTTAGAGGTATATACTTAACCCTAGTAGTGTTTTTCTTTGTTTTTTTTTTCTTTAGAAAATGTCCTTGATCCTAATCACATCCCTCCTTGTCTTCCCAAGAAGTAACAAATATTCTGATTTTTATTTTTTATTTTATTATCATTTTTAATATTCTATAAAAAAGGAAAAGCTAATTTCTACCTAAGAGTCCCAGTGTGGTCAAGAAGAGACCATGTAGTATGGGATGATTTTTAAAGTAATGCTCTCTTTGGTTTTTCTTAGTAATTATTTATCTCTCAATTATTCAGATGCCCATTTTTGGACTCTATATAACCTCATACTGTAGGTTTTCTTTTGTGACTTTATTACAAATGTGAATATATCCACGTTGATGTGTATAAGCTGTTCATTTATATTGTTCTTTGATATTCCGTTTAAGACTATGCCACAGTCACTTATCCTTTCTTCTATTAACAAGCAATTTCTAGAAATTACAAATTATGCTGATATAAATATTTGCCTACTTTCCTGGTATAAATACTTTTCTTTTCTTAAAAATATTAGATATGAGTTATTTTCTTAAAATCTATAATTGTTTCCCTTTAACAAAATGAAAGTTATGAGTAATTTTTATTTAATCTAGGATGCTAGACAATCAATATAATCATACAATTCTTATGATACTGACTGTAGTGTTATTTATGCTACCATTTTCAAAATAATAGTGGTAATACTGTATGTAAATCTTCTTGAATTTTCTCATTAATTCACTTGTAAGCACAGCTGGTTTGTACCTTGGTGTCATACATGAGTATTTTCACTCAGAAAACATAAACCTCACTCATTAATAAGTGAGATGAATAACACTATAGTATCCATCTATGAGATGTTTTACAACTTACTATTGTTAGGCTCAGATTATATGTATAATTGTCCTGAGCAAAATTATATACTAAAAAACATATAACTATTAATATTTCCCTGGCAGCACATATTTCACAACTAAAAGCTCAATTCTGGTTAATATCTACAGCAAAATAGATACTTATTGAATTAATACACTGTACTTTCGTTTATAGTTCTAAGATAAGACAAAAATGTATATTACTTTGAGAACATGCTTTTCCCTTGATTATGAAATTCTTAGTAAATCAAAGTATATTTACATTTCCAGAAATCCTTGCAGCTGATAGCAAAGTCATATTTTATGTATTCTGCTTTAAAGAAGTCTTATTTACATAATAAAAAAATCAGCCTTGAAAAAATAGGAACAAGGGTCAGACTTGAGTCTTCAACTAAAATTTACAGATTCTTAAATAAATGATCTCTTGGCTTTGTATCCAGAATACATGGGGACATACTCCTATTTGCAATTTTGGATTTATTTGTTTGTTTGTTTGTTTATTTATTGTCTTTTTGCCTTTTCTGGCCCTTGGCATATGGAGGTTCCCAGGCTAGGGGTGCAATCAGAGCTGTAGCTGCTGGCCTACACCACAGCTCACGGCAACGCCGGATCCTTAACCCGCTGAGCGAGGCCAGGGGTCGAACCCGCAACCTCATGGTTCCTAGTCGGATTCATTAACCACTGAGCCACAACAGGAACTCCTGGATTTATTTTTCACTTAAATAATTATACTATAAAGTACAGACCTTCAGTCTACTATACAGTGGGTCACTCTAAGAAATAAAACTTTCTACATAACCCTGTACATATCTTAACAGTCTCTTAACAACAACAACAAAAAGTTAACAGATAATACCATCTCCTACTTTTCCCCACAAAATTGTGCTAATATACTTAAATTAAACAAAAATTAATTAGGTTGTATGATCTATAACAAGTCAAGTGTCTTACCAACTGTATTCTCATAAACTAACAATCTTCACAAAACTAACAATACATTACCTTCTAAAATGAGTTATTCTATTTTAGACTCTTTCACTTGCCCTCTGGGGTACCTGAAAACAATGAACTGGAGGCTTCCAATATACAAACAAGGCATTGATAATATTTACTATGTTATGCTCTCTTTTTCTCCATATGTAATTATAACTTATCAAAGACATTTATGGGTTAAATTGAAATTCCCAAATGTGTCAGATAAATGTAAAGAGGAAAAATCTGTTTTCCTAAGCTGTTTATTGGGTTCCACATAAAAAAGAGGTCCAATCTATAAAATTTGTTTTCTTTCTAATAGATTATGGATATTGACCTTCAAAGATAATTGCTACAGAGGCATTGTGAGCATTTTGGTCATTCTGTTCATCTTATATCACTTCTCTTGCAGCTCTACACTCATGTTTCTTCCTAGTTCATCTTCAACCATAATTCTGCCTTTTTTTTCAGCTGCCATCCTTTCTGTGAAAATGGCTAGACTGTATTTAATTTGGAACTGTAGGAAATTTTGCTATGGACCTCTGACAGTTCAAACAATATAACAGCCTTTAATTTAAATAAAGCAAAAGTAGATTCACAGAGGCCCCAGGATTTTTGAAGACTATATGAAATTACTCTGCACTACCACGAAGTGGTGGAAAATATAGGAAAAACTGGCCTAAATCATTTCTGGCTGCCTTCCACTGCCTGGTAAATTAGCCCATCGACATCAAAGAGTGTGAGCCATAATACCAGGTTCATCTTTCTCTAGTTTCTAAATAAATAAATAAATAAATAAGTCCCGCAGGCAGATAGGAAGGACACTACCTGCAAAGCCGCCGTCGGAAAACATCAGAAGCTGGCATAACACGTCCATTTTAACGGAAATGGGTTCTTTATTATTTAATCAGGACAGCTTCTGGGCGATTCATGAACCACTTATTGAATCACCGAGTTTAAGAAATCTGAAAAAAAATATTGGGAGTTGGTAAACACCATCTCCTGATTGATGAATAGCACCTAGTGTTTCAGAATGACACGAGAGACTTTTTACTCTATTGGCATTTAAAGGCCATGGAATTGTTTTCAGGTGAACATAGTGAATAGTGAATCTATAAATCATAGAAAGCTCATTGTTAAAATCCACCATCATCTTTGGCCTATACAGTCACTAAGTAGAGAAAAGTATGCACTTTGTTGGCTGGGCTGCAATTCCTAAACAATTCATCTTTCAAAATTTCTTTTTCTTGAGAAGAGAAACTAAAATAAAATGTTATGAGTCTTTTTGAGCCAAGTATAAAACATAGATGTAACCTCAACCCTTGATCAAAATATCACTGGATTTTTAAAAATATCACAGATAGCTGTTAAAGCAATTAAGTCCACTGCATTAATAAAAAGGAACAAAGAAATTCAAGAAAGTTACTATTATGTCTTTGTGCTCCAGTGAATTGACCTTTTTAAAGGGACTTGTGTTTAAAAAACCTTTTTGCTTGGTCAGATCATCATCAGAGTTTTTTAGTTTACTATTTAAAGAAAGGGGAAAAAAAGCCAAGTTTTCCCCAAATCTGTACCCATTGTCTTTCACATCTATCTTTTACTAATGACTTTAACTCTGAGAATTCCCATGAGGATGCACAACCCAAATATTTTTATAAAATACAGAATAAATAAACCCATTAGAACCCTGTCAACACTAATCATGCTTAAACATAAAAAATGCAAAGAGGCAATAAGGCTTACATAATGCTTCTTGGATTAATTATTTCAATTAATTCAACGGAACACTTTATTCTAACTAGTAATAATTTTATATCTCTCACCAAACCAGTAATGATTTCTTAACTGTATTTTATCGGTAATTTAGGGATTCCCTTTTGGAATGTTTTAATGGCCTTAATATGGCTTTAACTAGGCAGGGTTTGGCAAGAGATCAGAATTGGTCCTTGTATTTAGTACATGAGATAGTCCTAGCAATTAGGCTATGCAGTAGAAGCAGGATAGAGGAAAGAGATATGGTATGTGGGAGAAAAAAATATAAGAAAGCCCTAACACTGTACAAGAATATTGAGCATGCATTGCTTGTCTTTCTGGTGATAGACACTAAGATTCCATTATAAAAACATAAGCCAAGTTAAGGGAGAAATTCCAAATCTGGCTTGATTTCTGGAGAGAACAGATCTTCAACAATGTTTAAAATTCAGGTAATATGATCTTGTTAAAAACATTTTAGAAAAAAATATTGCCAGTGCCTTGTGTTAAAAACTACCAAAAGATGTCAAACAAATTCTCTGTGGTCTATCTATGTTCAAAGCCCTTCACCCAGTTTTGGTATGAGGCAAGTACAGTGTAATAATTAATCTATTGCTAAGATTAAAAAGGGTTGAGTTATTACGTGGTTATTAGGAATAAAATAAGTTTCCAATTCTCACAATTTCATTAGTATGTTAATTAATTCAAAAGAGAACATTTTAAACATTTCTTTTTTGATCTTTGAGCAAAGCATTGACTAGGTAATTTAAAAATCTCTTGTTTGGGGCTTTTAAAAATATGATTATAAATTTTAAGAATACCATCTGGCTATTAGCAGATATAAATCAAAATTTTAATGAATAATGTTACCCTGTATAACCTATCCGAATTTTAAAATTTCATATTATAATCATGTTAAAGTTTGAACCAAGACAATTTTTAAAAAGGATTCACCTCTACTTTATGTATGACTCACTTTTTCAAAGTATTTAATCTCTCCTCCTCAAGAAAAAAATGGCTGACACGAAATAGTTGAAGGTAATGATAGAACAAAGCTTCATGCTTAAAATCTTGATATTATTTAAAATAATATTTATCCCTTAATGAATGTATATTAAGTGTTTTATATACCTTATAGTGTTATACATAATTATTTATATAGCAACTTAATGATGTGTGTATTATTACCTAAAGTCATTCAACAAATGAGGTCTCTGAAGATTAGAAAGGTTAAGTTACATGCCCAAGGTCACACAGTTAGATAGTAAGACCTAAGTCGATCAGTTTCCAAAGTCTAATCTTGAAGTCTCATGCAGGTGAGATGTGGAAAAACATCTGCTTTTCTAAAAAGAGTTATACCTGCGCTAATTTATGTTCTTCATATTTAAATAACCAGACTCTTGGAATATAAAGTGTCAGCAAAGAAGTTCTCAAACTGCAGAAGAGATGAGTCATTTAATAAATTTTCAAAGAAAAATTTTCATTTTCTCATTTTCATTTCCTAAATGTTTGTTTTTTTGTTGTTGTTGTTGTTTGTTACTATTAGATACTTTGGTATTCTTACAGGACAAAATCAACTATGTAATCAGTGAACTAAAGTTTGGCTTATTCTCTATTAAATTACGTAAATCTAAATTCTTTCTGACATTGCTTCCCATTTATTTAACATTTCTAACACTCACATCATCAAACCCTCTTACAGACTTGCTCCAGTTCCTCTAATCTGTACAGCTTGTGCTCTGTTTAAGTATGAAGGAAAAAAATTGCCACAATGATATATCAAATTATTTGAGAAATAGCCTGAAATATCACTGAGCCCTGTAAAAGTACTCAGTATGCAAAGTTTGAAGCACTACATATTAGGCTTCTATCAATGGCTTACTTCTGGAGCAATTCATCATCACTCTCCAGAGATTACTTACTCTAGAAAGCTGGTGATATAGTCTCGACTGCAGGCAGACCAGGAAAAGGGATTGGTATTTGCAGTAATGTGAGCTGCCATAAGTTTTGCTGCTTCATGACCTTTCGTCCCACAAGAATTTCCAATTCCATCATGGTTCATACCAAAACTGTTTTAACAAGGAAGAAACATAAGAAACATAAAAGAAAAAAAATAAGAAAAATAAAACAAACAAACCCCAATACATCCTTTATTTCCTTATTTGATCATTTATTAGCCTTATCAACATATGGCTTCCAACAAGATAGACCAGATCCTCTAAGGAAATATAGGATTAAAGTTAAAGAGACTAAGGAATAATTCAATGATACAATATATTTCTAGATCTCTTTGAATTCATCATATACTCTCAAATGTTATCTCATATGATACAATTTCTCCTTGAACAGACAGGGATATATATTAATTCTCAATTTATAGATGAGAAAAAAACAGATTTAGTAAAGACAATGGACCTATTAAAGATCATACAGTTAGTACATGTTGAAATTGTTAGTAGAACCTACCTTTAACATGCTAGAGTTCATGCTACCTCACTATGCTGAATACAAAAGAGAATTACGAAAAGATAGTTATGACCGATAGAGTTCTAGGTTTCAGGCCAAACACTGAAATTCTTTTCCTTATAAATACGTATAAAGAAGAATTAAATAATGTAAAATTTATGTTAGTGTGTGTATGTGTTTTTAAAACACCTTTTGAAAAATCTTGATACATTTAAGGATTATGAATAAAGCCTTTTCTTTACTATGGCCTCCCTTGGTTTTTCAAAGCTTTTCTTTGTCATTTTTTCCTCTGTGTCCTGTAGCCATACTTAGTGCTATCAATATGATCTAGAAATATACCTCAATGCATAAATCATAAAATTTTTCTGTAAAGGATATACCCACAATATATGAATAAATTTGAGCCTTTCATCACAAGTAGCTAAAAGCTTAGGTGAAACATCACTAAAAAAATATCATTATTGTGTCCACTGTGACATCCTAGTTAATGCACCATGATATATGTTTAAAGAAATAAGTAATTTGTGTGACACAAGTACAATATAGATAAGAACACTTGCTGAAAAGAAATTTGGAAAGGTAGTTGAGAAGAGATAATTATAATAAATGAAAGTAAATATCAATAATTTTGGCAGTGTACCAACTTTGAAGATTTGTCAATAAGAGCAAATATAGAAGATTTCTGAGTAGGGAAATATGGAATAGATCTGTATTTTAGACAGATCATTATAGTAATTCTGTGGTAAAAACAATGTAGTGGAAAGAGAATGGAGCTGGGGAGCCCAGATAGAAGATAACCAATTGAGAAGTAATGCAGGTCTGAATTAGGGCCCTGGATAAAGAAGTGGGATTGACCTGAAACGTGTTTATGAAGGTGAATGAAATGGCCTTCATAAATACAACATAAAAGAGTTATAATGAAGACATATAATATGTCTACATATGGAGGGAGGAAAGAGGAACTAATAATTCCTAAGTGTAGGGGCTAATATAAGCAAAGGAAGAGAAGTACATGAAAGCACTAAATTAAACCACCAAATAGTCTTCCAAGAACATCAATACTTAGTCTTCTTGTGTTTGACATCAACATACTCAAGTCAATATCTTTGAATAGTCTTCTAGGAATATAATGATGGAGTTTACTGTTTGTTGAATTAGATGAATATTCCACTGAAATAATCAGCTCCAGATTTACAGAAAAATTTATATAAAAGATTTACATAAAAATTTATAGATTTACATAAAAATATCTATATAGTAAATTTATAACTCAATAAAATTAATATTCTATATTTATCTTAAAGGTTAATACTACTGTGTGAATACTACTATGATTCTTTTAAAATGATGATAGTTTTGAAAATATTATATCCTTTGAGCAGCTGTCTCATACTTTTCCCCGAGTCATGTTAAGATATGTGTAGGCAGGCACAGACAGCTTTCAGAAAATCATTTTTGAGATTCCCAACTTTCTTATGTACTTCATTCTAAAAAACTAAGTTTTTCCTTTTGAAATTATATTTCTTCCACCTTACAAAAGAAAAACTTATCTTTCACCCATTCATAATTTTATAATAGTTCACTGTCATGGGGTATAAAAGCATGGGTATCAAGGAAAGAGACAATTGGAAACATTTGGTGTCAGCAATGAGAAAAAGAATGACTTTAATGATTAAATAACATATGTAGTTTCTTGCTCTCATAGAGGAAGGCATACTCAAATTAACAGCTAATGGGCTGTTAAAATTTGATGATAGATCACCATGGTTATGCTTTGACTAATAGTTCAAAGGGAGTTCAAAGAACTGAGTAATATTTCTATAATAAACTTCTTTTATCTTGTCTATTTACTTATGTAAAAAAAGTTTCTCAGCATTTGCATCTATAGAAACAAAATAAAGAAATCAGATTGGTGGAGTTCCTGTTGTGGCTCAGCAGGTTACAAACCCAACTAGTACCCATGAGGACATGGGTTCAATCCCTGATCTCGCTCAGTAGGTTAAGGATCTGGAGTTACCATAAGCTGCGGTATGGGCTGCAGACATGGTTTGGATCTGGCATTGCTGTGGCAGTGATGTAGGCTGGAGATGCAGGTCCAATTCGACCCCTATCCTGGGAACTTCCATATGCCACTATGCCACACCTGTGGTTTTAAAAGAAAAAAAAAAAAAAAAAAGAAGGAAATCAGATTGGTGCTGAAATACTGCCTCATTCTAGCAATACAGAGGTAAACACAATAATTGAAAATACACATCTAAAGATGCCTCTCTTAATAAAAACTTTATTTTCATATTTATTAAAATTCATAATATGTATATGCTCTTCTAATCAATCATTAACTAATGACTGTAATGTAATGAACATATAATCCAGAAAAAAGCCTTTTTTTAAAAATGATCACAGTGCTGCAGTGAACACTGGAGTACATGTATCTTTTCAAGCCATGGTTTTCTCTGGATAGATGCCCAGGAGTGGGATTGCTGCATCAAAGAGTAATTCTATTATTAGTTTTCTGAGGAATCTCCATACTGTTTTCCACAGTGGTTGTACCAATTTACACTTCCACCAACAGTGTAAGAGGTCTCTACACCTTCTCCAGAATTTACTGTTTGTAAAGTTTTCGATGATGGCCAATCTGGCCAGTGTAAGGTGGTACCTCATAGTGGTTTTGATTTGCATTTCTCTAATGATGAGTGATGTTGAACATCTTTTCATACATTTTTTGGTCATCAGTATGTCTTCGGAGAATTGTCTGTTTAGATTTTCTGCCCATTTTTTTTGATGGGGTTGTTTGTTTTTTTGGTATTGAACTGCAGAAGGTGTTTATAAATTTTGGAGATTTATCCCTTGTCAGCAGCTTCATTTGCAAAGATTTTCTCCCACTCAGTGGGTTGTCTTTTCATTTTGTTTAGGGCTCCTTTGCTGTGCAGAAACTTTTAGGTTTAACAAAGTCCCATTTGTTTATTTTTGTTTTTATTGTCATTACTCCAGGAGGTGGATCTGAGATGTTGCTGTGGTTTATGTTGGAGAGTGTTTGGCCTGTGCTTTCCTCTAAGAGTTTTATAGTATCTGGTCTTATATTTTGATCTTTAATCCATTTTGAGTTTATTTTTGTGCATGGTGCTAGGAAGTGATCTAATTTCATTCTTTTGCATGTGGCTGTCCAGTTTTCCCAGCCCCACTTATTGAAGGGCCTGTTTTTTCTCCATTGTTTATTCTTGCCTCTTTTGTCATAGATTAGTTGACTGTAGGTGTGTGGGTTTAATTCTGGACTTTCTATCTGATCACAGGAAATTTTAAAAATGAAATTGTGAACTAAAATTTGTTAGAGATATTTTACACAATTAAAAACATTTTTGGAGTTCCCATTGTGGCACAGTGGAAATAAATCCAGCTAGTATCCACGAGAATGTGGGTTCAATCCCTGGCCTTGCTCAGTGGGTTAAGGATTTGGTGTTGCCATGAGCTGTAAAGTAGGTTGCAGATGCGGCTCTGATCTGGTTTGTGGTTGTGGTGTAGGCTGGCAGTTGTAGCTTCGTTTCGACCCCTAGACTGGGAACCTCTGTATGTCACAGGTACAGCCCTAAAATGACAAAAAGACAAAAAGGCAAAAAAAAAAAAAGAAATCCCAGAAATGACTTGACTGATGTCAACATGTCAACTAGTTCACTGACAGTGATACAAAGTGAAATGGGGGTTTACAATTACAATTTATGACATCAGTTTCAAAAGGGAGCTCTAGCAGTCCGCCAGGCTGTAGTGTGTTTTTAACTTTTTATTATAGTTGATTTACAATGTTCTGTCAATTTTTGCTATAAAGCAAAGTGACCCAGTTATACACATATATACATTCTTTTTCTCACATTATCTTCCATCATGTTCCATCACAAGGGACTGGGTATAGTTGCCTGTGCTATACAGCAAGACCTCATTGCTTATCCACTCCAAATGCAATAGTTTGCATCTACTAAACCCAAACTCCCAGTCGATTCTACTCCTTCTACCTACCCTTTAGCAACCACAAATCTATTCTCCATGTCCATGAGTTTCTTTCATTTCTATAGATAGGTCCATTTGTGCCATATATTAGATTCCAGATATAAGTGATATCATGTGGTATTTTCTTTCTCTTTCTGACTCACTTAACTTAGTAAGAGAATCTCTAGTTCCATCCATGTTGCTGCAAATGGCATTATATAATTTTAAATAGACAAGTTCCTTCCTGAAGAAACTCTATCAGCGAAGAGTTGGGAAAAAGAAATGAAACTCACTAGTGATCCAAGAAAATAAACAAGAGTACACTTTAAAACCACTATACCGGCAAAAATTAGAATGTAACCTAGGACTAATTGTTGGCAGTGGTGTAGAAAAATGGGGATCTTAGTATATAACAATTGTATTATGGTCAGGCAGTTGTTCCAGACAGCAATTCAGCAGTATTTGGTCAAATTAAATAGGAGATACATTATCACCCAGCAATCCTATTTCTGGAGAGATAGCCTAGAAATATCCCCAAAAGGAAGAGGTATGATGATGTTCATGACAGAATTATTTATGATAGCAATGAATTAAAGAAAACCTAGGTGTTTGTCACTGGGGAATGCGTAAGTAAACTTTCACAGATTCATCTTATGGAATACTAAGCAGAAGTTGGAAGCAGCAAACAAGAGAGATGTCTACACATAAATAGAGGTTGATCTTAAAAACTGAAAAGTTAAGAAAAGGAACAAGATCTATAGCAGTATATCACATATGTAAACCAAAATTACATATACATTGTCAAATTACAAAGAAAGGCCAAAGAATTGTTCCAAATTAAAGACTGAAGAGACATAATAAATGCAACAGAAACTGGATTGGAGTGGGGAAAAATATAAAGAACATTGTTGGGACAATTGAGGAAATTTGAATATGGATTGTAAATCAGATAACAGTAATCTATCAATGTTAAACTTTCTAATTTGATAACTGTACTGTGGTTATGTAACAGATTATCTTTTCTTCTTAGGAAACAGACACTAGATCATTTAGGGACAAGGAACATGTCTACAACTTACTCTCGGATACTTCAGAAAAAAAACACATGTACATATAAAAAGAGAGAGAAAGAAATGCTGCAAAATATTAACAAATTTTAAGTCTGACTTAAGGGCATAAGTTAAAAAATAAACACATATTGGTAGTTTCTTGGTGGTGGCTCAGCATGTTAAAGATCTGGTGTTGTCATTGCTATGGCTCTGGTTACTGCTGTGCCATGGGTTTAATCCCTGGCCTGGGAACCTCTGCGTGCCTTTGGGTGCAGCCAAAAAAAAAAAAAAGCCATAAATACACAAAACAACATCCAATATTTTGCAAGGATACCTATGAATTCACATATACCTATCAAATTTATTAAAAGATTTTTCAATGGGACAGAGAAATGGGAGGGGGGAAATGGGAATTTAAAAATATATGTGTACATATTAAACAAGAAGGGTCCTTGCTGGGACTGCTACTGATGTTGTGTCAAGAACTAATGATAGAGAAGTAGGTGGATAATTAGGATAGAGATAGATAGAAAAATATAAAATAAACTCAACTCTGCTTTTTTTCTTATTATGGCTGTACCCATGGCACATGGAAGTTCCTGGGCTAGAGGCTGAATTGGAGCTACAGCTGCAGGCCTATGCACAGCCACAGCAACACCAGATCCAAGGCACACCTGTGACCTATGCTGCAGCTTGCAGCAATGCTGGATCCTTAACCCACTGAGTAAGGCCGGGGATCAAACTTGCATTCTCACAGACACTATGTCGGGTCTTTAATCTGCTAAGCCAACTCTCTACTCTCTACTCTTGATTTACATAAATAATAATTTTTTAAGAAAGAACAAAAGTTTGGTAAAAATAGTGCCCAGCACAATGAATGAATGGTGATAATAAGAGAATAATTCCATGGCTGGCTTTATGTGTTTAATAAAACATTTCAGATTAAGTAATGATTGTCATTTATGGAAGTTTTGACAGATAGGATTGGGATAGACTTCTTGTGATTCCCCACATGTTGCTGAGAAAGCCAAGTTTGCAAGGCTTGCTCCTAACGCAGGCCATTCTTCAGGATAACGTTGAGAAATAAGGTATACTCTACCCCTGGACAAAGAACAGGTTTATTTACTACTTATTAATTAAAGTATTAGATCCCCCAAGCTCAATATTTCTCAGTTTTGAGAAATGCAAACCCACTACATGTGTGGCATTCATCTGGGCCATGTTGTATTGCCCATGTGATTTGGGAGATTTGGGGTCAAAAATAAATATGTTGATGCTTATGCTTCTTGCTCTGCTGAAGTAATAAAGTCCTTTGTCTTCGACTCAGGAATCTCACGTGTTTTGCCTGCATCCATGCAACAGTAATAAGCTAATTTATTAGCTTATAAGTAGGGTAAAATCAAATCTTAAACCCAATGGGAGAGAAGTTTGTAGCTGATTAGGATAACATACTCAATTATGGAAAGCTAAGTAATCCTAAAAACAAAGTTCTTCCAAATTAGTCTCAATTTTCCAGAAAATGAAGCCCAAATTCTCAATAATATCCATTAAGATAAAGTAAGCTTTTTGTTTTGTTTCTTTCCTAGGACATACACTGTGTGTTAAAGATTTTCCAACTAAACCTCCTAGTATGTACAAGTAAAAGACCAGAAATTCCCTTTCTCCTATCTTAATATTTCTGATTCTATCTCAAAACATTAAAGGACATTCTTATTTCTACGCAGTGAGTAAAAAAGTTTTCCCTTTTCTTCTAAGATACCACCCAAAAGCAACAAGAAAAATAAGAAAAAGAATCATAAACTCTATATTTAATGAAAAGTAGGAAACTTCTAAAACCATAAACTGCAATATCATAATGTATGTGGAAGGACGACTGATTACAGAGAGGAATCCAGAAAAACACACAGAGGGGACCATAATAGATTGTTTGATCTAAGCTAAAACAAGTAGAGCATATTCTCCAAAATAAGTGCAACTACCTGAGGAACTAAATCAATAATAGTGCTTATGAAAAATTAGAATAAGGGTACAGACTATTAGAATACACATGCTTTTTGTAGTTAGCAGAAGAGTAGGCTGGGTTAAGTGGAATGTTGTACAAACCATATTTGTAGAAATCAGTCTTTCACTGAGGAAAGGTGAAAGAGATCCTACCTCACTAGCAGTTTTAAAAGAAATATAGGGTTAAAGAACTTGAATCACATACAACACTGTATACCATTAATAAGTTCCTGCTGAGAAAGAGCTTGGGCCTCTATCCAACATAAGACTTCTACAAGCAGTTCATCCAGAAAAATTAAACTCATTCAAAGAGGTGTAATTCAAATGGAACAAGAAGTATATGTACAAATATATTAAATAAAATTTTAAAAAGAATAGGAAAATACAAACAGAAGATGAGGGATAATCAACAGAAAAAAAATGTGGCTACAGGAAAGATAAAAATTGGACACACAGGAACTCAAAAAAACTTAATGAAGCCATCATTCAATAAAAACATGAATTTAATGCATAGATACAAGCAACCAGGGAAGGTATGTCAAGACAAGAGAAGAAAACATTAATTGTCATAGGAAATAAATGGAAGGGAAAAAATATAACCATCACAGAAAAAAGGCCATGCTGAGGTAGGAAAAAAAGGCAGCTACTGAAAACATTTGCACAGAAGTGAAAAGAGCAAGTGAAATAAAATTGGACAAAAAGTTTAAAAGGACCAAAGTTAAAAAACTCCAACATAAGAATCATTATTGTCTCCAAAGAAAATAATCAAAATAAAAATCAGAAATAAAAGTGATTTAAAGAAATCAGGAAAACATTCAAGAAATAAAGATGGCTAAAATCTCATCAAATATGAACTACTCTATGTCCAAGGAAAAACTGATATAGGTGAATCCACACCAAGTCACATCCTAGTAAACTTAGTGAATAACAAAAATGAAATATATTTTGGGCAATTGGGGCAAAAGAACAAATTACCTGTGATAGCAATACAATCATATTAACCTCAGCTTTCTCCATGATGATATTTCACATCAGTACTCAATGGAATAGTGCTTAGGAAAAGTATTGAATCCCGCCAAAGTGAGGATAAAATCATTTTAAACAAGAACTCAAGGAATAGAGGCATTATGAATCATTCTTACAAAAACTGCTACAAGGTAAACTTTAGCTTTGTTTTAAAATAATGTAAAAGTTTGATGGTTTAATGACTGAGTTACATAGCAAGCAATGCATAAAACACAAGCGAAATTAGTCACCAGATTAACTTCCTTTTAATACTTCTTAATTATATTTTCTTGTTTGTTGTTTTGTTTTTCTGAGCTTAATTTTATTCTCTTACATTCATAATATATATTTTATTTTATTTTAGGGCTTTTTCTTCAGCATATGGAAGCTCCTGGGCTAGGGGTCTAGAGGGAGGTGCAGATGCTGGCCTACACCACAGCCACAGCAACTCCAGATCCAAGCCATGTCTAAAACCTAAACCAGAGCTTGCATCAAGGCCTGGTCCTTTAAACAACTGAGCAAGGCCAGGGATCGAACCTGCACCCTCGTGGATACCAGTTGGGTTCTTAACCTGCTGAGCCACAACGGGAACTCCATATAATACATATTTTATATCACACATACTTGAGAGAGTAAAACATACATTTACATTTTAAAGTGTAATTATAAAGCAAATATCCATGCTATCTCTACCAAATTTAAGGAAGGAACATTTTCAGAATAATTAAAGCTTGTCTCCAGTATTCATCCTACTAATTACTGTTCTTCCTCTGCAGAGAAAAAACCACTATCCTGACTTTTGTGGTCATCAGTACCTATATAAAACTAAACAATATATGTTAATTCTGCCTGGTTTTGAAATCTATAAAAGTGGAATCACACTGTATATATTCATTTATAACTTGGTTCCTTTATTGAACAATTTCATCAAAAGCATCACCTTTATGGATCCATCTAGCTATACATATGTACACACATATAATACATATATAAAGTTATAAAAATTATATAAATTATACTATGAATATAATATATAACATCATCTAGCTATATATAACATACATAAATATTTATATAAAATTTACTATAAAATAATATATAATAGCCATCTAGCTATATATATAATATATAAAAATATTTATATAAATTATATAAATTATCATATATGTATAAATTCATGTTCACTGCCATATAGTTTTTAAGTTTCAC